>NC_062999.1:3428757-3740463 GCF_017499595.1 Psilocybe cubensis | reverse complement strand
CTTCTATGATTTTTTTTGCTTCTTTTTTTCTGGCCTTTTTGTCTTTTGTTATTCGGAATAGAGGGCGGTAGACAGAACAATGGATCATTGAGGAGAGAGAGAGGCTGGTGGGTACTGGTGTTTTGTCAAGTTGTTGATATGGTTGGAATGGTGCTGGCAGGGAAAAGAAAGGTGGATATGTGGAGTGGCTAGGCTGGGCTTGGCCTGTCTGTGTCTCCGGATGTGGGACTAGGCGGGGAGTGAAGTGAATGTTTTAGAAGAATGCCTGGTAGATTTGAGTGTTTTTTCGTTCATGTGCATAAGGTAAGGAGGAGGGGGGATGGGTACGTACGATACTACGATCAACGGTTATCGACCCACCAGTGTTCGGAGAGGACTTTGGGTGAATGACGACTGTAGGCTTCTCACGCTGAGAGGGATTGATGGAGCCGTCGTTTTGAGTACAGGGTTTATTCCGAAGTCGACTTCGGGAGCAAGATAGATTTGGGTAGGCGGCGGATTCAGAACTGATGACGGCGATTCGATGTAATTGTTCTACTCACCAATGAATGAATGTCGATGAGATGGTAACACGAAAGCACCAACTTTGTCTGTACACGCTGTCATGATGAGAATGGGATTCATCTTAATTTGTTAATCGTCTATTAGTACCCACCACGCTCCCACCACGCTGATCCCGGGCAAGGACAAGCCACTTAATTGATGTGCTGGTGTTCTTTTCGGATTTCAATAAACGCTCGATCCGTCCAACATGGGATACAGGATTAGAGCTGACAGTAAGGGTGGTTTTGTTTTCACGTCGATATTGAGTGGACTATGGCTGTCCGTTTGCACATTTAATACCAATCATCAATCTTTTTGTCCCATACATATAAAGGACATTTTTACACAATGCCGATTATATATATTGGTGTCCCAATCATAGAGAAATAGCTTCCGAAGATAGAGGAAATCATCCCAATCATTGTATGTACAGGACCTTCAGCTTTAATGAAAGGTACGGACATATATGCATCTATCCCCTACGTAGGAAATCTTATACCATACTTTGAAACCACCTCCCCATATATCTAACATTTTTTCCAAAGATATAGAGTTGTTGAGATGACCATCGTGCGTGCCGTCACTGCCGAATCCGTGTGGGAATTATGTTTGTACCCCGCTTTGGGGTGGATAGCTACTCGTGGAGCAGCTAGGCGAGTGTTTTAAGTTCACAATATGGATTTAAAATTTCACGATTGACAAAAGAAACACCAAACCTGTGCGTATAGCTGACACTGAATAGATTGACTACCTATAACCTCATTTTCAGGTGTATTTAACCTTAACCAAGCTTAACACATCCGCTACTAGCTGTCATCACAGCGCTTGGCTCAGAAAAAACACGAAATAATGCTGTATTCAGCTTACATTGTAGCATTCACAATCGGTTAGTATTTGAAACTTTGTCAGTGCTTACTCTGCCAGTGTCAAGGTGAAAAAACAGCAATGTGCTGTGATTCGTCTGGCTGATTGCCGAGATTTGCCGAATTCGCACGAAGGCAAGCTTGCCTCGGCATAAAAAATGCCGAAAATCGCCTGTATATCTTCGGGACGACGACAGGTAAAATCTAAGATTGCCGGAACCAGTAGATATATGTGGGGGAGCAAAAAATGTATGAAAGGGCATGAGTTTTCTATGTAAGGGATTCTAATATATATATGTGGGCTCCAAAACTATATGTATGGTACTCAAAGTTGTACCAAAGGTTGCAATATACAAATGTGTGGATATGGGATCTTTATGATTGGAAGCCATTTTTCTATCTTCGAACACCATAAGATATACTTATCGGAAGACTTAGTCCAAGACTTCTAAGTATGGGACAAAAAGTTTATTGATTGGTATTAAATGTGCAAACGGACAGCCATAGTGGACGCGCTAGAGAGTATGACCGAACTAGTTGACTTTGAAGCCAACACAATACAATCTTAGCTGGGGAAAGGAAAATCCTGTCAGATGATGTCCATCGGTCTTCAATCAAGTCATCGGGAAGTGGGAGAATGACCCCAGTCAGAGGAGCGTTCCGCCTAGTCCTGGGTATTTAACATCCTAGAATTGGGTGCGTTATTGTCCTCCCATAAGACATTGTGGGTCATCGTGCGGTGACGCGGAATGATTTGATATGTGAGCGAGGGGCTGTATGTGTTCCGTTCTTGCTGACGTGGTGGTGGGCTGTCCCCCCGACTGGTGTTGTTCTTCCAAATCGAGGTTGTGGGCGCGCGTGAGAGACGTGCTAAAAATACGGCACAGAAAGTACTGATCAGTAATCAGAACTGATGGTTGCGAGAGCTGGGAGCTGATTATAGCTGGGCTAGTGGCTTTTCTTTGTCGGCAGGTATTTGATTGAGTGGAATCAGGCTGTTGGATGCTATTGTTTTCCTTTTTTTTATTGCCGCAACGTGGCGAAGACTAGGTGCGTTAAGGGATCCTATTCCAGTAGTTCTGACACTCAGAAAAGGTATAAAGAGCCTGTAGATTTGGTTTCATAGAGAAATGAGGGATATGGTATTCCGTACACTGCGTCCTATGTAAAGGAGACCCAGGTGCGGAAGTTGGAGTGGGTTGCATTGTTTCGAAGATTCGACCATGGCTTGAGTTTGATCGACAAAGCCTCACGCTGAGACCCAAGCCCAGATATCTGAGGACTTAAGTTGATCGCGAACACTGCACCATGACATTCTGCAAATTGAGACAGCCCACCCAAAAAGATTGTCCGCTAGAAGATAAATCATAAACCAAAGATAAGACCGGAGAGATATACAGAACATATTGTAAATCGTGGTTCATATTAAGTCTCGACGCCCGTTGCATATGAACGATTGACACAGTAGAAGGTTTTTATTTCAACAGTAAAATCCGAAATGCGCTTTCACGACTGATCCAGTGGATGTGATTCGCAGAAGATGAATGCAAGATGGGACATCCGAGGGAGATACACCCATACAGAACGGCTTTCAGAAAGGTGTACACTTTTGCAGCACCAAAGTCCCATTTAATGTGACTCGATCTTTTACGGGGAAGAGGTAGCGGCGACTAGGCAAATTGCCCATGAACAGGGGTAGACTGGGATTCAAAGATTTGCCCATCAGAATCGATAGCATCATAGTGAAGAGTTGTTTCCTGATTATCTAGCCTCGTAACAGTTCACTTTGAGCAGAGATTGGAGATGGCAGTTGAAAACGCGCTTTTATGAATGATAGATCCAAAGAATGCAGCACAAGTCCGATAGTGTTGGCTATTCACAGCGGCCTCGATAAGATGGATGACGAGATGAGCTTAACATCCCTGGTCATAACCTTGATACCCGAGCTATACGAAGATCATTTAGCTTTTTATACACACTTGAAATTGAGAGCACTGTGCAGACCGCACCTTGTGAGCGTTCTATGACAACTGAGAGTATGATAGTGATTAAATTCCCGGAGAAACTCCGGTCAAAAACTAAATGATCATGATAGCGATCCAGCAAATACAACATTCTCAATGCTGGGTCATTAGTGCCGCTACGCGCCTTTGCGAGATGTCAAAGTCCATAATTAGAAGAGATACGGAGCTCCATAAGTAATGTTAAAAGGAGCGGGTATGATGTCCGTAGGCCATATATACGATTTGCATGACTGGAGTTTTCTGACCTACCTTCAGTGATAAGGATGAAGGATGAGGGCCTCCAATAACAGGAGTAGTAAAAGGTGTAGAATATGATGACGAACCTTAATCTGACACCATCGCTAATATTCTGAAGAGGATTCATGGATTAGCAGGAGCACTCGTTCGCCCAGCGTGATTCGTCTATGTTTATCTTGGTTGAACGTCCATCTTGTGATGACAGCTAACTTTTAATAGATTGTTCGTCTCGAGCTGTGATGTCCCGACGAGGCTTTGTACATTCAATCAGGAAACACATGCGCGCGAGCTTCAGCTTTCCTTCGGCGACCGATAAGTGACGCGGCATGTTTTGATACGATCGTTAACCATTACTGAAAGTACTTCGTGGATAAAGAATGGACAACCAGTGTTGTTGAGATCTGCCACGACCTGCGGTCAAGCCTCAAGAAGAAGAAGAAGACGATGTCAGATGAATGATAGTGAACAAAAGCGCCTGTTGATAATGGAACATGATAGGATAAGTAGGTTGTTGAAGATAGTGCCTCTGGTAGCAATGCGGAAAGAGGAAAAGGTAGCCGGGGCCATCGATTGAGAACATGGCGAGTTGTTGTTGCGTTGATGGCGCGGGAAATATCCGAAATCGGCTATCGGGACGACATCACGCTTTCCGTTCGCTACCATGTTCACTTAGCTATTCGCATCTGAAGGAGCCATATCGACCACTGTCATTGGATAGTCTGACTTCCTGGAAACATAAAGTATCCATCTATGTCCCACTGCAAGACACAAAGAATCCGGGTCAAGCAACAAATCCAGATATTGTTCTCCAAATCGGACAACTACGCTGGGCTACGAGGCTCAAGTTTTGACTGTGTACTTTTTGTGTCGCTCTTCCGACGTCAAACCAAAGCCACTACCTTTATGCCATCAATGTTCTGATGTATCTATGGGACATTTATGCGCAGATGTAGTATGTGCTCACCACACTGATCAACACCCTTTCTGGCTCCACTGCTCTATTCGAAGGGCCCTGTTACTTATCAAAACATATCTCGCAGTGAAACCTGTGGCTGGTATCATTCCGTCTTATCGGTGATGTCCTCGACTGCCATGGTTTACGGTACGAAGATTCAGGTGCCCTCATACATCCGACAAGTCTATCTGGAGGTCCATGGCAAACTGTATCAAAATGGTGCCAAAAATATCAATCCACCGCACAACTCGACTCTCGTCCTGTCTCTTCGGATACATAAACTTATATCCATGGCATGTAGAATTGCATCTTACTCAATTTAATCTGTAACGTGTCCAGAAGCAAACTGTGTTCCCATGCACGCTTCTCTGGAGTCAGCTGGGCCCGGCCACTCCAAATATATCCTTCATCGAGCATGCTTTAAGATACGGCTCATGTGCGGGCAATTTGACTCGCGTGGTCGCTCCCCCCTCCCCTCCTCTTTGCTCTGGCCTATCGAACATGTCAGGCCTCGATAACCATGAAAAGTCGGGCTACAACAGTGGCAGCAGCGACGATGGCTCTCAGCGAGGAGTGGCTGTCTTTGAACGCCCCACTGGAATCAAAGGATTCTATCACCATCCAGTGACCCAAGTCGTTATGTTAGGCTTTGTCTGCTTCATGGGTCCAGGTATGCTTTATTTTTCATATGGATTATATAAAATTTAATGACTGTCTAATAGGATTGTTTAATGCTCTGAACGGTCTCGGCGCAGGAGGGCAAGTCGATGCTACAACCAGTGCTAACGCGAATGCGACATTGTATGCTACTTTTGCCGCAGGAGCCTTCTTCTCTGGGTAGGATCAATCAGCCTGTTGCCATGCAAAATTTTAGGATGATCTGATGCGTTCAACCCATACAGCACCGTCAATAACATTCTTGGCTCTCGTATTACCCTCTTACTCGGCACCACTGGTTATTCACTCTACATCGGAGCGTTTTTGTTAGTGGGATTCACAAGATTCACATCCATCCATAGCCAAAGTTGTTGACTGTAGCCTCTAGGGCAATGAACATCCACCCACATGCAGGCGCGTTCGTGATTACGGCAGGTGCTATTCTGGGCATTTGTGCAGGACTGTTGTGGACTGCTCAAGGGTCCCTGATGATGGCCTACGCGACTGAGAGCCAGAAGGGCAAATTTATTGGTATATTTTGGGCCATCTTCAACGTAGGCGCTGTTGTTGGCGCAGCTGTGTCTCTTGGCCAGAATTTCCATTCCACGGTGTGTATTCTCCGTTATGAAATCTATTCAGTGGTATGAACTAAACTAAAAATGATCTGCAGTCTAACTCCGGTAGGCTGCTTATCTTTCTGGTTTTATAACAGAAAACTAACGCCAGAATCAATTCCAGTTGGAAATGGCACATACGTGAGTAATAAATTATCTTCATCCACCACCAGTTCTTGTTTCCTAATTAAAGGGTTTCTCACAGATCGGATTCCTTATTCTTACCTTGATTGGTGTCTGTATTCCCCTCTTTATGGTCAATCCCGAAAACATGATCCGCACCGACGGGACAAAAGTAACCACTCCCCGTCACCCATCGTGGAAGACCGAGATTTACGGACTATGGATGACTCTGGTGAAAGACCCGATGATCATTCTGCTCTTCCCCATGTTCTTCGCATCGAATTGGTTCTACGCGTGGCGTTAGTTTTTAGCATTATTTTGTCTTATATTGGTTGACCACTGACCACGTTGTTTACCTGGTTATTAGAATTCAATGACTTCAATAATGCTTTCTTCAACATCCGAGCCCGCTCTCTCAATAACTTGGTCTACTGGCTTGCTCAAATTGTCGGATCGCTTGCTATTGGTACCCTTCTTGATCAAAAAATTCTTTCTCGACGCACTCGCGCCTTTTCAGGATGGGTTATTCTTTTCTTGATGACGTTTATTGTGCACATTTGGGCATACTTCTATCAAAAGTAAGACCTGCTCACATATATCATTTACTCGTTGCCTTAGACTTCTCTCTGCAGGCAATACACCAGAGAAAGCCTTCCACCTGACTCTACAAACAAGATGGATATCTTCGACCATGGTTACGTTGGACGAATCTTCCTCTATATTTTCTGTGGTCTTCTCGACGCTATGTGGCAGACCACTGCCTACTGGATTATGGGTGCCATGTCCAATGACCCTGCCAAATTGGCATACTTCGCTGGATTCTGTATGTCTTTTGTATCAATCCTCTGCATGTCAGATTACTGATCGCTTCATGGATCTATCTAGACAAATCCATTCAGTCTGCAGGAGGTGCTGGATCATGGAGAGCTGATGCTGTGAAGACTCCGTAAGATGACCAGACATTTTTTTGTCTCCTCTGCATGCTAATGGTTTAAAAAAAGCTTCATGAACATGTTCATCTCCACCTGGGTGCTCCTCGTGGCCGGACTTGTCTTTGCTCTCCCCATGATTCACCTTCGAGTCAAAGACCACACTGAGCTCGCAGACGAGACTCTGTACGTACTTTTTATGTTAAGTACGGACCACAGCACTGATGCGATATATTTTCAACAGCCTCCGCATGGATGATTCCGGAAGGATTCTTGACCCTTCGCAAGTGCCTCGGGAGAGGAGGGTAGCAGTTGCAGCTGAGAATTAGCGCTATTAGATCTATGACCTTGATTTCTATTTGCTTTGAAATTCGAGCCTGAAGAACCAAGTAGGGTATACACGACTCAATTGAATGACATTATGATTTTTATTTCGAACAAGGGTGTCGCAGAAGACGATTTTTGTCAAATGAAGGTATTCGAGCTTTCGCAAGAGTAACTAAGATACATTTCAACTTCAGCCATAGCGGCCAATTTTTTGCAGGTAAGTTGTTGCCAGTTCCAACCAGGTTCCAACCCAGTTCCGTTGCAAAGGCAAGAAAAACGGACGAAGTCAAACCAAGGTGCTTAGTCATCTCTCCTGATGGGAGATTGAGTAAGGCAACAAGCCTAGTTAGTTTTTGGTCATTGATTTCCACCTCGAGCACTACCAATTGAGCTCAACAACCGCTACGAAGAGCACTTTGCGTATAATGAGATAGAAAGACCAACATACCCATCGGATGAGTGGAACCTATCAGCTCACCCCCGAATCCTCCGCTTTTCGCGCCAATTTGGCCAATCTAGTATCCCCTCTGCGACGTGTACGAACCAGAACACCTTTTTTTCGGCTGGCCGCCCATAGAATTCCAACACTATGGGAACTATATAGAGGTCTTCTGCGGAATTCACCCACTGAACAGGTTTTGATTCAGCTATATGCCTTCTCTATTGTTTCTAACACCTTCGTCGAAGGTCAAGTTTCGTGTTCGGCTTGCTTTTCGTCAGAATCGGTATCTGACTTCTCCGGAAGAAACACGGAAGCAACTAGAGAAAGGTTACAAAGTGCGTGTATTTTAATGCAAATACTTTTACTACTCTCCTTGATTCAGGACCATTAGTATCTAGATTTTTTCAAGAAAGCCATGGAAGGCGACACTTATCGTCAGGGTGTTATGATGAGGTATTCTGATATGATTTTACTGAAGAGGGAAAAGTCCCAAATGAAGAGGTTGTTACTTGAAGAAATGGTGCATGGTCATTTCCTTCCACCCTGAAGCTTAATAAATATCATCCTAAAGATGTTTTGCAGGACTGGCAACTTGAACGTCGCAATCAGCCCAAGATGACTGGAGGATTCATTCGACCGTCCATTTTGAATGTCCCACTTCCCCGCTTAATGCCTCAACCCCAAGCCACGTCCATGATATTCGTGAAACGACGAACTGCGAGAGAACTTCGCCATTTCCGGAGAGACAGTTTTGAAGAGCAACTTCAAGATTTGCGAATCGAGGCTGAATTCGAGGATGGACTCCAGCGCATGGTCTCTGTTCCGTTTCCCATATGTTTTTCGGGTGAAGCGCAATCCGAATGGCGTAAGTACATCTATTACAACATGTATCTCAAGGTTAAATTGTTTTAATTCTTGTTCTCCCTAGAACAACCGATTCGTGAGGCTATCTCAGAAATTCAAGCCAGTCAGACTCGTGATTATGAAAGAGCCAATATGCCATTCCCTACAGAACTTGTGGAGCAAGTCCTTGAAGCCCGTCGCGAGAAGCACCGCAACCTCACCAGAGCCCGTGAGCGCGAGCGACGGGGCGAAATGACGAAAAACGCGCTCAAACGCAAACGCGGCACCCCGCCATCATGGGTGATCGCAACAATGACCCCAAAGCGTCGGCATATGGACCAAGTTTCGAGAAGCTTGAGTGAGGTGGGATATGTGGCTTTAGTCAAGCGCAGGCTTGGGTTCAAACTGAAAAACCCAGATGCTGGTTTGGAATTAGGCGAGGAGGAGAATCGACCGCTTTTGGATCTTACAACGGAGGCCATCAGAACGGAAAATAGAAGGCGAGCTGACGAAGAAAGGCGGATGATACAGCGTCTATCTCGGAAATGACCAGGCTCTACAGTGCTGCATAGGAAGCAGTCATTATATTCTACTTTATAGATATTTGAATTTATTAGGTCATTTTTACTTGGATGATATACTGTGGGTTATCTGCAAAAATAATGACACTATAAGATTCAAAAGGATACACACAGGATATCAAAGGTATACAGTTCATTTCCAAAAAGCTGGTATTTTGTACAAATGCGATCGTAGGGTATTAGGTGATAATGACATGGGTTATGAAAACAACGATAGCGAAGAGGTGGTCATGTTACCGATGTGTATATGATCTGGTTGCAGTTGATGGATGGGGTAGAGGGTCGGGTTTATGTTGGAATGTTGGAGTGGATACAACAAGAAAGACAGGGTGCATGAGAGACAACACTAGAAGATGGTCGCCAGAGCACCATCCTCGTAGCCTCCCTGTGCAACCGCTTTCGCGCCAGGCCCATTTTTACCAAATGTAAACCCAACCCACACACCTCGTCCGAATGGCTCTTCTTTCTCCTTGACCTTGTCGACATTCTGTTGCTTTTCCTTGACCTCGGCATATTTAGCCATGTCTTCTGGAGAGGTGAAATCATCGTAGTAGCCTGTGTCGATCTCGGAATCGAGGGCGGGGACAAAGGGGGCCCGTACGGAACGTAGATCTTCCCATTTGACGTTTTGGAAGAAAGGGTGGGCGGTTACTTGGTCCATCGTTGCGTACCTAATACTGGAGTGTGCGATCAACCTGTGTTGCATGCATGGATGAGTATGTGGAGAGCGGATTAGAGAATATTGACCTTGTGACAGCGTCCCATGCAACATCGGTCAGATTGAAAATAAGGTCCTCGGGTTTGTCGTATTCAGGCCGACGTAGTACTTTGGTCCAGTTTTTGAGGTTCGTCCACGTTTCTTCGGGGGTGCTGCCACTGAATGGGGGGAATCCAGCAAGGAACTCGAAAAAAATGCAACCGAGGGACCAATAGTCGACAGAGTAGGTGTACGGTTTTCCGCGCAGGACCTCGGGAGCCTGTACGAAGGATGGATGTGAGTTTTAAACGGTATAATGAAAGGGAGGATCTTACCATGTAATCTGGGGATCCGACGATGGAGTCTGCATAGCGGGGATCTTCATTACGGATGGAGCGGTAGATGGATCGTCGCTCAATGGTCGAGCGGTGTATTACTTGATTGTCTTTGACTTTGTCAAGCTATAGTCATAATTTAATTTGAGTCAGGCACTTCTTTCCAGTGGAATATGATGGAACGGACTTTGACTTTCAGCGATTCAATTCGCTTTGGGTTCAGGGCTCCTGTCGCCAGTCCGAAATCTGTAAGTTTTACATGACCAGAGCCGTCCACAAGGAAGTTCTTTGCCAACATTATATCAGCGTTCCCGACTGAGATGTACAGTACGAATACATACCTCAGGTTTCAGATCACGATGAATGTATCCAAGCTTATGCAATTCATTGACAGCAGCGAACATTTCGCTGATGTAAAATCGCGCGTGTTCTTCTTTCAGGACCCCAGAATTGTTTAGAAGCGTACGGAAGTCTCCACCGGGGACGTACTCCATGGCGAGATAGACGTATTCTGGATCTTGGAATGCATATAGGAGGCGGACAAGCCAAGGCGTTTTGGTCGCAGTGAGGATATCGCGCTCAACGAGGACGTGTCGGATCTAATTATTGAAATGCGTATTACAGTAGCATCGATGAGTATTGTCGCATTACTCACCTCATCCATTTTAAACAGCGTCCGCTTTCTCATCTTCTTGAGCGCGCACACTTCCCCTGATTCCTGCTTCCGTGCCAAAAACACTTCGCCATATCCACCCTGTCCGACTTGCGCGATGATATGGAACTGGTCGACTCTAAGTTTTGTCCGCCGCCGTCGTAGAATGACGCGTTCACGTCCACAGTATGACTTGAATTCCTTTTGGTACTCTGGGCCTTTCAGATTTCGCGACGCGGTATCCTTGTCGAACTTAGCGCGGCGATCTTTGCGTGCTGCAATGTAACCTAGCGTCTGGAAGTAATAATCAAGAAAATCTACGTTGATCAAAGGGTAGATGTGTCAAAAGGGGATCATAAATCGACTCCTCGGACTATACTTGCAAAGTTGCGCAACTGTTGCCTTTCTCTTCACCTCGCTGCTTTCCAGCAGTTCCCTTTCCCAAACTTGGAACCCGCCCTGTGGTTTTAATGTCGAACCACCTCTAGCTGTTTCCATTCGAATGTCATCGACGAGGTGACCACCTTTCGCCGTAGCCATGTAGATGTCGTTATAGCCCTGCATGGTGCCTTTGGCGGTGTCCATATGAATGTCGCGATAATAGGGAGATGAATACTGAGGAAGGCCTGATACCTGTTTGGCTGGTGAAGGCGGACCTGAAAGATTTGGTGTTTGTGGCATTGCAGCGCTGATTTTGAATAGGAAGCTGAGATCGCACTGAACGCAAACCGTCCAACAAATCCTAAGCCACACGTGACCCTGCCGGCCTGCCGCGCCACTGACACGCCGGACAAAAATGCTAAGGCCCCATTCGGTAACAGGATCCCCGGTTATGGGAGAATAGGCCAGATCCCTAGTCTCGACTCCAGACAATCCGGATATACCAGGTTTCACACGGTATACTCCGTAGATAGTCTGGTGGGGTTTAACCGTAAGGCAGTACATGAGAGCGAGCCTTGGCACATTTTGGCTGAAATAGGGAATAAAAGGTGCACGTGCAAGGCCTTGGCCAAACACCATCATTTATACTACCTTGGCGTCGACGCGTCGTTAATTAACACCCCTACTCTGTTTAATAGTATTGAGTTGTAAAGAACAGAATGACTTTGGAAAAGTAATCTATGCAGTATTTTTACCAGGCCGGATGATTTGAATTGAGACTGGTCAGCCAATATGTGTACAAAAACATTAGTGTAACTATGTTTCAAATCTCAATTTTTCTTACTCCATCTTCAAAATGCCTATTTCTTCAAAGGTTCAACAGTACAAAGCAGATGAAGCTCTTTTGAACATTCTTAGTGATCTCTCATGGAAAATACTTTGCAAAAGACCTTTGCTCTCTTGACGGCGTGGTTTGACTGGGTGTCAGTTTTGGCTGGCAAAAGATAATCGTGGAAGCAGGGCGCCGTAACAGTGTTTTGTTTTCGTCGTTTGTACATTTGCGAGGTGTGCAAGTTGTGTATGACATAGTTGAAGAGAGTCTTTCAATCAGTCGTGCGTCATTCAACACAGACGCAACGGGCGATACGCGCAGGTTTGGTATCACATGGTAAATCTCACGTGAGACTTTTATTACCATTTTTATTGAAAAAGTGCCAAGAATCATTCTCATGTACTCGCTCACGGCTAAACTGTACCAGTCTATATAGGTGAAATAGCTGGTGCCTGTCCCTCCTAGTATATCCAGATAAATTTCATCACATAATTTAAACTGACTAATACTCAAAGGCCACATCATAAAAAGTGCGGGTAGATTACAAACCATTACAAACCCAATAAAATATTTTTTCCTTCAAAATTCTTGCACTGCGTTACAACGCTCTTGAAATGTTGTAAGAAACCGGAAATATTACAGTGTGAATAAATTAATTTGAGGTTTACAATATTTCTGGGTATTGCAATTGTAATGCCTTTTGGAGCACACAAAAATCATAATGAAAAATAGATTATTTATTCATAAAAATAGTACAACTATATAAGACACATTGAACCCGCATGCTAGCCTGCACGGCTCCGGACCCTCAACACCAAAATAGAACCTGAAGCTGACAATTTCTACACTTAATGACACAAAGAAGGTGTGAATGGTGAAGACGCATGGGAAAAGGCAGCTTCAAGCATTCGGAACAGCTGAAGTGGTATGGGCAATGGAGGACCAAGATATATGCATCAAAAGATGAATCAAAAACCAATAAAAAGCGCATATACTTACATGTACATGCTTTCAAGTCTGTATCCAAGTGTTTGGGTGTCTGGGACCTTTCACAAGTAATGTTAGCAGTGTAAAGCACACTAAATAGAGACTAAAATACTGACCCTTCATCCAAGTGTTTAAAATAGTTGGTCCTAGTATGTGGTGAGTACTGATGAGCACCAAGTGAGAATCATCTATTACTCACTAAAAAAGTATGATCTACTACCTTGATTTGGTTAAAGGAAGGTCTGTATGATGTTAGTTTGAGAAGGAGACATCACAATGAATACACGTACCTTGCCCCCAGGTATATCCGTGGGCAGAGGATGGTGGTGGTTGGAAGAAAGTAAACAAAGTGGACGTGATCATTTGCTTGCAACGGGACTTCAAGTGAGTTCAGGCTCCACTTGATTTTATTTTCAAGCTCCGATATCTGTCTAAATCTGTTTTTGAACGTCTCCAAGTACAAACCAGTATTATGTAAGTTTGTATAAACAGTTGGAACCAACACTAAGGAGGTTGGAGAAGGACCAATGACGAGGGGAGACCCATGAAATGGGAGACCCGCCAGGTATGTTATTGTGCTTATTACCATCGGTATCTTCGTTCTTGCTGAAATTTTCACCCTCTATGCCGGTTTCCGCTACAGCTACCGCCGAGCTCGCAAAGTACAAGGCCATCGTCACCCGTATTATTGGTGACCCCTTGCGCGCCCGTGCTGGCATCAAGCTCCTCAACTTCAAACCTTTCAACCCCATTGACAAGCGCACAGAGATCACCTACCGCGAGGAGGCTACTGGCAAGCTCAAGCATGTCACCAAGGGTATGACTGGTATCATCATCGAACTCTGCTCGCGCAACAAGACCGAGAAGATTGAGAACCATCTCGAGAAGGACGTCGAGGAGTACGCCGCCCGTGGTCTGCGTACGCTCGCTGTTGCTTACGAGGAGGTTGACGGCGACGACTTTGAGGCTGAGGGTAACGGCTTTTACATATGTCCTTTTCTTTCTTTTCTCTAGCGAATCATACTGACAATTTAATTTTCCTCTCTAGCATCGCCCTCGTCTGCATCATCAAGGAGACCACCTTCTTTCAGGACACCTTCGGCGTGCGCCTCGACACCAACTTCCCCATCGCCTCCAACAACCCTCAACTGCACATGGTTATCTACCTCCAGGTCGCCATCATCTCGCAGGCGCTCATCTTTGTCACCCGTTTCCACTTGTTCTTCTTCATGGAGCGCCCTTTGACTATGCTCATGGTTGCGTTCTGCATTGCCCAGCTGATCTCGTCGATCATTGCTGCCTACGGCGACTGGGGGTTCACTATTATTAGGGCTATCAGCGGTGGATGGATTGGTATTGTCTGGGTCTGGGTATGTATTTTGTTTTTTTTTTTGCCTTTGTTGCTGCAGAATGTTGATCTGGACTATTTTTTGCTTAAATCATCATTTGGTTCATTCCTCTCGACTGGATCAAGTTTGTGATGAAGGCGACTGTCATCAAACGCCTGCGCCAGCGCCACGAGGCCAAGGTCGCACAGGAGGCATAGCAGGTGTACCCATGACCCACACCCAATCCCGCACAGTGTCAATCCACGAGAGTCTGTACTCGAACCGTGTGTCGTGAGTCATCAAGTGCGCGTCGCGCAAGGTTGGCTTTGGACAGAAGATCTCGATGAAGCCCGAAGAACTCCAGCGATTCAGCAGTATCCAGGCGCAGAGAGTCGGTGCGACGCTCGCAAGAAATGCGAGTCGGACTGCTGCGTGAGCAGCTTGTAAGTCCATGACTCTTATTGTTTTTTTTTGATTTCTTGCGTTTGTTTTTGTTCCTCCTCTGTCTCTTGTTTGTGTCTGTTTTTTTTGATGCCTCTGTCCCCTGCCCCTGTTTCCGTCGCCCTGTTCCTCCTTCGTCGTGTCCTCGTCGTACCCACCCAACCCCAACATATGCCGCTCGTCGCCATCGCCTGTCCCGCCGGCTCCCCACACAATACGCATCTATTTTGTCGTACCCTTGCTTGTACCACCACCTCCGCTATCCATCCAACTCCCACCGTCACTCATTCCTCTTGATTCCAGGCATGATTTTCTTTATAGTATCTTGCCAACTGATTTCTCATCCATGATCAACTAGGCTGGAATTGGTACCTACACTGTTCCTTAGATTGTAAGCCCTATGGTGTCTGAATTCAGTCAGGTATGGTTCCATGCACACCTATATGCAACCATTAACAAGTTCCTTTTGCTTACAAAATGTACACCAAAGCGGACAATCAAGGTTGGTTAAAAAGGTTGGCCTGGACCCTGCAAGCTTGTACCCCATTGTCCTTCCCCGCCCTCCGGTGTTGATCCTTGACCATTCCTCACCTTTGACATCGCAAATACTAACATATTCTTTTGAAGTTTTCATTTAGGGGTAGATGATAATCATACGTACCTGTTAGTCACATCAATATAACAATTGTACATTATATTTAAAGGTTGCGCGGGGCCAGGGGTATACGGCTTCTAATTGAGGGTTAAATTTGCTGATCCCCAGAATTTCTTCTTCACATTGTAAACCGGCTCTAAAAATTGTTTGGGTTTTGAATGCTAAAAAATTATTGAATTAGTTTGCATTGCTTTGTAATTTACTGTACATTTAGTTGATGCACATGTGTAAGCTAGCTATCACCTATAGAGACTGGGTTCGAGTCTACCAGATCCCGCGACGCCAAATTTGTCCGGACAGATTTTGTCAATTTTTGTCCAGATTGGATCTGGCCTCCAAAAAATTTCCGGATTTTGTCTGGACAACTAAAAAATTCTGGTACCTGGCCTATTTTTGGCCTATTTTTGTCTGGATGACATACCCTGGCCTAATTTTTTGCCCATCCGAGGCTTGAATCATGTCAACAATGCGCGTATGTTCGTTAAACAATGAATACCAGCCCATAATCATTAGAGGCACTGCATATTGTATACTAGCAATCAATAGAATTAGGTTGTCAATAACAGAGTAGTGCTCAAGTTCCTAATAATCAGCTGTATCAAGTGATGTAACTGTAGCATGCTTGTTGTATTTCTTGAGGGCCTTTACAATCACATCTGTACCTTCTCAAAATGCCCTAAAGCATCCAAAATCTGCAGACAACAACTTGATGGAGGTGGTGGTTTGTTCCATGTGCACAAGACCCAAGCTTGACTTGATAACAGAAAGAAACTGAATTGAAGGCATTAAGAGAAATTGTTTGGTTTGGAAAATGGCAATGGTGTCAGTGACAGAGCAAAACTGGTGTATCATACTGTGTTAAAATAGCTGCACAGCTATGTATAAGATAGCTGCAATGTTGGATGACTCGGTAACTGCACTATGCTTCCTATTTTTCCCGGCAGTCTTTGAGTAGAGAGCAATGACTAGGTGTCAGACAATGATTGTGTATGAAAAAGTCAATATTAAATCAAGAGATATAGCTCATCAATGACATATCTTGTCTAATCATAATTCCAGCTGGTATCACAACAACTCCATAATCCAATATCTGTAGTGAGTGAGCTTGTGTCACTCTAGCATTTGAAACTTCAGTAACATTAGGCACAGAGCATTCCAGAAACACTATAAATTGCCAATTTACAGCCTAGAAATATATCATGAAATGATTTTACAATCCTATGAAGATATTAAGGGGGATATGTACCTTTTTTGCAATGGCGGCAGAGGCAGCAGCAGCATTTGCAGAGTTTCCGGCTATTGGTTCTAGAAACAGCACACCTTCCACCACTCCTCCTTGCCCATTAGGTGCTGCTTGCTGCCATTGATGCTGCCTTTCTAAACCATTACCCATCCCGCAATTGTCTTAAGATGACTTGAGAACTTCATGGAAGTGGCGAATGATAAGACCCCAAGTTGTGACCAATGGTGTGGTTCTTGTTGTGGATGATGTATGGACATTTAATGCAGCCGGCTTGTTTAGTTTGATGTTGTTGATGCATTTTGAAGGAACCTTAAGTACACGGTATACAAATCAGTCTGTAAGTTAAATCAGCCTTTGTAAAACAATGATAAAGCAAATGAATGTACCTTAGCAGAAAGAGGAAAAAGGCTGAGGTACAAGAAAGAAAAAAGTCTAGTATAAGTGAAGAGTTTCACTGCTTAACCACAGGTGACTGTTGAATTGTTGAGAGGTTAAGAATAACGTGTAAACGGATTGGACGGTGGGGAACAATGCTAGTGAACGCAGTATACTGTGGACTAAAACACAATTCAAAACAACGCAGAGGAACACAGTAAAATCGATGTGATTTTTGCAAAATTGAGCTACTTGGAGAGGAATGGTATTCTAAGGGACCAAAAGCTACTCTACTTGCCTAGTATCTGTGAACCAAGATTCTTCTGCACCTAATTTAGAATAGGGGGAATAGAAAGCTATTGAATGTGTGAGAATAAGTGGAATAGGAGTTGTTTTTGAGACATGAGGCGGGAAGAAGCGCTCTAATTTGCGCATTTTCACCAAATCAATCACAACGGCCTAAGTGTGGGAATGTGCCAAAACGTGGGAAACATGTTGACTACTCCACGAGGCTTGATCGAGGGCATGTTGCGCGCAATAGGGGGTAAAGCTGAAGGTGCCTAATAGTAATAATGTCGGTGGAGGGCGATCTGGTTGACGAGGGGAGGAGGATGTTGTGGATGTTGAAGTTCATGGGTAAAGGCCGATGATTGATGCCGCGCGCGGCATATCGTGGGAACGCGCAGTCGTGGGAACGTGCACTTGTGCGCATGCGCTCATAGCGCAACACGGCTTATCAATATACCAACACACCCCCTCAACGCTTTGCCTTTGTAACAACTTTGGGCGCAATTAGTCCAAGATGCTCAACTGCTTCAACAAATTTGACGTGTTGTAAAGGTTTGGTAAGGATGTCGGCAGGGTTGTCCTTTCTAGGAATGTGGAAGATGACAAAGATTTTGTTTTCAATATGAGAGCAGATAAAATGGTAACGGATATTTATGTGTTTCACTTTCAAATAAGAGGAATCATTCTTACATAGTGATTTGGCCCCCTCGTTGTTGGTTGCAACAATAAGAGGATGTGGGCAGCAAATGTAGAGATGGGATAGAAAAGAGCTCAATCACAGGCCTTCTTGCACGGTGCGGGTTAGTGCAATATATTTGGATTCAGTGGAACTCGTAGAGATGCACATTTGTGTTTTGGCCAACCAGCTCAAAGGGCCTCCAGCCACCATCCAGAGAAAACCCAATACAGATGCACACGACTTTTTATTCCCGGCCCAGTCTGCGTCGGAGTATCCTTGCAAGACTTCCAATTTTTTGTTGCCGCCATAGTGCAAACGATAATTGCAAGTGCTACTTAGATAGTGTAGAACACACTTTGCAGTAGCATAGTATCAAGGTTGAGGGTCAGAAGCATGCTGTGAGAGTAGCAGGATAGCAATTGAGATATCCAGCCGCAAGTGTCATTGAATGAATAAAAGAGAACCAATGAGATGTTGGAAAGTAAATTTGATGTTGGGAATTTCTAGAAATGTGTTGGTGTCACAGCCAAAAGGATAGGTAGTGTCGATTGGAGTAGAAACAGTGCTGCAATTGAGAAGATTATACTCATCGAGAACATTTGCAATGTATGGTTCTTGATGGATCCATAATTCTCGAGTCTCAAAATTCCTTTTGTACTGTACATGTCAGGGTTTCTCCAGTTTCCCCTCTTTATCTTCACAGAATTATCTTATCCTTTCATTATCTTATCAATTATCTGATTAGATAGTTTATTTCTTTCATCACAGCCTTCTTGCTCCACTTCTTTCTAGTAAATTCTATATGATTCCTAGTCTTACTCATCCTTTTTCTATATGATGTCACTTTTATTCTTTAACCTTCCTTTATGATGTAATGTAGGGAATATTCTAGAATAGCTGTAGAGTATAAATACTGGACTTGTAGGTAGCTGTAGCTTCAGCTTCAATCTCTTAGGATATCCACTATCATTGGTGTGATCTCTTAGAACCATTGAATCTCTCTCACTCTCTTATTCTCTCTTGCTCTCTTACTCTCCCTCTGCTCTCTCTCTCTCTCTCTTGCTTAATCTTTGTTGGTGGCCTTGTCACACTGATTATAGTGTTGCCCTGACAGAAGATTGAAGCTCTCTCAAGACAACTCCACCATCTCTCTTTCAACACCAAACTCTTCACCTCTTCAACCTCTTCAACACCATTACCTCAACCTTCTTCCTCCACTTCCAACCCACCAACCTCTTCATCAACCTCTTCACCAATCTTCTTACCAATCTCTACATCTCCACCAATCTTCAACATCCTCCTCAAAACCTTTCCTCAAGACCTTTCCTCAAGACCTTTGGCTTATCATCTTTCCTACTCTCTGTTGTGTGCTGTGTGTGAGCTTAGTAGATAGGGATACCAACTATTGGGGCAGACACAGTCCTACTAGTGTTCTGTTTTTGGTGGTCTAGGAAATATCCAGCAACCCTGTGATCCTAGGTTTAGAGCCCTGAGTGGTGTGACAACTGGATATCCAGTAGATAGATATTTTTTTAGAATACTTAGTATAGTTTCAAGGGCACTTTCAGTAGATAGCTTCTCCCACACACACATCAGAGAGTCTACCTACCCCTACCCATAGACATGGACCCCTCCCAATTGCCTCCCACCACTCCTTCTGTGGAAGAGCTCATGCATCAGGTCCAGCTCCTTACCCAAGAGTTGAATTTTCTTAGACAGCAGCAGCAGTCATTATCCACTCCACCATACCCTCAGCAACCAGTCAGTCAGTCACCATCACCACCACCACCACCACCACCTGCTGCTCTAGATATTCACTCTTTCCCTACCCCTCATGTTGCCCCTTCCTGTTCACACTCTGCCATTAAAGTCTCACCTCCAGATCCATTTGATGGTTCTATGGAAAAGGCAGAAAACTTCCTCAGTCAGCTTAAATTATATTTCTATGGGAAAGGGATTACAGATGACTTTCAGAAAGTTATTTGTGCTCTATCTCATATGAAAGGAGGTACTGCTGGGAAGTGGGCATATGAGAAGACTAAAGTAATAGACAATGCTCAGTCCCAAGAAGGTCTTTGGGCTGACTTTGTTTATGAATTTAGGGAAGTGTTTGCAGATCCAGACCCCTCCAACACAGCTAAGCATAAAATGCACATGCTCAAGCAAGGCAGACAGACTGCTGATGAGTATGTTGCTAGCTTCAGGGCTCTGATCTCAGATACTGGGTATAATGATGCTGCTTTGGTAGATCAATTCAAGGCTGGGCTAAATGAAAATCTCAGGAATGCAGTCTACTATGTTCCTGACATGCCCAAAACCTTGGATGGATGGATTAAATGGAGTACTAGGCTAGATAGGCAGTGGAGACAGAGTGAGGCCTTTACCAAGTCTCTTTCCTCCTCCTCCTCTTCTCCCTTCCTTAAAGCCCCAACTCCCAAGGCTGTTCCTAAGCCTACTCCAAATCCTCCAGTCTTTTCCAATAGCAGCTCTAGGACCTTTGGTGCTCAGGCAAAGCAACCAGATATAGTTCCCATGGAGGTTGACTCTGGATGGAAGTCAGTTAAGCCAATTGTTTGCTTCAAGTGCAGAAAGCCTGGTCATAAGGCTGTAAACTGCAGGTCATCAGTTAACATCAATGCTATGACCCATGAAGAACTGGCTGACTACTTTGGAAAATTAATCTTGGAAGGCAAGGAGCAGAAAGATGAGGAAAAGAAAAATTTTTAGAAGCACCATTGGTGAAAGACATGTCCCAATAGAATAGATTTAATGTACTAGAAAATGAAATTGACAAACTTGATCCTCAGTCTTCAGATTCTGGTGCAGAAATCATGTCTTCTTCTTCCTCTCTTTCTACCTTCCCTGAAAAGATCTACATCCTCAACCATAATCCTAAAACCTCTACCCATTTGTCTGTCATCTTAAAGACAATGGACACAGAGAAAAGGTTATCTGTTGATGCTTTGCTTGATTCTGGAGCTACTGGCCTCTTTCTGCATTCTGGTTTTGTCAAGTATCATAATCTCAACACAAGGAAACTTCCTAGAGCCATTCCAGTCTATAATATTGATGGTACTCTCAACAAGAGTGGCTCTATCCATGAGGAAGTAGACTTAATTATGGTACACAAAAACCATACAGAAAGGGCCACCTTTGCTGTTTGTGACTTGGGAGACAAATCTGCTATCATTGGACATACTTGGCTTTGGCACCATAATCCAGATGTTGATTGGAAGACAGGGGATGTCCAGTTTATTAGATGTCCCTCTGACTGCCAAATGGAAGCCAAAAGAGCCAGAAGAAAGAGGCAGAGAATAGCTGCAGTCAAAAGGAGGAAACTCCCTCAATTTGATGAAGAAGAAGAAGATTCTATTGAAGATTCTTCTGATTCTGAGATTGAGCCTGAGGATAGAATTTTTATCTCATACCTTCATCCTCAGAAGCAGTCTATTAATGCTACTTCTACTATGTCTCGAAGATTAGCAGAAGAGTCTCATCAGCAAGCTGATTCCCCTAAGAAAACCTTTGAAGAAACTGTTCCTAAGCACTATCATCAGTTTAAAGGTGTTTTTTCAAAGGAATCTTTTGATAGGCTACCAGACAGAAAGCCTTGGGATCATGCTATTGAGCTGAAACCTGGTTCTGAACCTTACAGATCCAAGATTTATCCTCTTTCTCCCAATGAACAAAAGGAACTTGATGCCTTTTTAGAGGAAAATCTGAAGTCTGGCAGGATTAGACCCTCCAAGTCACCTATGGCCTCCCCTGTATTCTTTGTCAAGAAGAAGGATGGATCTCTTAGGCTTGTCCAGGACTATAGGAAACTAAATGAAATGACCATCAAGAACTCCTACCCCCTTCCATTGATTTCTGACATTATCACCAAACTCAGCAAAGCCAAATACTTCACCAAACTTGATGTTAGGTGGGGATTTAACAATGTCAGAATCAAAAAGGGAGATGAATGGAAAGCAGCCTTTAGAACCAATAGAGGGCTGTTTGAACCATTGGTCATGTTCTTTGGTTTAACCAATAGTCCTGCTACCTTCCAAACTATAATGAATGATATCTTTATTGAGCTCATTGATGGAAATGTTGTCATTGTCTACATGGATGACATTTTAATTTTCACTGAGACTCTTGATCATCATAGAGAGGTAGTCAAGCAAGTTCTGCAAATCCTAGAACAGAATAAACTCTACCTTAAAGCAGAGAAATGTGAATTTGAAAAGGAAAAAATTGAATATCTTGGACTAATCATTTCACAAGGCAGGATTGAGATGGATCCTGTCAAGGTAGAGGGAGTTTCTAAATGGCCTGAACCTGAAAATGTCAAGGATGTCCAATCATTCTTGGGATTTGTTAATTTTTATAGAAGGTTCATAGAGGATTTTGCAGACATTGCTAAGCCCCTTCATGAATTGACAAAGAAAGGAACAGTCTGGAGATGGAGTCTTAGACAGCAGGAAGCCTTTGACCAGTTAAAGAAGAAAGTCACTTCTTCACCTGTCTTGATTTTCCCTGATGATAACAAGCCATATAAAGTTAAAGCAGACAGTTCAGATTATGCTACTGGGGCTGTTTTATCTCAGGAAGGATCAGATGGGAAATGGCATCCTGTATCCTTTATGTCTAAGAGTCTATCTGAAGTAGAAAGGAATTATGAAATCCATGACAAAGAGATGCTGGCTATTATCAGAGCACTAGATGAATGGAGACATTATCTTGAAGGAACCCAACATTCCTTTGAGATTTGGACAGACCACAAAAACTTAGAGTACTTTATGGTTGCCCAAAAGCTCAGCAGAAGGCAAGCCAGATGGTCACTCTTCCTGTCCAGATTTGATTTTACTCTTTATCATAGGCCTGGTAAAAGATCTCTCAAGCCAGATGCTTTGTCTAGGAGACCAGATCATAAAAAGGGAGAGAATGATAACCAAAATGTAGTTCTCCTCAAACCTTCCTACTTTAAAATCCAGGCTCTCAAGCAGGGTCATGCTACCATTACTGGTGCAGAAAATGATCTTCTTAAGAAGATTAGAGAAGCTAAGGAGATGGATGAAAAGGTGGTCAAGGCAGTTCAGGAGCTCAAGAAATCTTCTACCAAGAAGATTGAAGGACAGGAATGGTCAGAAGAACAAGGCCTTATTCTCTACAGGGGGAAGGTGTATGTTCCCAAGGACAAAGATCTTAGAAGAAAGATTGTGGAACTGCACCATGATGCCTTCATTGCTGGACATCCAGGGAAATGGAAGACAATTGAGCTAGTCTCTAGGAATTATTGGTGGCCAGGAATGTCACATTTTATTGCAGCCTATACCAGAGGTTGTGATAGATGTAACAGAACCAAAACCTTTCCAGCCAAACCTCTTGGCCTTTTAATTCCTACTGAGATTCCCTCTGATGTCTGGCAATGCATCTCTGTGGATTTTATTATGGGGTTATCAGAATGTCAAGGGTATAATGCCATTATGGTGGTTGTGGATAGACTTAGTAAAATGATCCACATTATCCCTACTACAGATGAAGTCACTTCTGAAGGGACAGCCAGACTATACAGAGATTATGTCTGGAAACACCATGGCTTACCCATTAAAATTCTGTGTGATAGAGGTCCACAGTTTGTCTTAAGGTTTATGAAAGAACTCAACTCAATACTTGGTATCCAGACAGCCTCATCTATAGCCTACCATCCCCAAACTGATGGTCAGACTGAAAGAGTTAACCAAGAAATTGAGCAGTATCTTAGACTCTTTATAAACCATAGACAAGATGATTGGGTTGAATGGTTAGCTCTAGCTGAATTCTCTTATAACAATAGAGTTCAGGCTTCAACCAGGCAGACACCATTCATGCTCAATAATGGCAGACATCCCAGAATGGGCACTGAACCCCTTAGAGATAGTAAAATGGACACTGTGGATACCTTTGTGAAAAATATGGAAGAAGCTAGGAAAGAAGCAGAGTCTGCACTTAGAAAAGCTGCTGATGATATGGCTAAATTCTATAATAGACACAGAGGTACTCTAACTCAGTACAAAGTTGGGGATTTGGTATGGTTGGATGGCAAGGACCTCAAAACTGATAGGCCCTCCAAGAAATTGGATGATAAAAGATATAGGCCTTACAAAATTACCAAAGTTATTAGCCCTAATGCCTATGAGCTTAAGCTGCCATCTACCATGAAAATCCATCCAGTGTTCAATGTGGTTAAACTTCTACCTTATCACCCAGATATTGTAGGAAGAAAGCCTCCTTCTAGACCACCTCCTGTCATTCAAGGAGAAAATCCTGAGTGGGAAGTTGAATTTATCAAGGACAGCAGACTTTTTAGAAACAAACTTCAATATTTGGTCAAGTGGAAGAACTATCCTAATGAAGAATGCACTTGGGAGCCTGCAGAGCATTTGAAAAATGCTTCTAAGGCTATCAAGGACTTCCATACCAAACATCCTTCAGCACCTAGAAAGATTTCTGCTGTGACCTTTGATAGACTTTCTTTTACTCCTATTATTAACTTTACTGAACCTCCTCCTCTTCTTAAACCCTCTAAACTAACCCATCCATGTGCACATTGTGGAAAATGTGCCTTAGAGAGGGGGTGATGTCAGGGTTTCTCCAGTTTCCCCTCTTTATCTTCACAGAATTATCTTATCCTTTCATTATCTTATTAATTATCTGATTAGATAGTTTATTTCTTTCATCACAGCCTTCTTGCTCCACTTCTTTCTAGTAAATTCTATATGATTCCTAGTCTTACTCATCCTTTTTCTATATGATGTCACTTTTATTCTTTAACCTTCCTTTATAATGTAATGTAGGGAATATTCTAGAATAGCTGTAGAGTATAAATACTGGACTTGTAGGTAGCTGTAGCTTCAGCTTCAATCTCTTAGGATATCCACTATCATTGGTATGATCTCTTAGAACCATTGAATCTCTCTCACTCTCTTATTCTCTCTTGCTCTCTTACTCTCCCTCTGCTCTCTCTCTCTCTCTCTTGCTTAATCTTTGTTGGTGGCCTTGTCACACTGATTATAGTGTTGCCCTGACAGTACACCCAAGTATGATTGTAGGGGCCCAAAGTCCTTGATTCCGAACCTCTTATTGACTTCTGCCTTGGTGTAATTGAAAAAAGATTTGGAGTTCAAAGTGCCTAAGCCATTGTCAACGTGAATGCAAAGCCAGCACTGTATGTCCTTGCCATTCCATGCTCCTTCAAACACAAAGGTTGCGTGATTTTTCTCCAACTATTTGAAACCTAGATCTTGGAGGGTAGAACAAATGAAAATGTACCATACGCTGCTAGCTTGTTTAAGGCCATATAGCGACTTTACCAATCTCCATATTCTCTTTGAAAATGGCAAAGAGTATTTCAGAGGGCATCTCATGTAGATCACTTCTGACAAATCACCCCATAGAAAGGCTCGCGTGGCATCAAAACATTGAATGTGCCATCTATTGAGAGTGGTGTGAATTATAATGGCGCGGGTGCTGATTGATTTTGAGACAGGAGCAAATGTGTCGTGGTAGTCAACAAGGTATTTTTGAGAAAATTCTTGCGCTACAAGCCTTGCTTTGTATATGAGTTCCCCACCATCCTCTGATACTTTAAATTTGAATACCCATCAACAACTGATGATGTGTGCGCCATCTGGAAGTTTTTCGTCAATATAAACCTTCATTGATTTTAGCATATTGAATTCTTTTTTGATGACAATCTTCCACTGTTTAGCATCTGAGTGTTGCATTGCTTCTTGGTATGTGGCCGGAGGAATTTTGAGGTTGTAGTTGGGGGCAAGAGAATTCCTCCTATGATTGCTTTGTACTGAGAGTAGCGTTGCCTCAAATATTGCCTCTTTATCTCTGGCAAGGTAATCCTCAATGTCTAGTGATACAAAAGATGTTTCGGCATTGTTGGGAAAAGTCAATGGAGAGCAAAAATTGTCTAACATTCTAACAGAGCATAACAAAATGAAAGAATTTTTGTTACCCCCTTGCTCGTTGGGATGTGACAACATTGAGGATGCTCATTCACTATTGGCTTTGTGTGATTCAATGATTGATTGACTTTTGGCTTTTTTTGCATCACAGAGTTGATTGTAGAGGAGACCGCAGGTGGAAGGATGACATTTATGCAATGAGGATTGAGGAGGTGGTAGAGTGCGTCAAGCAATAGGTGTAGGTGGTGGATCAGAAGAGGTGGGTTGTTGAACGGGTGTTGAAGGAGGAATAATGTTGATATCTACAGAAAGAACGGAAGATGATGAAGAAAAGGAATTCAAAAGTTTGGGAGCATCTAAATCAGAAGAAGTAGCAACAAGATTTGGTACAGAATTTGAATTGGAGGAAGCGGAAGACAAATTGTTAGAAGAAATGTTGGAATAAGAAGAATTAGAGGAACAAGATGGGTTAAAAACATTGGGGAAAAAAAGAAGAAAAGAGTAATCTAATGGAGTGGAAGGGGAATGAATTGTAGAAATAGAGGGCATGTTTTCATCAAACATGGCATTAGAAGAGTCAAAAAAGTGTCCAGTCTCAATATGTTGGAAGCAATACCCTTTTCCACTGGTTGGGTAGCCCATAAATTTGCACTAAATAGATTTTGCTCCCATTTTTGATTGCTACTCTTCTGGTATGTGGACAAAGACTTGACAACCCCAAACACAAAGGTGGGATAAGTTTGGCGGACAATGGTACATGTTCTCAAAAGGGATTATTCCTTCCTCGTTGGTACTGGTGATGTTAAGCAGATATGAAGCAGTGAGTGCAGCCTCACCCCAATAGGTTAGAGGAAGCTGGGCCATGGTAATCATTGCCAACATCCGGCCCTGAATAGTACGCATGAACTGCTTGATTTCCCCATTTATCTAGTGTTTCTGCGCTGGTGTTACTTCTTGTTCTATACCTTGGGTGAGTAGGTAAGCAAAGAAGACACCTTTCCACTTGGGTCCCCCATCACAGCAAAAGTGTTGAATCTTGCAACCAGTGCGTGTTTTCCATTGAGCCTGTACAATCTTGAAAGCCTCAAATATTGTTTTAGCAGTTTTATCTACGGTAAGCTGTACATTACTAACCTTCATACTGGCACAGCAAAATGCAACAAAGTACTCCTTGTGATGAGAAGTTTTGACAGGAAACGGACCACACGTATCAGTGACAACAAGTTCCAGGAGTGGTACCTACCATCTTTTTGATAAAACAATAGCAAGTGTTAGCACACTCTTTTTATAACTGTTGATGGTTTTATCACAAAGCAAAATAATGAGAAGACTGGTCTATTTCTCATAAGTTTACTTCGCTTTTTCAAAGCCTTTTTCATTAGATAATACCCTTCTTTCTCATTATCTTTAGGGCGCTTTTTCATTACCTTTTGATTAGATACTAGCCTGGTTATTTGATAAGATTGTTCTACATCAATATATCTTATCTTTGCTTGGTCATTTCTGATGCTATGCCATCAAATCAGAAACACTGTGGGTACTTCTAGGCCATGTCTATCAATCCATCAAAGCTATTATTAAATAAACTTTTCTCTCATTGGCCCCTTGGTCTATAAATAGTGCTCATCCTATGCTACTTTTGTGCATTGCTGGCAATGGATTGGGCGCTTTTGGGGGCATTTCTGGACCGTTTCCCTTGGTGTTTTTTGGTAGACCTATAGTTTTAAAGTGTTCCAATCCGAATATGAGATCAGAATTGCAATATCTTTACTCATTATTGTGCAATTAAGCGTACGATGTTTTGATCAAAAAGCACACCTTGAATAGCACCATCCAGGGGCTGGTATGCACCATTTTGACCATTTCATTATTTTTTATTTATGTTAGACGGAGTACATGCCAAGTTTCAGATCAATTGGAGCAGTGGAACCTATTGAACTAGGATGTGCACCCTACCCCTCCTCCTACCCCTTGTACAAATGCCTTCCTGATCAGATAAATTTATGCCCAACCAGGGCTGGGTAGGCGTCCATTATACCAATTTTTAGAGCCCAAAATCTTGGTGCAATTCTAAGATTTAAGGGTACTACCCCCCATCCTCTCCAGAATTTGTATATTTTATTATGGGGTAGAATGGCCATTCCCAGCACATATAGGTATGTAAATCTGCTCTATATAGTACCACAGACGCAATACATATCTTTGAAGCATTCAGAGTGAAGGGGAACACCTTGGTTATGAGGCTAATAAAAAGGTATTGGATGTACAACATAATATGACCATATCACCGCTTATACTTCACCAAAATGCACATATCTTACATTCACAGATAGATACTAAGGTCCTCTACATATTATATTCATACTTCCAAATGACCAGAACGCTTAACAAGATGGTACAAGAAGAAGAAGCATTGTTGTTCAAAAATGGAGGAAAAGCAAAATATGATGTAAAAGATAACACTTATAAAATACATAAACTATACGGCTGTGTAGCCCTAAATGACACCTATCTGTGGTATATAGACTCATGGAAATCCGATGAGTATGAGCTGAGATATGTCAAAATGTATCTTGGAGAAAGGCCAAAGAGGTGATCACAAACAAAGCATAAATAAAGGCCAATATCCATCTGGGTCTCTGATGGGTTCTTCAACACCTTTGTTTCCATATCTCAGCAACCACTGGTCCGATGCACAACATCCTTGATGTTCTGGAAAGCTGCATTTTGAGGCTATACTATCCTGCATTTATATTTTCTGATTATAATCATTTATATATGGTAAATGCGAAAATACTATGCATTTTGATGAAGAATGGTATTCCCTCTGCAGCATCTCAGCTAATGGACGGGTCTTTTTGCAGCCTAAGAAAGATATTTAGGGGGCAACTATAGGTATCTGTAGACGTCAAGAATATGATTTACAAAGAAGTATTCGTAGAGATATGGCCTAATCAATAACCTACCATACCTATCCTCATACCCCCCTTAAATCAGTATGTTCCCTTGTTGAAGAGGGCTTTTAAGGGTAAATTTTGGACTCTATGTACTGTTAGTAGTGGATCTACATGTCTTTCAATGGTCTGAGAGCCCATCCTATCCCATAATAAAATACACAAGTTCTGGAGGGAGTAGGGGTAGTACCCTTAAATCTTGAAGTTTTACCAATATTTTAGGCTTTAAAAATTGGTATAATAAGCGCCTACTTTATCCTAGTTGGGCTTGAATTTATCTGATCAGGAAGGCATTTGTACAAGGGGTAGGAGGAGGGGTAGGGTGCACATCCTAGTTCAATAGGTTCCACTGCTCCAATTGATCTGAAACTTGGCATGTACTCCGTCTAACATAAATAAAAAATAATGAAATGGTCAAAATGGTGCATACCAGCCCCTGGATGGTGCTATTCAAGGTGCACTTTTTGATCAAAACATCATACGCTTAATTGCACAATAATGAGTAAAGATATTGCAATTCTGATCTCATATTCGGATTGGAACACTTTAAAACTATATGTCTACCAAAAAACACCAAGGGAAACGGTCTAGAAATGCCCCCAAAAGCGCCCAATCCATTGCCAGCAATGCACAAAAGTAGCATAGGATGAGCACTATTTATAGACCAAGGGGCCAAGGAGAGAAAAGTTTATTTAATAATAGCTTTGATGGATTGATAGACATGGCCTAGAAGTACCCACAGTGTTCCTGATTTGATGGCATGGCATCAGAAATGACCAAGCAAAGATAAGATATATTAATGTAGAACAATCTTATCAAATAACCAGGCTAGTATCTAATCAAAAGGTAATGAAAAAGCGCCCTAAAGATAATGAGAAAGAAGGGTATTATCTAATGAAAAAGGCTTTGAAAAAGCAAAGTAAACTTATGAGAAATAGACCAGTCTTCTTATTATTTTGCTTTGTGATAAAACCATCAACAGTTATAAAAAGAGTGTGCTAACACTTGCTATTGTTTTATCATAAAAAGTGGTAGAGACTAGTGGTTCCAGTGGTTGATAGGCGCGCTGGCCAAGCAAGCTTGGTGGATGTGGGGTAGCGGTATGCTTGGCAACAATGCAAGGTTTGCATTTTATATTATCGTCTTTGATATGGGCTTTCATGATTTGCTTTACCAGAATACATGTTGTCTGCTTTCCTGGATGCCCCAAACAAAGGTGGTGGAGGTACATTGTTTCCGGCACTTTGACAAACATGATACATTCATTGAGTACGGGCGCTCTCTTTACTCTTGGTACGAACATGGTGTTGTCCATAGCAAATAGGCCGTTGATCAATAATGTGGATGCAAAGATAATGTCTTCTTTAGAGAGCAGTACCCCAACACCAGATACAAAGTTGCAGCCAATTCCAGCAATAAAGAGTCTGCTAACAAATAGTAGATTGACTGCGGTGCTGGGAGCGTGAAAACAATTGTTGAGTTTTAAATGGATTGATTTTCCTTGATACTGTACATGACATTGATGATGCAGGTGCCGCCACCTTGCGTGCGAAGTGTTCTAAGATTGGCCGTTGTAACGTTTTGCGTGTCAGCCTCAGAGTATGTATGAAAGAGTGCGCGCGATTTGATGATGTGCAAAGTTGCACCCAAATCAAGTAGGATGGAAGTCAATAGCAAAGAGGTTGTGGTGGTCAAAGGTGTATTTGGTGCGCTGTCATTAATTTCTTCAATTAATACACATGATATTTCACTGCTGTCTAAAGAGGTTGACTCCATTGCAACCGATGCCATCTCTGTTCTCTTGGCTGCGACTGCTACATGGTAAGCAGGGCCTTGACCTTCCATCCCGCCACCTTTTGCCCAGCAGTGGTCCTTATCGTGTGACCAATTTTTGCAGTTAGTGCATCTAACCCCGTTCGGGTTATTTGCATATTTTGCAATGGGTCTATTGTCATTCAAAAAGTTGGAATACTTGGAGCCAGGTGGGTGACGCTTGCTAGTAGATTCAGCCTCCAGACACTGACATTCAATGGTTAGGCAAGAAGTGATCCTTTCAAGGGCAGTATTTGGAGCAAAGAGTGTGCGTCCTTCATCTCTAGCCGTCTTATTGCGATCTAAGGTATCTTGATACAGCTGTATCATTAGTTGCTTAAAGTTTGGCCATGCGCCCATAGAAGGAAGGCCGTGAATTATGTGATGTATGATGTCACTCTTGGGGTAGTTAACCCCCATGTCCTTGAGTTGTTCTTTGCCCATGCGGAACTCTCCCAGGTATTTCTCAATCTTGGTGTAGTCTTTAAGTTTCATTGACGCAAGCTTTTTTTTAATGGCAAATTTTGCATTAATGTTGACACAAGCATATCTTGTCAGGATTTGATTCCAGACTATCCGTGCGGTGATGTCTTGACCAATGTTGAGGTTTGACTTGACAAGTGCCGACACTTTCCAAGTGATTAGAATTTTGATGCTGTTGTCATCACTCCACCATTTGCAATATACTGCTATAATATTGTCAGATACGTCTACGGCTGGTTTGTTGGGTTTGGGGGAAACAGGATATCTTGCAGTCCTGTTTTCAGACCCTTCAATGTGTCTGTAGACTCCACAGTCTTTCAAGATGTTTTGCATGTTGTCCCTCCATGCGATGAAATTGGAAGTCCCTTTGAGATTGATGATATGGTCTACCTTGGCATTTGCTGGTGTGACTTTTGTGCTCATTGTTATATTGTTGATGGTCGTATGAGTAGAGTTTGGAATTTCCCCCATTGTGGACAATATTTTGATGCAGAGATTTCTGGGTTGATTGAATTTGAGATATGTGAATCTGGAGTATCAAAATATTATAAAAATGATCTAGTAAGCCTTCTGTATTATTGAGTATATTGTGTCTTTTGTTTTTAGGCGCAATCAGGGCCCATAACCTGAAGGAACCTTAAGTATACAGTATACAAATCAGTCTCAGCAGGAAGAGAAAAAAAGCTATATTGTGGACCTTAAGTATACAGTATATAAATCAGTCTGTAAGTTAAATCAGCCTCTGTAAAATAACAATAAAGCAAATAAATGTACCTCAGCAGAAAGAGGAAAAAGGCTGAGGTACGAGGAAGAAAAAAGTCCAGTATAAGTGAAGAATCTCATAGCTACAAGAGGTGCAAAGAAGTTAATCTACTGACTACAAAGGTGATGTGTTGTATAAGTGTCAGGGTATGTATTGGTGCCACCCTATCCGTTATTGTTATCTGTTACGGTCCCACGCTATCATGCCTTATTCTATCTTTGTGTTTGGTCCCACATCTATCATTCTCCTGTTTCATCTATTGATAGTTGTTGTATGTTGAGTACTCTGGTCCGGGAAGTAGTTACTCTGGTTTCCATATATGTATAGGGTCCTGGGATCAGTAGTCAGACCTCAGCTTTGATATTAACTTGGTCTTTGGGCATTCTTCTCTCTTGACTTAAGTCAATTCCTAACAGCATATTGAAGCTACCCAACATTGCCATGATACTCTATCCACTGCAGCACTTGTCTACTCTACTCTACCTTGCCCCCACCTACTATACTCCATGGCCAACCCTCCTTTGCCTTACGATGGGTTTATGACAATGTCTCTTGAGGACCGTTTCACCTTCCTCTTTAGGGCGCAGCAAGTCCAGTTTGATGCCAATAAAAAGATTGACGACCGACTGTCTGCCATTGAGTCTAAACTCAAACGCCTTGCAGCCTCCCTACCTAAACTGCCTGCCGCTCCCACTTCCTCTGCTTGCGCACCTCGCGCTTGACGCACCTCTAGGAAGGAACACCTGGCTGCACTTACCTCTACCCCTACTACAGGGCCCCCGCACACTCAATCCATCTGCTCTACTACTACCAAAGCCGCCCTTGAGAAGATTGTTGCTACCCTGTCTATTGCAGACAAACAGGCTGGCCACATCATAGGGCACGCGGGAACTAGCTTACACCAAATCCACGACATCTTGCATGCAAAGATCTCGGTCTCCCCTGTTGTCACCTCTGGTTTGCGTGCTGTCACTATCAGAGATACTGCTTGTGAAGTTGGTAATGCTCTCTCTGCTATTGGCAAGCGGATTGCCCATTGTTGCATCTGCAACCCTAGGTCCAAGAAGCCCAAACAGCCTCCTGCGCCCACTGCCGCCCCTCTTACCCTTGTCATTGAACCTCCTTCTCCTACTCCAATCTCGAGCTCTACCTACCCCAACTAGTATGCAGACACCCCGTTCCAGGACTGCTTCTCCGCACTTGCCCACTCCTATGGCTGTTGACACTTGCTCCAGCCCATCCTTGTCGCTCGCCTCTGGTTTGCCTATGGAGGTGGACGCTCTCAGGGCTCCGCAGCAACACTCTGACGGTTACTCTTACCCCGGGCCTGTTCAGCCTAGAAAGGGAATTCAGATTGCGCATTGTGGCGGTGGACCGTCTCGTGTCTTTGGTGCAAACCGTCCATGGTAAAGACCAGGTCGTTGGGACACCAACCTTTAGAGGGGAGGTGATGTCAGGGTACGTATTGGTGCCACCCCTATCCATTATTGTTATCTGTTACGGTCCCATGCTGTCATGCCTTGTTCTATCTTTGTGTTTGGTCCCATGTTTATTGTTCTCCTGTTTCATCTATTGATAGTTGTTGTATGTTGAGTACTCTGGTCCGGGAAATAATTACTCTGGTTTCCATATATATATAGGGTCCTAGGGTCAGTAGTCAGACCCCAGCTTCAATATCAACTTAGTCTTTGGGCATTCTTCTTTCTTGACTTAAGTCAATTCCTAACAACAAGGTCAGCAGTATGACTACTTAAATTGAATAAGAATAGAGGCTTTTGGATGAAGAGTGGTGATAAGATAATAACCAGATAATGAGTGAAATGAAAAGCAAAGAAGAAAAGATGAAGATGAATAAAATATACTAACACCTACCCTGTCCATCTCTTTCTTCAACCCACCACATTTGATACTAAAGTATGAAGAAGATTGACATGTCAGCTGTTTTGGTTCCACCCCAACAACCTATTAGGGATGCATAGCCCCTCTCCAAGCTTAAACAATACCATGTCATTGCTCTGGGCCATACTATTGAACTTTCTTTCTCTTCTTCAGCCTCTTATTTATTTATGCTTAATTCTTATCTCTCTTTCTACTATTCATATAATTTTGCCACCAATCCTTCCCCAGATACTTTAAGTTTCTTTATTGTCTATATATGCCATCACATTAAATCTTTTTCTGTAAAGTCCTATTTTTCAGGCATTGTTAATCATTTGGAGCCTTACTACCTATTGATTTGCAACATGAAAAAACATCTTCTTGTTGTTAAAACACTAATAGGATGCACAAAGCTCAGGGCTATGCCCACTTCTCAAGCTTATGCTATTACCTCCTTGGAGTTGGTGGAACTGTCCAACACTTTTTTCTTTCCCCCAATTACAATAACATCCTTTTTGTTACTTTATGTTTGGTTTCTTTCCATAGCCTAATGCGCATTAGCAAGGACATGTGGCTCAACAAACTGGAGCTCCAGAAATTTTGCAAAACTATTTAATGCGCATTGGTATCTCTTTCTGCTTCAAATTTTTCTTTTTTATTACCTAGACACAAGGCTAATTGTCTGTACAAGGAAAACAAAATTCAAATAACAAAGATTGTGGCTAGAGCTACTGTTATCAACTGTTTTAGCAAATACATTGCCTCTTGTGACAATAATATATTTTTTAACAGGTTCTGCTGCTGACTTTAGGACAGAACTGTGTTTTTTCTCCTAAAAAGATTTTTTGCCTTTTCTTTTACAACTTCCCAAAATGCCTAGGCAAACATGTGTACCCAAGAAATGATTAGAACCACATGACTCAAAATTTAAAATCTAGCTCCACTTAGCCCCAATATCCATAAAAACAAAGACCTTAAAAGTGTCCATCTTGACGGATATTACATTATTAATATATATTTTTAAAACAAATGTTTTATAATTTAAAATAAGTGTATAACAGCCAGTTTTTTATCAAATCTAGCAAAATAAGTTGCAAATCATTTACAAAATTCAAAGCAACATTACTGCTTATGTAATATGCCAGCATGTGACACTTTTATATTACAAACAAGAAAATTTCAAAAGATTAAGTTAAAAACAATCAATGGTATTAGACTCAAACCCAGTATTTATAGATAAAATTAGCTAATATATGTAGCTTCTTAGTATTAATCAATGTAATTTATGTGATAAACTTCATCTGAATATATTTAAAGAGAGAGTGCTAGCTATTTTAACTATGAAAATTAGTATAGTTTATTCATAAATAAGTGCATGCAATTGACTCTTGGTGTGTTTTGGATACAAATGGGAATAAAAGTTTTATATAAGATTTATTATGTAATATCAAGATACCAAGCCAATACATGTCATCTTTATATTAAATGCAGCACAACTTAATAATATAATCTGCTATTTTTGCATCATAAAAGTATTATATTATACTCTTAATATATAACACTTGTGTGAAGCTTATATTCTAAATAATTATTTATTCCAACATTGCCAAATTTATTATATAGCAAGTCAAAAGGCAGTTCAAAAGCTAGATCTGTTATGACTTCAATACTATATAGAAGAAAAATGAGGTCAACACAAATTTATTGATTTATTTGAGTATTATTCAAAATATATTAGCTTGTGCCTAACTTACAACTATCTACTTAAGTCAAATCTAGGTTGAAAAGTTGGTGTTTGTTACTTGCTAGGTTTGGCCAAAACATTTTAAAATTAAATCCTACAGTAGAAAAATAAATAATTAATGTAAGAAGTATAGTTAAAAACTAACCATGCCCTAATGCTCATGGTCATTTGTGAAGCCTTAAATATAAAAAAATATACATAAGCATCTTTCAAGCTCTTGTTCAATTTTTTTAAAAGCTAATAATAGACAATAGAAAGAAAATTAAAATTATCATCCTTTTTGGTAGACAATAAAGGAAATATAGTGGTTTTTGATTTAATCTATATAGGCTTAAGAGATGCACATAAAGCAGAAAAAACAAAAAACAAGTTTTGTCAATCTGTAAGCATAATAAGAATAAAATCTTTTAAGATTTTGGTAATGCCACAAGCATTTACAAATGCAATAGTTAAACAAGCAGATAAGTGCTTAAATCTATTAGTATGTAAAAAAACATTTTTTGCAATATAATGGAGGTATTGTTGTTATTGAATAAGTTGGTATTAATCAATAGTGGCTCTTACATGACACTAGTATTACTTTCTATTGGTATGAGTAGGTGTGATCTAAATACTATATTAAGTATTCCTAACTCCATCCTCTTTTAATATTACATCCCATGCAAATAGAGATGATTAAAAACATCCAATAATTTTTTTTAAAGAATTGATAGGATTTTAGTTATTTGATACTCCAAGCTTCTACTATCCTACATGTTGTTGAGAATATAGACAAAATTATGAATCAAAGAAATTAGGTTTGGTTAAAGCATATCTTATTATTTGGAATATATAGTATGCAGTCAAAAATAAATAACAAAAAGAATATAATTCTTATCAAAAAAGCATGCCCAAGACTAATACTATAGGGTTACATATGCTGTGTATGATTTGCACGTAATCTGGCCACTATTTGGTATTAGTCTTAGGAGCATAATACTCTTGTTTTCCATACAAGTACAACTTTATACACCAAAATTAACTTTGGTTTGAGGGGGAGTGTTGAATTACACACCTTGTCATTATTGTGGTGGCAAGACCACCACAGATATTTTTTATACATACAGCACAAGGAAGAGTAGGAAAAAGAGGAATGGGGTCTACATGACATTGGGTAGAAGGAATAGGAAGGTTTATCTTAGAGGGTAATGTGGTTTGATGGTGAGGAAACCATTGTATTGTGGCATGACATACAGACAGGAACTCATTAACTGTCAAAAACATATCTAACACTCGGCAGCTTGTACAAAATCCTTGGGAGTGACCTCCTTCTCCTCATCCTTGACGGCTTTAAAAATCTCCTCTCTCTCCTTGTCTGGGAGTGAAGCAAACTCTTCAATGAGGTTGCGGGCTTGCAAGAGACGGTTGCAGGCGTTGCGATAAAATTGGGCATTGTAAAGGCGGGGGCAGTTACGAGCAAAGTGGCACTGGGTGCCACAGTTGTGGCAGTTGACAGTTGCCGGGTCAACGTGGAGGCGCAAGGTGTTAGTGGCGGTGGTTGGTTGAGGTAGAGTTGCATGTGGGGTTAGGATAGGATTGTTGGTAATAACAGATGGTTTAGCTGGGGCAAAGGAGGGTGGGGTGGTGTTGGTGAGGGTGGAAGTTGTGGAGGCATTTCTGAGATGTGGAGGGCGGTACGTGTTGCGTTGTGCATGTGCAAGGGTTGCATCAACTTCCATTCCAACAAGCGATAAGATTGTTTAAGAGCAACCCTGTGCCATTCCGCCCAGATTGTGGGGGCAGGAAAGACTCAAGTGCACTCCCTTAGCAAGTCAGGGCGTAGAGCTTGCTTGAAATGGAAGATAAAAACTGTTCGAATGACTTAGCAAACTGTATATGCTCCTGTTTGGTCAATTCTTGGAAAAATCACATGATCAGTGTGCCATCCTTTAGCTAATACCATATAGTATATCTGTGAATAATCTCATATTTTTAACATTTTTAATTTCAAAGTTATAAATTAATCTTTTCATATGTGACCAACACTCAAACAGTTTTTTTGCCCACTGTATCTTAGATTATCTATCAGATAATGATTATCTAACAAGCTATCTTATTAGATAGTACCTAGTTATTTTTATAAAGATCTGATCTAGGCATCTATATCAATGACATCACTGCTTAGCCTTCTCTTTTGCCTCAGCCCCTGGCTCTATAAATAGAGCTCATCCTATGCTACTTTTGGGCATTGCTGGCAATGGATTGGGCGCTTTTGGGAGCATTTCTAGACCGTTTCCCTTGGTTTTCTTTGGTAGACCTATAGTTTTAAAGTGTCCCAATCCAATTCTGAAATTAGAATTACAATATCTTTGCTTATTACTGTGCAATTAAGCGTACAATATTTTGTTCAAAAAGCGCACTTTGAATAGCACCCTCCAGGGGCTGGCATGTACCCTTTTGACTATGCCATTATTTATTATTTATGTTGGACGGAGTACATGCCAAGTTACAGCTCAATTGGAGCACTAGAACCTATTGAACTAGAATATGCACCCTACCCCTCCTCCTACTCCTTGTATGAATGCCTTCCTGATTAGATAAATTCAAGCCCAGCTAGTATTGGTTATGAGCCTATTATACTAATTTTTAGAGCCTAAAACCTTGGTGCAACTCTAAGATTTACGGGTACTACTCCCCACTCCCTCCAGAACTTGTGTATTTTATTATGGGATAGGATAGACTCTTAGACCATTGAAAGACATGTAGATCTACTACTAACAGTATATAAAATACAGAATTTAGCCTTGAAAGCCATCTTCAACAAGGAAACATACTGATTTAAGAGAGGGTATGAGAAGAAGTATGGTAGGTTATTGATCAGGCCATATTTCTATAAATACTTCATCATAAATTATATTCTTGATGTCTACATATACCTATAAACGCCTCCTAAATATCATTCTTAGTGCTCAAAAAGATCCATCCATCAGATGAGATACTGTAGAGAGAATATCATTCTTTATTAAAATGCACAGTATTTTTGCATTTACCATAAATAAATGTTTATGATTAGGAAATATAAAAGCAGAATAGTATAGCCTCAAATTGTAGCTATCTAAAACATCAAGGATGTTGTGCATCGGACCAGTGGTTGTTGAAATATGGAAAGAAAGGTATTGAAGAACCCATCAGAGACCCAGATGGATATTGGCCTTTATTTATGCTTTGTTTGTGATCACCTCTTTGGCCTTTCTCCGAGATACATTTTGATATATCTCAGCTTATACTCATTGGATTTCCATGAGTCTATATACCACAGATAGGCGTAATTTAGGGCTACACAGCTGTATAGTTTATGTATTTTATAAATGTTATTTTTTACATCAATTTTGCTTTTTCTCCATTTTTGAACAATAATGCTTATTCTTCTTGTACCATCTTGTTAAGCGTTCTGGCCATTTAACAGGATGAATATAATATGTAGGGAACCTTAGTAGCTATCTGTGAATGTAAGATATGTGCATTTTGGTGAAGTATAAGCAGTGATATGGTCATATTATGTTGCATATCCAATACTATCTTATTAGCCTTATCACCAAGGTGTTCTCCTTCATTCTGAATGTTTCAAAGATATGTATTACGTCTGTGGTACTATATAGAGCAGATTTACATACCTATATGTGCTAGAAATGGCCATTCTATCCCATAATAAAACATACAAATTCTAGAGAGGATAGGGGATAGTACTCTTAAATTTTGGAATTGCACCAAGATTTTAGACTCTAAAAATTGGTATAATGGACGCCTACCCAGCCCTGGTTGGGCATAAATTTATCTGATCAGGAAGGCATTTGTACAAGGGGTAGGAGGAGGGGTAGGGTGCATATCTTAGTTCAATAGGTTTCAGTGCTCCAATTGAGCTGTAACTTGGCATGTACTCCGTCCAACATAAATAATAAATAATGGCATAGTCAAAAAGGTACATGCCAGCCCTTGGAGGGTGCTATTCAAAGTGCGCTTTTTGAATAAAACATTGTACGCTTAATTACATAGTAATGAGCAAAGATATTGCAATTCTAATTTCAGAATTGGATTGGAACACTTTAAAACTATAGGTCTACCAAAAAAAACCAAGGAAAATGGTCCAGAAATGCTCCCAAAAGCGCCCAATCTATTGCCAGCAATGCCCAAAAGTAGCATAGGATGAGCTCTATTTATAGAGCCAGGGGCTGGAGCAAAAGAGAAGGCTAAGCAGTGATGTCATTGATATAGATGCCTAGATCAGATCTTTATAAAAATAACTAGGTACTATCTAATAAGATAGCCTGTTAGATAATCATTATCTGATAGATAATCTAAGATAAGATAAGTATAATTTAGCTAATATTGGCTATATCATTTGCTAATGATATATTTTATGGCAAATAATGATAAATCTGTCTAATAGACCCTATATCATAATTTTCATATCATTCTATATCATAATATTGCCATGTGTTTAATGATATATATCATTAATTTCCATATCTAATATCTATCTATATATGATAAATTTATGGCAAGTTATGATAGATTTATAGCAAAATATGATAAATCTGTCTGACAAGAATGAAAAGAAAAATTTAATTCATATCATAACTTGTTATTAGAATTTTATATTAATTAACCCTTGGCTAGAAAAATAAATATGAGGGTGCTAGCATCTGCTTATATTTTATCATAAAAAGTGGTAGGTACTAGTGGCTTAACAGCAGTGCTTCTGGCTGCTACATTGATTCCAAATTTGCTGCTCACCTCAATACTGAACTCACGCCCCTGCCTCACCCCATCACAGTCTATAATGTTGATGGTTCACACAATAGTGCAGGTTCAATCACGCATACAGTTACACTCCAAATCACTATTGGAGACCATGTCAAGAATCTGTGCCTCTCTATCACCAATACAGGCTCTTCCAATGTCATTCTCGGCCTCTTGTGGCTCCGCTTCCACAACCCAAACATTGACTGGAAGCTTGCCAGACTGTATTTCTCCCACTGTCCCCTGTCCTGTGGCTCTGATATTGTTTGTCAGGCCCATCCTGATGCTAACGTGCAGTGTTGCATTGCCTCCTGTGCGGAGCATGATGACGGCTGTGATGACGATGATAAGGCTGCCCCCAAGGAAGATGCGCCAACCGTGGAGGAATGGGCAAGAGCTATCTGTGAGTGAGTCCATTGACCCTAGCAACAAGTTGCTTTGTGTCAACATTAATGAGCTAACAAAACTACACACACTTTGCCCCAGTGTTTGAGAAGTCCGAATTTGATAGACTGCCACCCCAATGTCCCTGAGACCATACCATCAACCTCCAACCGGATGCCCAGACCATCAAGGCTAAAATCTACCCCCTTTTTCCAGTTGAATCCACCGCTACCAATGAGTTTCTTAACAAAGAGTTATGCATAGGTAGAATCCGGCCGTCAATATTACCCTTTGCTTTGCCCTTCTTCTTTGTCAAGAAGAAAGACGGTTCCCTGCGCTCTTTCCAAGATTATTGCAAGCTTAACGAGATGACCATCCGTAATTGCTATCTGCTGCCTCTCATCTTGGAGCTAATAGACAAGCTCAAGGGGGCAAAGTACTTTACTAAGCTTGACATCAGATGGGGCTACAACAATGTTTGCATTTGCAAGGGCAATGAACATAACGTGGCCTTTATTACCAACTGCGGTCTTTTTGAACCCTTGGTTATATATTTTGGACTGTGCAACTCTCCGGCCACATTTCAAAACATGATAAATGATCTCTTTAAAACACTCATCAACAAAGGGCATGTCATAATCTACATGAATGACATCTTAATTTTCTCTAACGACCTAGTGGAACATTGATGTCTGGTCAACAAAGTGCTGCAGATACTGAAAGACAACAACCTCTATCTAAAGCCAGAAAAATGCAAGTTTGAGAAGTCGGAAGTAGAGTTTTTGTGCATTATTGTCTCTGAAGGCTGCCTTTACATGGACCTAAAGAAGGTTGTTGCAATCAAAGAGTAGCCGGTCTCCAAGTCAAAGAAGGATGTCCAACAATTCCTTGGATTTTGCAACTTTTATTGCCAATTCATCTGCTTGTTTGCAAAGCTGGCGGCTCTCCTCAACTGTCTCTGTTGGAAATCAACTTGGGAGTAGTCCAACTCACACAACCTTGCCTTTGACCAGCTACGTTCCGCAGCCACTTCGAGTCCTGTACTTGCCCTCCCCCTCAACCATACCCATTCTGCATCGAGGCAGATAGTTCTGAGTTTGCAATAGGTACGGTCCTTTTCCAACTGCAAGATTCTATATGGCGCTCCGTTGTTTTCTCCTTTAAGTCGCTTTCAGAAGTTAAACACAACTACAACATTCACAATTGTGAACTGCTATCCATTATGCGCTTGTTGGAAAATTGGCGTTATTATTTGCATAGCTCACTTACTCCTATTGAAATCTTGTCTGACCACTGCAACCTGCAATATTTCATGACCAACCAGAAGCTCAACCATTGTCAGGCCCGTTGGTTCCTCAAACTTTTGGAATACAACTTCATTCTTGTCCACAAACCTGGTGCCAGGATGATGTGCGCCAACGCCCTATCTTATTGTCCTAACTATGAGAAGGGTCACGATGACAATGCTGATGTGACCCTTTTAAAAGTGCACCTCATCTGCCAGACCCATGTTGACCTATCCGATTCCCCATTCCTGACCAAGATCAAACAGCACAAACACCAGCTCTCTAAGATGTACAATTGTCACTATAATTCCAACGGCTGGGCATTTGTCAATGGTGTCATTATCTGGCACAACAGGATCTATGTGCCGGACAAAGGCAATCTCCATCAACGTGTTCTCCAGGCTAACCACAATGCCATCTCTGCAGGTCATCCTGGTTGTGCAAAGACAGTCAAATTAGTGCTCCGGAACTACTAGTGGCCGACTCTTGTTGTAAACTGTGTATTATGAGCAATCTGAATGAATGATCAAGCATAAAGTACGAGAGCTATGTTTGAAGAGTTTGAGTAGTTTGTTCCCTCTGAGAGCAAAATAGGCTGCCTAATAGGATATATGGAGTGCTTCAACCGTAGTGTTTCTAGTGCAAAGCAGTAGAAAGACTATCGGGTTTATAGTAGTTTTGACTTAGCACGAAGCAGTAAGTTACAAAAATATACTAAAGGTTTTATTGGTGATCGACTTGTTTTGAGTTGTGAAAAGATGTATTCTCTAACTAGATACATGCTCTGTATTTAAGCAGATTGGGGATGTATAGCTACATTTACTGCCCTTTGTCTTAGACTTACTCGGCCATTGGGGATGGAGTCATAAGTGCTAGTAGCTTTTGACTTGAGTAGAGCGCCTTACGCAAGCTTGAGGATAGAATTATGGCCAAGTTTGTGTTTGTATGTGCAAGTTCAGTGCTTGTGGGAATAAAGCTTTTCAATTTCCAAGTCCGCCGCTAATGTCCGATCTTTGGCTTGGTAATCTGATGTTGATTAGTGCGTGTATGTCTTGATTCGTATACGTGTGATCTAAACCGCATGCATGTTTTGTGTGCACGTATTTTGAGTCGCATTGACTAGATTGAGAAAGATGGTGACATGGGTAGTACTCGGATTACTCGTAGAAGGGTAGTTAAAGATTAAATGAGTGGTAAAATAAACAAAAATATATAGATATTTTTATGAAGGTGGTTTTATATATATTAAAGGAGTTGTCAAAGGCTTGTTTAAAAGGGTGTAGGAAGTGTAGGAAATTTATTAATGAAGTGGGAATGAAAAGGATTTATGGGTTTCAAAAAAAAAGCATTATGAACGGGTTTAGGGGCCTTGGTACTTGAAGTAGCTGTGATAGTATCGCCCACTGCTATGTAGACAGCTGTGTAGCCTATCAATGTTGCAAGCCACTTTGTCAAAAACCCCACAGCTTCCTAATACCAAACACCATTTTGGATTGAAACTGGGATGTTATCTTGGTCAACCTCATTGTTGACTTTCCCAGATTATCAGGCTATATAGCAATCTTTGTTGTAGTGGACAGACTTAGTAAGATGGTTTGTATTATCCCTTGCCGTAAAACCATTACAGCTGAGGGTCTGGCTAGGCTCTACCAGGACAATGACACATATTAGTAATCTCCTGCTTAGTGCTTAGTGAACACAATAGAAATACTTATAAACAACTACCCAATGCTTATGCACTCTGCCAAAATTAGCCAGAACAATAGAAATGGATTGGTAATGAGGTTTAGAGTTTAGTCAGCCTATCCCTATATAGAAATTGCTATTATAATTATGTAAGCATAGGAAAAGGTATATAAAGGCTCAGAAATTTTTGGGCAGTAGTGAAGTTTCCCTTTTTAATAGCACCCCAAACTTGCTCAAACCCTGTAATTGCTAGTTATTTTTTGCAATATACTTATACTACCTAAACTCTGCTTGTCTGTTATAAAGAGTATTGAATCATTATAAATACAGTATTTCTTTCTAAAGCAATCAGCTTGTTTAAACTTTCAGTCAGTTCAGTCTAACCATCTGTCTGTCCGTCAATTCCGTCTGTCAGTTCCATTCAATAGTCTAAACCGCCCGTCAAATTGCTACTCTAAATACAAGCTTTAGGTGTGTAACTCAAACATATAAATTACTAATAAATATTTTTTTCAGATTAACTTCTTCAAAACACATTTCCAATATTCCCAAACATACCTGCCTCTATTTGCACTTGAGGAAACTTGTGGAAAACATAACAAATTGATTAAAATCTTGAATTCATTGAATAACTAGAATAACTCAATATTTGACTATCTGGTGAAACCCAAGTGAACTTAAAATTCATGTTAAAAGCAGCCAATTATTCCACATTATTTTGCTCTAACTTTTGCTATATTTTTTATAACAAGCAAACCTGGATTGGATACATACATGTTACATCAAACAGCCTCTATTGCGTGGATCACAAAGAGTCCGTTTCCAGTGCCATTACACTAACCACAAAGTTATTTTGATATAAATGTATTGCAGGATGGATCACATCTTGCAGAACACCATGAAGAGGCTGGTGAAGGAAAAGCAATTTATAGGGGTAGAATTGGTAGATGAGGAGAATATAAAGATGTGTGATTTGTGCAAGTATACAAAAACAACATGGAAGACAATTAGAAAGGCAAGGGTGGAGAAACAGGCAAAGAAATTTAGAGATGAGATCCACTTGGACATATAAAGACCGGTTGAAATACAGACCATCAAGCACAAAAAATATTATGTCTCATTTACCAATGATAGCACCCAATACACCCAACTTGTGCTGCTTGCTGGAAAAAATGATACTTTTCAGGCGTACAAAGATTTCAAAGCATAAGCGGCAACTCAATATAGCACAAAAATCAAACAATTACATAGCAATTGTGGAGGAGAATATCTCAGCAGCAAATTTTGCAACCATCTTAAGTCAAAAGAGACCAAGCACCAATTTACTACTCACAATACTCCTGAGCACAATAGTATTGCGGAGTCCTTAAACTGTCAACTCTTCAAATGTGTGCATGCCATGCTCTACCAGAGTGGTCTCCCTAAAAATCTATGGGGAAAAGCTATCATGCATGCCATCTGGTTAAAAAATCAAACATTAATACAAGCTCTCAAAGATTTGACACCATTTGAGGCATTTAATGGTTGCAAACCCAACTTGGCCAACCTACTGGAGTGGAGAAAGAAAGTATGGGTACACAAGAAGAATAACGGAAAATTGGAGGGGCAGTTGGATGTTAGAAAATGTGTAGGATTTGATGAAGAAAATACATATGCGCATTGCATATACTGGCCATCTTAGCATACTGTTTCTATTGAATACAACATCAAATTTGACATGAACAAAGCCATCATTTCTAATACTAATAACACTCTGTTTGAGGGGGGATTGATGAAAATTCAAACTCTCCTGTCATAAAACCATCACCAGAATCTGCATCACAATCTCCATTACCTATATCACTACCTGTTACACTATTATCTGCCAAACCTCATTGTTCTGGACACATTCAAAGTGACCCCAATTATCAAAACGGCTGAGTCAGCTACAAGGAAAATAGACACAAGAATTACAAAGTTGCAGCCACCTTGGATGACAAAAAAGACTTAGAGTTAGAGGGAGCATAATTTGCTATGAGAATAGCAATGATGGGGGCAGAAAAATTGGATTCAAGGACTGTGGAAAAAGCAAGGGAAAGATTAGACTGGCCAATGTGGGAGGAGGCAATGAAAAAGGAATTGGATTCTTTCAGTGCTATCAACACCTAGACCATTGTTTCACACCCAAATAGCAAGAACATTGTTGGGTGCAAGTAAATTTTTTGCATCAAGAAGGACTCAGCTGGCTGTATCAAAAAATATAAAGCATGACTTGTTGCTTGTGGCTTTACTCAAGTCTATGGAGTCAATTACATAGAAACCTTTGCACTAGTTGCCAAAAGGGCAAGTTTACACACTATCTTTACCATTGCCGCTTGCAAAAACTGGCCTATCAAGATCTTTGACTTTAACAGTGCTTTTTTCAACAGAGAACTTGGGGAGGAAATATACATGGCTTTACTATCTGGTTTTGACTTCAATACTTAAAAACATATTGCTTAACTCAAGAAAGCATTATATGGCCTCAAACAAAGAGGCTATACTTAGTACAAATCTTCATATACTGCACTTAACAATCTTGGGTTTCAATGAACTGAATATGACAATAGGATTTTTTTGGCAAAAAGACCACAAGATTCTGTCATTTTTGCCATCCATATCAATGACTGCACAATCATGGAAGCATCTCAAAAACTATTTGACACTTACAAGGTTTACATCAATGACAAGTACACTATGATGGACTTAGGACCCATCAGCTGGATTCTTGGTATTCAAATCACACAAGATTGCAAAAACCAAACCATTAGTCTCTTGCAAAGCAGCTATGTATCTTATCAGATTAGATTACTTTCTTCTTATCTTCATTTGCTCTCCAGACCATTCTAGACACATGATATTTATCAGTCCATAGACTGGTCTGGACCGGACCAAAGTAGACCTAGGTAGACCAGAGTACTTGAGTCTACATAGTATATAGTCACTCTAGTTTACATCCTGAAGTCCCCAGTTACTCACTTCGGACTTCAGGTTAGTTTGTTAGCACTTTGCTCAATTCACTTAGTTACTCACTTCGGACTTCAGACGCTTCGTGCTCGCTTATCCCTGCGCCCTACGTTCTATAACTAGGTCTCCGAGTAGCTCACACTGCCCCGAGCTTGCCTGCTTCAACATATGGGCCCCGTGCTCTAAGCACTCCAATTCCGTGTTTTGCGAACCAAGTTGCTTTCTGCATAGTTTTCACAAAACGGTCATTTTAGTCTTTTTTGCTTTTTATCCTCTACCAGGCCCGGCCATACATTGCCGCTGCTAGTAGGGTTGAACGAGCACGCCTTACGCGACTTGTTAACCTCAGTTGAGCGGGCCCCCGTTGCCTAATCCCTGAGTTATTTCTAGTTAAAAGTACACCTTTTAAATTAGGCTAGTTTAACTTTGTTTTTTCAACTTGCGCTCACATCACACCCCAAGCTCCGAGTAATGCCTAGTTTGTTTCCACACATTATTACACATTTGTACACATTACTACCAACACTTGTATCCATCTACTTATGTGTTCCTTTGCAATTCACAATAATGACTTCTGATTCCCAAATTACTCCTTTGAATACAACCAACTACAACACATGGGCAGGCCAGATGACCGCCTATCTCCAGTCTAAAGGGATATGGTGCATTGTCAGCGGTGCTAAAGTACAGCCAATGCTCTCAGACAAGCCCACTGCTTAGGAGGAAGCTTTTTTTGAAACCTACTTTGAGCAGAGAGACAAAGCATGTGGTTTAATCTATTTCAGTTTGGAGAATGATCAGAGGGTTCATGTGGAAACCATCAATCCTGGATGAATGATTCTATCATGATGTGGAATAGCCTCACCACTTTACACTAGCAGAAGCGCCCTGGCAACCGCTTTAATGCATATAATGATCTGTTGGAGGAAGATAAAAACCTTCAAATCCTGATCAATAGAATTGAGCAAGCCATGTTGCTAAGCTTTTCACCAAGGGGTTTGATTTGGCTAAGCCTGATAAAGAGCTTGCTTTGCTTGCTCTAGTCAGGGCACTCCTAGAAGAGTACAGTTCATTTGCATCCTCACTTCTTCTTTTGGACAAGTTGGACAAGGCTACAATGCATCAAGCCTTTGTCACAGAGGACATACAGCAACATCGCCGCGCTTTGGAGTTGTCTATATTTGCCGCTGCATTCCAGACTGCTCCAGCCCCTTTTGCATCCAAGCCCAAGTGCGCATTTTGTGATATGACCAACCATGCAATAGACAAGTGTCACAAGTTTATTGCTGCGCAAAAGGATGCAAAGGAGCGTGTCAAAGCGGCTCGCAAAGGCAATAGAGCGCACAAGGCCTCAGAGGCATCCAGTAAGGAAAAAGAGTCCAAGGACATGGAATTTGCTGGAAATGCAAGTGCTCTTAATACCGATGTTCCCTCTTCCATTTCACCCCAAACTAATGACGATTGGATTGCAGACACAGGGGCAACTTCTCATATGACGCCCCATCGCAATTGGGTTAGAAATTATACCCCCCTTCGCATTCCAATCCGATTAGCAGATGAACGAGTTATTTATTCTGCAGGGGTAGCACTGTGTTCTTTGAACCAGTTGTAAATGGAATAAAGTCAAGAGGCGTCGAGTTAACTAGAGTTTTACATGTACCAGATCTCCGAAACAATCTACTGTCTGTTCTATACCTCACAAAGCACAAAGGCTTCAAAATCACCATTGATGCTAATCTGATGGAGTTTCATCGCAAAGGAGCTTGTCTCTTCTCTGCAGATGTTAGTACATCAAACTGCGCTTTATTGAACGGTTATACAGTTCCTATTTCAGAGTCTGCCTTCATTTCCTCCAATTCCACTCTACCCCTTGATATCAGTCTCTGGCATCGTCGCTTTGCTCATCATAGCTACACTGACATCCAGAAGATGATTAGAGAGGGTATGGTCACCGGACTCAAGCTGAATTCACAGCAACAGCCTGACCCCATTTGTGAACCTTGCCTTGCAGGCAAGATGCATTCCAACCCATTTCCTTCTTCACCCAGCATGTCAGATGTTCCGCTTGCGCTTATCTTCTCAGATCTGAAAGGTCCTATCTCGCCCCCTACTCCTGAAGGCTATTGCTACTGGATAACCTTTATTGATGACCATACAAAGAGTAGAGCTGCTGTGCTTCTTAAACGCAAAAGCGATGCATTCAGTGCGTTCCAAACGTACAAAGCATGGGCTGAGAACAAATTAGGCTTTAAGATCAAAGCGCTGCAGGATGACAAAGCTGGTGAATACATGTCAAATGCTTTCATCAAATTCACTGACCAGTGTGGCATTGAGCGTTGTCATACAACGCGAAATCGCCCACAACAGAACAGAGTTGCAGAGCGTGCAAATCGCACCATGGCAGAACATGTTACTTCCATGCTCAATGAGGCTCGTATTCCACCTTCGTTTTGGGGTCGCTGTGTTGCAGCATACATGCATATATGGAATCGTTGTCCTACAGCTCCTCTACCGGACAAGACTCCGTATGAAAGCTGGAACAAGCGCAAACCTGATGTTAGTCATTTGAGGGTTTGGGGTTGCCTTGCATATGTTTATGTTGAAGCAGGCGAGCTCTGGGCAGTGTGAGCCACTCGGCGACCTAGTTATAGAACGCAGGGCGCAGGAATAAGCGAGCACGAAGCGTCTGAAGTCCGAAGTGAGTAACTGGATGAATTGAGCAAAGTGCTAACAAACTAACCTGAAGTCCGAAGTGAGTAACTGGGGACTTCAGAATGTAAACTAGAGTGACTATATACTGTGTAGACTCAAGTACTCTGGTCTACCTAGGTCTACTCTGGTCCGGTCCAGACCAGTCTATGGACTGATAAATATCATGTATCTAGAATGGTCTGGAGAGCAAATGAAGATAAGAAGAAAGTAATCTAATCTGATAAGATAGCAAAGTGAGGGAGACATAGAGAGCAGTTTTAACACTCCCCCCTGTTCTGACAAGTCTCCAGAACAAAGAAAAATAAAGCAAAACAGAGAAAGAAAGATTAAAGTTTGAGACCCATTTTATCTCTACAAAAGTCCACTTTAGGAGGTGAGAGGGGTTTGGTAAGAATATCAGCAGCTTGCTGATCAGTAGGAATATAAGAAGGAGAAATCTTTCCAACACCAACAGCATCCCTAAGCCAATAATAGCGCAAATCAAGGTGCTTCATCCGTCCATGGTGCTCTGGATTCTTGGAAACACTAATAGATGACTGGTTGTCCATATGCAGCACAGAGGGCTCAGTGACTGTGTAGCCAAACTCCTCAAGGATATTGCGCATCCACACAATTTCCTTGGCTGCCTCCACCGCAGCAATGTACTCTGCCTCAGTAGTAGACAGAGTTACAACAGTTTGGAGTTTGCTTGCCCAGCCAATAGCACCTCCAGCTAGAACGGTCAAATAACCACTCGTAGAGCGTCCAGTATCTACACAATCACCATGTGCAGCATCAGTGTAGGTGACAAAGTTATCATGGCCCACAGCGCCAGAATAAGTCAACTTGTAATCCAGAGTGCCTCTGAGGTAGCGGAACAAATGTTTAATTGCAGCCCAATGCTTAGGCCCAGGATTGGAGTTGAAGCGTGCCAGATAGGACACAGTAAAAGCAATGTCAGGACGGGTCATGGTGGCTAGATACTGCAAGGAGCCAACTGCATTGAGGTAAGGAACATTTCGCATAAATTCCACCTCATCTCCATTCTGAGGTCCATCTGCCTTGGACAGAACAGTGCCCACAGCCATAGGTGTTTTGACCGGATTAGAATCAGTCATGCCATATGTATCAAGCATATCAAGGATATACTGACGCTGATGCAAGGAAATGGTTTTAGCAGCCATATCTCGCTTAATGGCAACACCAAGTAAATACTGTGTAGGACCCAGATCACGGAGTTCAAAACGCGCAGCTAGCTGCTTAACAGCTCTATCTATGGCAGCGTCCGATTTGGAGGCAAAGGTAATGTCATCAATGTAAATGGGAACAATAATCTTCACATCTCCATCTGAATAGATGTAGACAGAGCGATCTGATTCTATACGCTTGAACCCCATATCTGACAATGCCTCATGCAACTTGAGGTTCCATTGACGTGCAGACTGCTTAAGACCATAGAGCGACTTTTTGAGTTTCAAAACCATGTTAGGACCACCTTGGTGAAATCCTTCAGGTTGTAACATGTAAATCTCCTCGTCAAGGTCACCTTTAGTGAAAGCAGCTGTAATATCAACAGAGCGCAACTTCAAGTCTCCAATGGCGGCCAGAGCCACAATCAAGCGGAAAGTAGCAGGGCGGAAAGTAGGAGCAAAGACCTCATGGTAATCAATGCCAGGGCGCTGACTGTAGCCCTTGGCAACAATACGAGCCTTGTAGCGCTCTATACTGCCATCTGCATTTCGCTTGATTTTAAAGACCCAACCACAGCCAATTGCCTTTTGACCCGGAGGGAGCTCAACTCGCTCCCAAGTTTGATTGTGCTGCAACAGATTGAATTCTGTGTTAGCAGCCTCTTCCCACATGTGCGCATCAGGCGCTTTCATTGCCTGTTTGAATGTGCGCGGATCTGCGCTTGAAACAAGCCCAGCAAACTCCACCTCTTCAAATCCAGGATCATTGGCTTCAGGTGGTTCAGGATCATGTGAGACCTTCCACCATTCACCAGGCTGCTTAGGAACGCGAGTAGTGCGTCTCAACGTTGCAGGATCAACTGGAGCACGCTGGCGGCGTGCAGGCTTAGGAGGAGGTGCAGGAACGGCCTCAGGCTGTGGCGGTTCAGCTGGCTGTTCAGGAGGCGCAATAGGCACTTCTGGCTCAATGACAGGACTTCGAGTAGAGTCATCCTCATCATCATCAAAATTGAAGCCATTAGAGTCCCCCCCTGAATTGGGAGGTGGTGCACTTGCAGAAGAAGTGGGAAGAAGGTCAAACTTTGGCATAGGGCCAGTGGACACCCCAGGGAAGCACCTTTCGTCGAAATCAGCTCTCTCAGAGATAATGAACCTTTTGGTGACTGGGTTGTAAAACTCCCAGCCCTTGTACCCAGTAGGATACCCAACAAAGATACACTTCTCTATATGAGGCTGCAACGATTTGCGCTTATCTCCCTGAACATAAACATATGCAAGGCAACCCCAAACCCTCAAATGACTAACATCAGGTTTGCGCTTGTTCCAGCTTTCATACGGAGTCTTGTCCGGTAGAGGAGCTGTAGGAACACGATTCCATACATGCATGTATGCTGCAACACAGCGACCCCAAAACGAAGGTGGAACACGAGCCTCATTGAGCATGGAAGTAACATGTTCTGCCATGGTGCGATTTGCACGCTCTGCAACTCCGTTCTGTTGTGGGCGATTTCGCGTTGTATGACGACGCTCAATGCCACACTGGTCAGTGAATTTGATGAAAGCATTTGACATGTATTCACCAGCTTTGTCATCCTGCAGTGCTTTGATCTTAAAGCCTAATTTGTTCTCAGCCCATGCTTTGTACGTTTGAAACGCACTGAATGCATCGCTTTTGCGCTTAAGAAGCACAGCAGCTCTACTCTTTGTATGGTCATCAATAAAGGTTATCCAGTAGCGATAGCCTTCAGGAGTAGGGGGCGAGATAGGACCTTTCAGATCTGAGAAGATAAGCGCAAGCGGAACATCTGACATGCTGGGTGAAGAAGGAAATGGGTTGGAATGCATCTTGCCTGCAAGGCAAGGTTCACAAATGGGGTCAGGCTGTTGCTGTGAATTCAGCTTGAGTCCGGTGACCATACCCTCTCTAATCATCTTCTGGATGTCAGTGTAGCTATGATGAGCAAAGCGACGATGCCAGAGACTGATATCAAGGGGTAGAGTGGAATTGGAGGAAATGAAGGCAGATTCCGAAATAGGAACTGTATAACCGTTCAATAAAGCGCAGTTTGATGTACTAACATCTGCAGAGAAGAGACAAGCTCCTTTGCGATAAAACTCCATCAGATTAGCATCAATGGTGATTTTGAAGCCTTTGTGCTTTGTGAGGTATAGAACAGACAGTAGATTGTTTCGGAGATCTGGTACATGTAAAACTCTAGTTAACTCGACGCCTCTTGACTTTATTCCATTTACAACTGGTTCAAAGAACACAGTGCCCACCCCTGCAGAATAAATAACTCGTTCATCTGCTAATCGGATTGGAATGCGAAGGGGGGTGTAATTTCTAACCCAATTGCGATGGGGCGTCATATGAGAAGTCGCCCCTGTGTCTGCAATCCAATCGTCATTAGTTTGGGGTGAAATGGAAGAGGGAACATCGGTATTAAGAGCACTTGCATTTCCAGCAAATTCCATGTCCTTGGACTCTTTTTCCTCACTGGATGCCTCTGAGGCCTTGTGCGCTCTATTGCCTTTGCGAGCCGCTTTGACACGCTCCTTCACATCCTTTTGCGCAGCAATGAACTTGTGACACTTGTCCATTGCATGATTGGTCATATCACAAAATGCGCACTTGGACTTGGATGCAGAAGGGGCTGGAGCGGTCTGGAACGCGGTGGCAAGTGCAGGCAACTCCGAAGCGCGGCGACGTCGCTGTATGTCCTCTGTGACAAAGGCTTGATGAATTGTAGCCTTGTCCAACTTGTCCAAAAGGAGAAGTGAGGATGCAAATTGTTAAAACTGCTCTCTATGTCTCCCTCACTTTGCTATCTTATCAGATTAGATTACTTTCTTCTTATCTTCATTTGCTCTCCAGACCATTCTAGATACATGATATTTATCAGTCCATAGACTGGTCTGGACCGGACCAGAGTAGACCTAGGTAGACCAGAGTACTTGAGTCTACACAGTATATAGTCACTCTAGTTTACATTCTGAAGTCCCCAGTTACTCACTTCGGACTTCAGGTTAGTTTGTTAGCACTTTGCTCAATTCATCCAGTTACTCACTTCGGACTTCAGACGCTTCGTGCTCGCTTATTCCTGCGCCCTGCGTTCTATAACTAGGTCGCCGAGTGGCTCACACTGCCCAGAGCTCGCCTGCTTCAACATAAACATATGCAAGGCAACCCCAAACCCTCAAATGACTAACATCAGGTTTGCGCTTGTTCCAGCTTTCATACGGAGTCTTGTCCGGTAGAGGAGCTGTAGGAACACGATTCCATACATGCATGTATGCTGCAACACAGCGACCCCAAAACGAAGGTGGAACACGAGCCTCATTGAGCATGGAAGTAACATGTTCTGCCATGGTGCGATTTGCACGCTCTGCAACTCCGTTCTGTTGTGGGCGATTTCGCGTTGTATGACGACGCTCAATGCCACACTGGTCAGTGAATTTGATGAAAGCATTTGACATGTATTCACCAGCTTTGTCATCCTGCAGTGCTTTGATCTTAAAGCCTAATTTGTTCTCAGCCCATGCTTTGTACGTTTGAAACGCACTGAATGCATCGCTTTTGCGCTTAAGAAGCACAGCAGCTCTACTCTTTGTATGGTCATCAATAAAGGTTATCCAGTAGCGATAGCCTTCAGGAGTAGGGGGCGAGATAGGACCTTTCAGATCTGAGAAGATAAGCGCAAGCGGAACATCTGACATGCTGGGTGAAGAAGGAAATGGGTTGGAATGCATCTTGCCTGCAAGGCAAGGTTCACAAATGGGGTCAGGCTGTTGCTGTGAATTCAGCTTGAGTCCGGTGACCATACCCTCTCTAATCATCTTCTGGATGTCAGTGTAGCTATGATGAGCAAAGCGACGATGCCAGAGACTGATATCAAGGGGTAGAGTGGAATTGGAGGAAATGAAGGCAGATTCCGAAATAGGAACTGTATAACCGTTCAATAAAGCGCAGTTTGATGTACTAACATCTGCAGAGAAGAGACAAGCTCCTTTGCGATAAAACTCCATCAGATTAGCATCAATGGTGATTTTGAAGCCTTTGTGCTTTGTGAGGTATAGAACAGACAGTAGATTGTTTCGGAGATCTGGTACATGTAAAACTCTAGTTAACTCGACGCCTCTTGACTTTATTCCATTTACAACTGGTTCAAAGAACACAGTGCCCACCCCTGCAGAATAAATAACTCGTTCATCTGCTAATCGGATTGGAATGCGAAGGGGGGTGTAATTTCTAACCCAATTGCGATGGGGCGTCATATGAGAAGTCGCCCCTGTGTCTGCAATCCAATCGTCATTAGTTTGGGGTGAAATGGAAGAGGGAACATCGGTATTAAGAGCACTTGCATTTCCAGCAAATTCCATGTCCTTGGACTCTTTTTCCTCACTGGATGCCTCTGAGGCCTTGTGCGCTCTATTGCCTTTGCGAGCCGCTTTGACACGCTCCTTCACATCCTTTTGCGCAGCAATGAACTTGTGACACTTGTCCATTGCATGATTGGTCATATCACAAAATGCGCACTTGGACTTGGATGCAGAAGGGGCTGGAGCGGTCTGGAACGCGGTGGCAAGTGCAGGCAACTCCGAAGCGCGGCGACGTCGCTGTATGTCCTCTGTGACAAAGGCTTGATGAATTGTAGCCTTGTCCAACTTGTCCAAAAGGAGAAGTGAGGATGCAAATTGTTAAAACTGCTCTCTATGTCTCCCTCACTTTGCTATCTTATCAGATTAGATTACTTTCTTCTTATCTTCATTTGCTCTCCAGACCATTCTAGATACATGATATTTATCAGTCCATAGACTGGTCTGGACCGGACCAGAGTAGACCTAGGTAGACCAGAGTACTTGAGTCTACACAGTATATAGTCACTCTAGTTTACATTCTGAAGTCCCCAGTTACTCACTTCGGACTTCAGGTTAGTTTGTTAGCACTTTGCTCAATTCATCCAGTTACTCACTTCGGACTTCAGACGCTTCGTGCTCGCTTATTCCTGCGCCCTGCGTTCTATAACTAGGTCGCCGAGTGGCTCACACTGCCCAGAGCTCGCCTGCTTCAACAGGTTATGGGCCCCGCGCTCTAAGCGCTCCAATTCCGTGTTTTGCGAACCAAGTTGCTTTCTGCATAGTTTTCACAAAACGGTCATTTTAGTCTTTTTTGCTTTTTATCCTCTACCAGGCCCGGCCATACATTGCCGCTGCTAGTAGGGTTGAACGAGCACGCCTTACGCGACTTGTTAACCTCGGTTGAGCGGGCCCCCGTCGCCTAATCCCCGAGTTATTTCTAGTTAAAAGTAACCCTTTTAAATTAGGCTAGTTTAACTTCGTCTTTTCCACTTGCGTTCGCATCGCACCCCGAGCTCCGGGTAACGCCTAGTTCGTTTCCACACATCATTACACATCCCCACATATTACTACCAACACTCGTATCCATCCGCTTACGCGTTCCTTCGCAATTCGCAATAATGACTTCTGATCCCCAAATCACTCCATTGAACTCAACCAACTACAACACCTGGGCAGGCCAGATGACCGCCTATCTCCAGTCTAAAGGGATATGGCGCATTGTCAGCGGTGCTAGAGCACAGCCAACGCTCTCAGACAAGCCTACTGCTCAGGAGGAAGCTTTGCTTGAAACCTACTTTGAGCAGAGAGACAAAGCATGTGGTTTGATCTATCTCAGTTTGGAGAATGATCAGAGGGTTCATGTGGAAGCCATCAAGGATGATCCTATCAAGATGTGGGATGCCCTCGCCGCTGTACATCAGCAAAAGCGCCCTGGCAACCGCTTTAATGCATATGATGATCTGTTCTCCATCCGAAAGGAGGAAGGTGAAAACCTTCAAACCCTGATCAATAGAGTTGAGCAAGCCATGTTGCTAATTCAGCAGCTTCGCCCTAAGGGGTTTGATCTGGCTAAGCTTGATGAAGAGCTTGCTTCGCTTGCTCTGGTCAGGGCACTCCCAGAAGAGTACAGTTCATTTGCATCCTCACTTCTCCTTTTGGACAAGTTGGACAAGGCTACAATTCATCAAGCCTTTGTCACAGAGGACATACAGCGACGTCGCCGCGCTTCGGAGTTGCCTGCACTCGCCACCGCGTTCCAGACCGCTCCAGCCCCTTCTGCATCCAAGCCCAAGTGCGCATTTTGTGATATGACCAATCATGCAATGGACAAGTGTCACAAGTTCATTGCTGCGCAAAAGGATGTGAAGGAGCGTGTCAAAGCGGCTCGCAAAGGCAATAGAGCGCACAAGGCCTCAGAGGCATCCAGTGAGGAAAAAGAGTCCAAGGACATGGAATTTGCTGGAAATGCAAGTGCTCTTAATACCGATGTTCCCTCTTCCATTTCACCCCAAACTAATGACGATTGGATTGCAGACACAGGGGCGACTTCTCATATGACGCCCCATCGCAATTGGGTTAGAAATTACACCCCCCTTCGCATTCCAATCCGATTAGCAGATGAACGAGTTATTTATTCTGCAGGGGTGGGCACTGTGTTCTTTGAACCAGTTGTAAATGGAATAAAGTCAAGAGGCGTCGAGTTAACTAGAGTTTTACATGTACCAGATCTCCGAAACAATCTACTGTCTGTTCTATACCTCACAAAGCACAAAGGCTTCAAAATCACCATTGATGCTAATCTGATGGAGTTTTATCGCAAAGGAGCTTGTCTCTTCTCTGCAGATGTTAGTACATCAAACTGCGCTTTATTGAACGGTTATACAGTTCCTATTTCGGAATCTGCCTTCATTTCCTCCAATTCCACTCTACCCCTTGATATCAGTCTCTGGCATCGTCGCTTTGCTCATCATAGCTACACTGACATCCAGAAGATGATTAGAGAGGGTATGGTCACCGGACTCAAGCTGAATTCACAGCAACAGCCTGACCCCATTTGTGAACCTTGCCTTGCAGGCAAGATGCATTCCAACCCATTTCCTTCTTCACCCAGCATGTCAGATGTTCCGCTTGCGCTTATCTTCTCAGATCTGAAAGATCCTATCTCGCCCCCTACTCCTGAAGGCTATCGCTACTGGATAACCTTTATTGATGACCATACAAAGAGTAGAGCTGCTGTGCTTCTTAAGCGCAAAAGCGATGCATTCAGTGCGTTTCAAACGTACAAAGCATGGGCTGAGAACAAATTAGGCTTTAAGATCAAAGCACTGCAGGATGACAAAGCTGGTGAATACATGTCAAATGCTTTCATCAAATTCACTGACCAGTGTGGCATTGAGCGTCGTCATACAACGCGAAATCGCCCACAACAGAACGGAGTTGCAGAGCGTGCAAATCGCACCATGGCAGAACATGTTACTTCCATGCTCAATGAGGCTCGTGTTCCACCTTCGTTTTGGGGTCGCTGTGTTGCAGCATACATGCATGTATGGAATCGTGTTCCTACAGCTCCTCTACCGGACAAGACTCCGTATGAAAGCTGGAACAAGCGCAAACCTGATGTTAGTCATTTGAGGGTTTGGGGTTGCCTTGCATATGTTTATGTTCAGGGAGATAAGCGCAAATCGTTGCAGCCTCATATAGAGAAGTGTATCTTTGTTGGGTATCCTACTGGGTACAAGGGCTGGGAGTTTTACAACCCAGTCACCAAAAGGTTCATTATCTCTGAGAGAGCTGATTTCGACGAAAGGTGCTTCCCTGGGGTGTCCACTGGCCCTATGCCAAAGTTTGACCTTCTTCCCACTTCTTCTGCAAGTGCACCACCTCCCAATTCAGGGGGGGACTCTAATGGCTTCAATTTTGATGATGATGAGGATGACTCTACTCGAAGTCCTGTCATTGAGCCAGAAGTGCCTATTGCGCCTCCTGAACAGCCAGCTGAACCGCCACAGCCTGAGGCCGTTCCTGCACCTCCTCCTAAGCCTGCACGCCGCCAGCGTGCTCCAGTTGATCCTGCAACGTTGAGACGCACTACTCGCGTTCCTAAGCAGCCTGGTGAATGGTGGAAGGTCTCACATGATCCTGAACCACCTGAAGCCAATGATCCTGGATTTGAAGAGGTGGAGTTTGCTGGGCTTGTTTCAAGCGCAGATCCGCGCACATTCAAACAGGCAATGAAAGCGCCTGATGCGCACATGTGGGAAGAGGCTGCTAACACAGAATTCAATCTGTTGCAGCACAATCAAACTTGGGAGCGAGTTGAGCTCCCTCCGGGTCAAAAGGCAATTGGCTGTGGTTGGGTCTTTAAAATCAAGCGAAATGCAGATGGCAGTATAGAGCGCTACAAGGCTCGTATCGTCGCCAAGGGCTACAGTCAGCGCCCTGGCATTGATTACCATGAGGTCTTTGCTCCTACTTTCCGCCCTGCTACTTTCCGCTTGATTGTGGCTCTGGCCGCCATTGGAGACTTGAAGTTGCGCTCTGTTGATATTACAGCTGCTTTCACTAAAGGTGACCTTGACGAGGAGATTTACATGTTACAACCTGAAGGATTTCACCAAGGTGGTCCTAACATGGTTTTGAAACTCAAAAAGTCGCTCTATGGTCTTAAGCAGTCTGCACGTCAATGGAACCTCAAGTTGCATGAGGCATTGTCAGATATGGGGTTCAAGCGTATAGAATCAGATCGCTCTGTCTACATCTATTCAGATGGAGATGTGAAGATTATTGTTCCCATTTACATTGATGACATTACCTTTGCCTCCAAATCGGACGCTGCCATAGATAGAGCTGTTAAGCAGCTAGCTGCGCGTTTTGAACTCCGTGATCTGGGTCCTACACAGTATTTACTTGGTGTTGCCATTAAGCGAGATATGGCTGCTAAAACCATTTCCTTGCATCAGCGTCAGTATATCCTTGATATGCTTGATACATATGGCATGACTGATTCTAATCCGGTCAAAACACCTATGGCTGTGGGCACTGTTCTGTCCAAGGCAGATGGACCTCAGAATGGAGATGAGGTGGAATTTATGCGAAATGTTCCTTACCTCAATGCAGTTGGCTCCTTGCAGTATCTAGCCACCATGACCCGTCCTGACATTGCTTTTACTGTGTCCTATCTGGCACGCTTCAACTCTAATCCTGGGCCTAAGCATTGGGCTGCAATTAAACATTTGTTCCGCTACCTCAGAGGCACTCTGGATTACAAGTTGACTTATTCTGGCGCTGTGGGCCATGATAACTTTGTCACCTACACTGATGCTGCACATGGTGATTGTGTAGATACTGGACGCTCTACGAGTGGTTATTTGACCGTTCTAGCTGGAGGTGCTATTGGCTGGGCAAGCAAACTCCAAACTGTTGTAACTCTGTCTACTACTGAGGCAGAGTACATTGCTGCGGTGGAGGCAGCCAAGGAAATTGTGTGGATGCGCAATATCCTTGAGGAGTTTGGCTACACAGTCACTGAGCCCTCTGTGCTGCATATGGACAACCAGTCATCTATTAGTGTTTCCAAGAATCCAGAGCACCATGGACGGATGAAGCACCTTGATTTGCGCTATTATTGGCTTAGGGATGCTGTTGGTGTTGGAAAGATTTCTCCTTCTTATATTCCTACTGATCAGCAAGCTGCTGATATTCTTACCAAACCCCTCTCACCTCCTAAAGTGGACTTTTGTAGAGATAAAATGGGTCTCAAACTTTAATCTTTCTTTCTCTGTTTTGCTTTATTTTTCTTTGTTCTGGAGACTTGTCAGAACAGGGGGGAGTGTTAAAACTGCTCTCTATGTCTCCCTCACTTTGCTATCTTATCAGATTAGATTACTTTCTTCTTATCTTCATTTGCTCTCCAGACCATTCTAGATACATGATATTTATCAGTCCATAGACTGGTCTGGACCGGACCAGAGTAGACCTAGGTAGACCAGAGTACTTGAGTCTACACAGTATATAGTCACTCTAGTTTACATTCTGAAGTCCCCAGTTACTCACTTCGGACTTCAGGTTAGTTTGTTAGCACTTTGCTCAATTCATCCAGTTACTCACTTCGGACTTCAGACGCTTCGTGCTCGCTTATTCCTGCGCCCTGCGTTCTATAACTAGGTCGCCGAGTGGCTCACACTGCCCAGAGCTCGCCTGCTTCAACACAAATGAACTGTACTCTTCTGGGAGTGCCCTGACCAGAGCAAGCGAAGCAAGCTCTTCATCAAGCTTAGCCAGATCAAACCCCTTAGGGCGAAGCTGCTGAATTAGCAATATGGCTTGCTCAACTCTATTGATCAGGGTTTGAAGGTTTTCACCTTCCTCCTTTCGGATGGAGAACAGATCATCATATGCATTAAAGCGGTTGCCAGGGCGCTTTTGCTGATGTACAGCGGCGAGGGCATCCCACATCTTGATAGGATCATCCTTGATGGCTTCCACATGAACCCTCTGATCATTCTCCAAACTGAGATAGATCAAACCACATGCTTTGTCTCTCTGCTCAAAGTAGGTTTCAAGCAAAGCTTCCTCCTGAGCAGTAGGCTTGTCTGAGAGCGTTGGCTGTGCTCTAGCACCGCTGACAATGCGCCATATCCCTTTAGACTGGAGATAGGCGGTCATCTGGCCTGCCCAGGTGTTGTAGTTGGTTGAGTTCAATGGAGTGATTTGGGGATCAGAAGTCATTATTGCGAATTGCGAAGGAACGCGTAAGCGGATGGATACGAGTGTTGGTAGTAATATGTGGGGATGTGTAATGATGTGTGGAAACGAACTAGGCGTTACCCGGAGCTCGGGGTGCGATGCGAACGCAAGTGGAAAAGACGAAGTTAAACTAGCCTAATTTAAAAGGGTTACTTTTAACTAGAAATAACTCGGGGATTAGGCGACGGGGGCCCGCTCAACCGAGGTTAACAAGTCGCGTAAGGCGTGCTCGTTCAACCCTACTAGCAGCGGCAATGTATGGCCGGGCCTGGTAGAGGATAAAAAGCAAAAAAGACTAAAATGACCGTTTTGTGAAAACTATGCAGAAAGCAACTTGGTTCGCAAAACACGGAATTGGAGCGCTTAGAGCGCGGGGCCCATAACCTGTTGAAGCAGGCGAGCTCTGGGCAGTGTGAGCCACTCGGCGACCTAGTTATAGAACGCAGGGCGCAGGAATAAGCGAGCACGAAGCGTCTGAAGTCCGAAGTGAGTAACTGGATGAATTGAGCAAAGTGCTAACAAACTAACCTGAAGTCCGAAGTGAGTAACTGGGGACTTCAGAATGTAAACTAGAGTGACTATATACTGTGTAGACTCAAGTACTCTGGTCTACCTAGGTCTACTCTGGTCCGGTCCAGACCAGTCTATGGACTGATAAATATCATGTATCTAGAATGGTCTGGAGAGCAAATGAAGATAAGAAGAAAGTAATCTAATCTGATAAGATAGCAAAGTGAGGGAGACATAGAGAGCAGTTTTAACAGTTTATGCTCAGGGAGATAAGCGCAAATCGTTGTAGCCTCATATGGAAAAGTGTATCTTTGTTGGGTATCCTACTGGGTACAAGGGCTGGGAGTTTTACAACCCAGTCACCAAAAGGTTCATTATCTCTGAGAGAGCTGATTTCGACAAAAGGTGCTTCCCTGGGGTGTCCACTGGCCCTATGCCAAAGTTTGACCTTCTTCCCACTTCTTCTGCAAGTACACCACCTCCCAATTCAGGGGGGGACTCTAATGGCTTCAATTTTGATGATGATGAGGATGACTCTACTCCAAGTCCTGTCATTGAGCCAGAAGTGCCTATTGCGCCTCCTGAACAGCCAGCTGAACCGCCACAGCCTGAGGCCGTTCCTGCACCTCCTCCGAAGCCTGCACGCCGCCAGCGTGCTCCAGTTGATCCTGCAACGTTGAGACGCACTACTCGCGTTCCTAAGCAGCCTGGTGAATGGTGGAAGGTCTCACATGATCCTGAACCACCGGAAGCTAATGATCCTGGATTTGAAGAGGTGGAGTTTGCTGGGCTTGTTTCAAACGCAGATCCGCGCACATTCAAACAGGCAATGAAAGCGCCTGATGCGCACATGTGGGAAGAGGCTGCTAACACAGAATTCAATCTGTTGCAGCACAATCAAACTTGGAAGCGAGTTGAGCTCCCTCCGGGTCAAAAGGCAATTGGCTGTGGTTGGGTCTTTAAAATCAAGCGAAATGCAGATGGCAGTATAGAGCGCTACAAGGCTCGTATCGTCGCCAAGGGCTACAGTCAGCGCCCTGGCATTGATTACCATGAGGTCTTTGCTCCTACTTTCCGCCCTGCTACTTTCCGCTTGATTGTGGCTCTGGCCGCCATTGGAGACTTGAAGTTGCGCTCTGTTGATATTACAGCTGCTTTCACTAAAGGTGACCTAGACGAGGAGATTTACATGTTACAACCTGAAGGATTTCACCAAGGTGGTCCTAACATGGTTTTGAAGCTTAAAAAGTTGCTCTATGGTCTTAAGCAGTCTGCACGTCAATGGAACCTCAAGTTGCATGAGGCATTGTCAGATATGGGGTTCAAGCGTATAGAATCAGATTGCTCTGTCTACATCTATTCAGATGGAGATGTGAAGATTATTGTTCCCATTTACATTGATGACATTACCTTTGCCTCCAAATCGGACGCTGCCATAGATAGAGCTGTTAAGCAGCTAGCTGCGCGTTTTGAACTCCGTGATCTGGGTCCTACACAGTATTTACTTGGTGTTGCCATTGAGCGAGATATGGCTGCTAAAACCATTTCCTTGCATCAGCGTCAGTATATCCTCGATATGCTTGATACATATGGCATGACTGATTCTAATCCGGTCAAAACACCTATGGCTGTGGGCACTGTTCTGTCCAAGGCAGATGGACCTCAGAATGGAGATAAGGTGGAATTTATGCGAAATGTTCCCTACCTCAATGCAGTTGGCTCCTTGCAATATCTAGCCACCATGACCCGTCCTGACATTGCTTTTACTGTGTCCTATCTGGCACGCTTCAACTCCAATCCTGGGCCTAAGCATTGGGCTGCGGTTAAACATTTATTCCGCTACCTCAGAGGCACTCTGGATTACAAGTTGACTTATTCTGGCGCTGTGGGCCATGATAACTTTGTCACCTACACTGATGCTGCACATGGTGATTGTGTAGATACTGGACGCTCTACGAGTGGTTATTTGACCGTTCTAGCTGGAGGTGCTATTGGCTGGGCAAGCAAACTCCAAACTGTTGTAACTCTGTCTACTACTGAGGCAGAGTACATTGCTGCGGTGGAGGCAGCCAAGGAGATTGTGTGGATGCGCAATATCCTTGAGGAGTTTGGCTACACAGTCACTGAGCCCTCTGTGCTGCATATGGACAACCAGTCATCTATCAGTGTTTCCAAGAATCCAGAGCACCATGGACGGATGAAGCACCTTGATTTGCGCTATTATTGGCTGAGGGATGCTGTTGGTGTTGGAAAGATTTCTCCTTCTTATATTCCTACTGATCAGCAAGCTGCTGATATTCTTACCAAACCTCTCTCACCTCCTAAAGTGGACTTTTGTAAAGATAAAATGGGTCTCAAACTTTAATCTTTCTTTCTCTGTTTTGCTTTATTTTTCTTTATTCTGGAGACTTGTCAGAACAGGGGGGAGTGTTAAAACTGCTCTCTATGTCTCCCTCACTTTGCTATCCTATCAGATTAGATTACTTTCTTCTTATCTTCATTTGCTCTCCAGACCATTCTAGACACATGATATTTATCAGTCCATAGACTGGTCTGGACTGGACCAGAGTAAACCTAGGTAGACCAGAGTACTTGAGTTTACACAGTATATAGTCACTCTAGTTTACATCCTGAAGTCCCCAGTTACTCACTTCGGACTTCAGGTTAGTTTGTTAGCACTTTGCTCAATTCACTTAGTTACTCACTTCGGACTTCAGACGCTTCGTGCTCGCTTATCCCTGCGCCCTACGTTCTATAACTAGGTCGCCGAGTAGCTCACACTGCCCGAGCTCGCCTGCTTCAACAAATAGGTATGGCCTTGTCTTGACAATTGTTAATTTATACCCAAGTTTCTATTGCTTTAGAATCTAAAAAGGAACATCCATTTGGTTTAGCCATATATTTTTTTCAAAATAATGCCCTTTTTTTTCATCAACTTGCACATTTTTGTGTATAAGCTGTTAACAGTTTTGCCAATTTTTGTCTGATTTTTCGTGACACTTTGTGAGCTGAGTCATCAATTTTAATTCTATAACTCTTTTTGTTAATACTGAGTGTATCCCCCTTTAATACAAAGCGTCAACGGAGTGTGAGGGATTTAGTAAAAATCCTCAGTGTCACTATTGTCACTTACTATACTGTAAAAAAGGTCATCATATTCTTGCTGAGCCTGGAAATCATCCGATGAGCTTACTATTGTATTTACCCATTGCTTTTTTCTCATTTTTCTTAGCATATTTACATTCAGGATCCCAATGGTTTTCTAATCTGTAATAACGGCATAGGTGTTCTGTGATGATTTGCTTGATTACTGACGACTTATTTTATTTAGTATAGATTCTCATGACTAACTAGTAGATTAGATTATAGACACTCACAGTCACTCTAGATAGGTATTGAAAAGTTTGTATTGGATTCGGGACTGACTATTTGGCTGATATTGTTTGCATTCTGATTTGAGTATCTATATATCTAGTCAGTTCTGTAATTTAGGTAGTATAATAGAGGAAGCATGAGTAGGAAGATGCCTCGTGACCAAACTTCTATTCAACTGCTGAGTGTCTATTTTCTTCTGGATTCCTATTATACCACTTTTTTACTGTACTATTTACCTTTAAACCCTCTTATCACACTCTGCTTCTTCTTAATAAAAGCTTCAATGCCAGAAATCATGTCTAAAGATGGTACAAACATTTTTTTTAATTATAATAAACACCACGTTCATTCCTCAATAGGAGAAGATTTAACCAGCAATGCAAAAGACCTGGAATCAGAGAGACCCATAGTCAGACAAACAAATTTTGCCGGCCTCCTTCTATTACCATCAAATCTTTCAGAAAATTCCTGCCAAGGATTAAAAACAATCAACCTACATCTGTAATTTTTTTAGAATACCTCTAGCTCAAGGTACTGGCTGGAGGACCAATAGCGCTTTATAATCCATATGCCAAATATTCTAATCCCTGTGATTGCTACTGCTACTGTGACTACTATAAAAACTACTGCAATCAAGAACTTATTAGCGACTGCACCTACCGTGATGGCAACAACTACAATGGTGATAGCAGTTCCCACAACCGCAACCAAACAGTCATACCTTGTGGTGGCAGATCTCTTCTTCCCGACAAATAAGCTGTAAATTTTGAGAATGAGTATGACACACTTAAGCCTGGCTTTCCTATGCCTTTCTCACCTCCAAACTCTCCAGAAGAAATAAATTTTAATGGAATTGAGGCTGCTGCTAAGACTGCTAATGCTATTGATGCCGCTGTTGCACTGGTCATGCTCTCTAGGTTGATTTAGCCAGACGGTATATACCAAAACCCCATACATAGAGGCAAGCTTGAAACAGTGGACACCAGATTAAACATAGGTATTACTAATAAGCATCCCTTTGGAAAGTGAGTAATCTTTTAAGTCATATATGTTCTATAGTTTTGACAATCTAGTAAAAGATTATACCAGCAGGAGGTAGATCAGAAGGTGTTTATGCCAGACATTCCTCAAAATTGTAGGCTTTGGCAAAGAAAAACAGGTCCTATGAGAAAACAACATGACACATTCAGCAGCAATGAATTACATACCAAAAGCTTGGACTCCAAGGAGAAAGTGGATGCCTCTTTGGACATGGATGAACAAAAGCTCTCTGAGAAGATTGCGGCTGCAAAAAATTCCCAGGTTGATAACTGGGTATTTTTCTCTGTGAATCTTGAAAAGGAAAAAAGGAATGACTATACCAAGGAGCCTTGAACTAATTGTGTTTGCATAATTTGTTGACATACTTTTGATTTCAGGCATTAAATAAAGCGCAGATTAAAATCAGGGAATTGCAAGTTACTATTTGTAAACTGTATATCAGAAATGTTGAGCTGGCAACCTATGTCATGCGGTTCAAAAAGCAGAAAAAGACCCTGAAATCCAAAACCTCCTAGCTATCCAACAAAGACAAGCATATTGCATAGTTGGGACAATAGTTTGGCATAATAAATGAGCCATTTGTTCTTCCAGCTGTATTTATGACAGAAAAGCCTCCAAACTTTAGCACAGATTTAGGATAATATGAGTCAGAAACTTTGCAGCTAAATAAAATAATCACAGAGTTGTTTGAAGAGATACCAAAGGATCTACACGAAGACTTGAAAGGATTTCCGGATTTCAGAAAGACTATAAGTACCTATCAATATATTTCTGTATCTAATACTAATAAAGGCTGTTTCTACATGGTCTTCATAGTTGCCATTGCAGCATGATTCATTAATTCAGGTCCACCACAGCAAGCCAAATTTTTGGCTTTCCACAGTCCTACTATTATGTTGATTACGACTGTAAAAATCTACAAGAATTTCAAAATTTGTTAAAGTTTCCTAGAAAGACACACTACTCTAAGTTTGCGCCACTGTTGTTCCCAGATAAAAGACATGAAATATATCTTTTGATCTTCTAATTTGGCCAAAGTGAGTTAACTATTTGAGGGTGGATTACTTTTATAAAGAACATTACTTACCAGGTTTCTTCATAAATACTCAAAATAGTCTTATCTGGTCTATCTTTGTTGAATTTAAAAAAAAAAGCCTTTAAGAAGAACGCAAGGAAAAATGTAGGTCTTTCTGTAGTGACGCCAAGCGCTATTGCCCTGATGGCAGTTTGGGTAGATTTTAATATCAAGATTTCAATACAAGTAACTTACAAAAATTAGGCTATATTTTTTCACTCACCTGACAGAGAGTTTGCATCTATTGGAGCAGCATCTGGAATACCATATGAGCGGTGGTACATGTACTTCAAGTCCTTTTTAATAAACTCAGCCAGCAAAAAGCATATCCAAAAGCTATTTGCATGGTGGAATAGATGGGTCTTCTTATTTACAGAATCTAAACATCTTTGCATGGAAGAAGCTGAATTATTTGAAGCAAGTACTAGTTCAGAGGAAAAACTAGATAATCATGGCTACTGGGATAAGCAGACAGAGTTGGACAAAGCCACAGTAACAGTTGTTTTCCAACTTAGGACTCTTCAAGTCTCAGGTCCCAGCCCTTCTAGTATAGAACCAGAGCTCTACCATAGTCTATTTCTAGATTCCTTGCAGTCTAGAAGCGCCAATAACCAGCCACCCCTGCCCCTAGATGGCATTGTTCCAATACTATTGGAACCAATTCTAACACTGTTCCAATGCCAACGTCCAGTTATAATTGAGTTCCAATGCCAATGTCCCGTTCCGACCCATTGTAATGGATTAGGCAAGTGTTACTCTAAGTGTTGCATGCCAACTGATTATTTATAGAAATGCATTGTAACCTTAAGGCAGTGTTACATGTGGTATAATGTATAATAGCGTGTTACAATCTATAAATAGAATGTATGACATAATTTGTGTTGTTCTGCCCCCTTTGACAAACCAGTATTTGTCTTTCCACACTCTTTGCCATGCCCTCATCCTATCCTTCTTGTATTGCTGTCTCTGCATTCTGGTCAACAATCTTATTTTTTTTGTCTGTAGACAGTGAGGTATTAAACTACAAAAGGTAAAATAATCTCACCTTTTTATGCTCCAATATGGTGTAGTTAGAAGCAAGCCAGTCTTCAAAGCGTGATTTGTTATGGAATTCCAAGTTTGAATTGAGAATATGCCATATTTAGGGATGCTTTTATAAGCTAATTTTGATGGAAAATTCAGTTTTTAGTTGTTTTTACTGGTTTCCACCTAAAGTCACTCAATTACAATGGTCCTATTGCCTTGAGCTGCGATGATACCAAACTGTTTGCCACTTTTTGACTTTTTTGGGATAAGGAAGAACAGGCACATTTTCTTGTTGGGAGTACAAAAGCTCCCATCAGAGTCAAGGATCCAGAAAATGTGAGGGGAGTTATTGCTTAGGCTCAAGCTTCCAAGGCCACCAAGGTACACAATATTCATTTACATTTGGCGTGCTTTAAGCTTACAATGATAATTCAGATTTAATTGTATCTTGCCACTTTGCCATACCCTGGTCTAGCCCCAGTTTTGGTTGCTGCTGTACCAATTACCTTGTTGAATGGAACTGAACTTTTGTCCATGTTTAAAAGCATATTGGATGGGTTGATTGACAAGAGAATTTTGATTGTCTCATATGCCTGTGATGGTACCAAGGTGGAACAAGCAGTGCAGCAATTATTTCTCACCCAACTAGAAGACCAACAGATTGAATATACAATTCCAAGTCCTTCTTGTGGACGTGCTGCAACTACTGTGGTCTATGGAGTATATTGAGGTCAACATATCTGTATGGTTCAAGATTCCAAGCATGCATTGAAAACCATGCATAACAATTTGTTTTCAGATGCAAGACTTCTTATCTTTGGGAATTTTGTGGCACTTTTTGTGCACATTGTGACAATTGCCACAGAAAATGGGGCGTCACTATTCAATTGGAATGTCCATAGGACTGATTGCCAGAATAACAATGCAGCTACTCAAATTTTCTCTGCTGACACTCTTAAATACATATTAGATCATCATTCAGAAATGGTTGGCACCGCCATTTATTTCTTCATCTTTAGAAACTTGATCAATGCCTATCAAAATTGTAACATGCCTCACCTTGAATGCATCAAGCTTGCACTTTATACATGCTACTTTCTCGATTCCTGGGAATTGTATCTTTCTGTTTGTGGATATCAAAAAGATCAACATTTTATTTTATGCAAGGCAAACAACATTCTCTGCATCATTATTGAGGGATTGATTTTTCTCATCATCATCCATTGCAATAACTTTTTAGGTCACATCCCATTGCTCCCATGGCTTTATTCTAGCAAAGCCTGTGAGCATATTTTTGGAGAAGCTTGGCAGATTGTAAAAGACTTCACCTTTCTTGACTTCATTTATATGGTTCTAAAACTATGTATCAAGCTACACAAGACTATTCTTTGAGGCAAATCAGCTAATGGAAAGGCAAGGGTCTCAGGCTACTCTCACACATATGTATTTTGACAACAAAGAACTGGGCCTACATGGACTGTTAATGTTCCCTTCTGATTCTGAGCGGATTGCTTGGAGTCAATGCCAACATGCTACATCAATCACAGCCTTATAATTCCAGGCTGGAGCTACCAAGCATTTGATTGTGGTTTGATGATGAGTTGGAAAAGATTGGTAAAGCCAAGGAACTGGAAGCACAATTAGACAATGATGTTAGTGAGGTAGAAGTTTTTCAAGCCCTTATTAATGACTTGGAAGAAGAAAAGTCCGGTCAAAGCAAGATCCTTGAAAAAATTTGTAGCAATCTCACCTCAGCAAGCTATGGCTGTTGCAGCCAAAGAAATTTGTACTGTATAAGTAACATTCATATTGTCTTCTAAAGACACTTTTAGGGCACTGGCTAACTTTACACTTTTTTACAGCAACAAATTTAGTTTAATTGACACCAATGAGCACAAGCATGTTGCCAGTGAAGAATATATGCAGTTACAGAGCACAATGCACATGCTTACATCAGCTCTGTCTCTTACACTCTCTGAAGTAAATGTTGAGCAGCATAATGTGCCCAAGACTACTCTACACAGTCTATGTACGCAGTGGCCAAGGACTTGACTTAATACTTACCCTTTGGGTTGTGTTACTTGAGTTGTAGCTACTTGAGTGGGTTGTGAAAACCGCTTGTCATTTAGAGGGCACTAGCGTCGCCCTTATATACACCTAGAGTGTGTTACATGTGACTAGTGACAGTAACTACTGTATAGTACTTAGTCATCTATTTACTTAGTAATCTATTCACATGACTTATCATATGACTCTGAGAGTCACACGGTCGACAAATGTGATCTTCATTAATAATAGTTGTTCAACACTTCCCCTCAAGTGGTGCGCGCGCCATAAGGTGGGACTCTATTTGTTTTCATAAACGGACTAATCTAGCGGGTAAAACTCAAGGCCAAGAGCAGATCTATGTTTCAAGAATAGATCAGGACCTAGATTCTTGGTAAACATATTGGCAACGTTATCAGCAGTCGGAACTGCATATAACTTGAGTGTGCCTTGCTCTATTTGTTCTTGTATGTAATGATAGCGAATCTCCACGTGCTTGATACCTTTTTGTGTCACGGGATTCTGCGCGTTGAATATTGCACCATGTGAGTCCGCATAGACTGGGACGTGGGAAATTGGTTTTGCCAGTTCTGCAAATAGATTTTTAATCCATGCGCAATCTTTGGCGCAGTCGGAGAGTGCCATGTATTTACTCATAGTAGACAACATTGAGACTAACTTCTGTATCTGTGATTTCCACATGACCGCGGCATTTGCCAAGCTAAAGAAGTAGCCTTGTGCAGACCGACGCTTAAGGTCGAGCTCTGATTGGTCATCTCCATAAGAGGCGTCACAATAGGCATATAGGCCAGCGCGAGACTTCCCATCATAAACTAAGGCATATTTGCGTGTGCCAACAAGATACCGCATAATATATTTAGCCTTGTTCATGTGGTCTTCAGATGGATTGGAAGCAAACTTCGCCATCTGAGTCACTGCATAGGCAATGTCAGGTCTAGTTCCAAGCATTAGGTAAAGCAAGAAACTAATCACTGATTGGTACTGTGAGCAAAGAGATGCCGAACTAGTACCTTTGTACGGCATTGGGTGATAGCCCGTGGGTAAGGGAGTTCTAGCAGCTTTAGCATCGCTCATGCCAAACCGGGTTAGAACCTTTTCCAAATAGTTGGCTTGACTCAAGAGGATTTTGCCATCTTTGTAATCAATAGCTATGCGGAGAAACTCCCGTGATTCTCCAAGATCCCGGCAATCCCACTTCTTCATAAAGAGATCTCTCTTCTGTTGTGAGAGTTCGGAGTTGGGTCCGGTGATCTGGATGTTGTTAACATAGGCAAACATTATTGCTAATGTGCCGTCAGTATGACGTGAGATGAAGATGCCGGCGTCCGAGTATAGTCTAGTGATTCCGAGCTCTTTTAGACTTCTGTCTAGCTCGAACCACCATGCTCGTGCAGCTTGTTTGAGCCCATAAATTGCCTTTTTAAGCCGGAGTACTTTTTTCTCCTGTCCCTTTAGAACAAAGCCTTCAGGCTGTTCTATATATATCTCCTCGTCTAATGGCCTATAAAGGAAGGCCGATATAACGTCAAGGGACCAGACTTTCCACCCTTTGAGTACGGCAAGGGCAAATATTGTGCAAACACTTGGTAGCATGACCACGGGTAAGAATAAATCATCGTAGTCTAGGCCTTCTATCTGTAAAAAGCCTTTGGCTACCAGACAAGCCTTTTTCCAACCATCAGTTTTGATGTCATAGACCCATCTGCATTTGATGGCTTTTCGGCCATTAGGGAGATCAACAAGCTCATAGACCTCTCTTTTGACGAGGACCTCTAACTTGTCTTTTATGGCTTGTCTCTATTCCTTCTGTTGGTCAGCTAGTAATTTCAGCAAATCACGCAGGGTCCAGTCACGGACATCCTTTGTTAGACCATAATCAGTAGCACAGATGATTTTACAAACCCGTTTGGAAAGTAATGTCGCAAAAAGACTGTTTACTACTCCCCCTTCCGTCCCTGAATTAGGGATACCAGATTCAACATTGCGATTGCTACTAGATCGAGTAAGTGGCACGTAATCAGGGACGGATGCCACTCCGTGTGAAACAGTCTGCAACTTTTTACGTTGATCTTTATCGGTTGTTGTTCCGGGTCGGTAAACATTGCCTTCCCGCTCTGGTACTTTCCGAGTTCTATCCGACCTTCTGGGTGGAGGCTTGACAGGTGTATCAGGCATTTTTGGTTTTTGACCTGACGTGGGAGGTGTTACATATCCCTGATCGTCATTCTGATCATTGTCATTGTCACGAGGAGGACGTGAACTAGGCCCTAGCATAGAACTTGGAGGACTGGCGGACCGTGGGCTCGGTTGATCGCCTGTCTCTTTCGGCAGAGGTGGCATTGGAAAGTCGTCATTATCGGAATCAGTCGACTCACTTCCATAGCCGATTTCAAAGGAGGGTCCCTTTGGTTTTGGAGGATTAAAGCGTGTGTTGGGTGGAATCTTCCTCTTAGATTCACACTTTGGGAATAAGGTTTCATCGAATAGGGCCTTGTTCACACGAAAGACCACATTATTTGGAGATCTCATAAAGATCATCACCGAATTAGATTTGTAGCTGAGGAATGTCATCAACTCGGAACGCGGTGATAACTTATTTTTATGCTGCTCCTTGTGTAGGTACACATAAGCTGCGCATCCCAAAGTTTTAATTTTAGACACATCAGGTAACTCCCCCTTAAGGGCCTGATGGGGTGTCTTCCACTCAATGCGTTTTACCGGAGTCCTATTGTATAGGAAAACAGCGTGGGCACAGCAAAATTGCCACCAGCTATCCGGTAGACAGGCGTAATGCCTCATCGCTTCAGACTTTTCCATAATTGTCCTGTTTAGTCTTTCAGCTCGACCATTGCTCTGATGAGCATAAAGAGCTGTAAAGCAGGCACGTGTACCAGCATTTTGTAGCCGTTCCAAGAACTCAATACTAACAAATTCTCTGCCATTATCAAAGAAGTATTCTTTGACGGAGGTACCATACTGTTTTTCCACCATATTCTCAAAAGAATTCACAGCCGCAGCGGCATCACTCTTCTTTTTAAGAAAGTAGAGCCATACGTGTGGGGTGTGATCGTCCAAAAAGGACATGAAGTATTTACACTTCTGGTAGAAATAAACGGAAAACGTCTTGAGATCACAATGGATATAATCAAAAGGCTTCTTTGCGCGTTTGGGGTTTTTGTCATATGACTTATCAGTCATTTTACTCTTCGCGCAGCCTTCACAGACATTTTTGTCCTTGGGTACACTTATTTTGGGAAAGTTTTTAGTGGAGTCCCTAAAATGTCTTAGAACATCGTCAGAGGGATGACCAAGGCGTCGATGCCAAAGGTTACTTGACTCTTGAAGAATTGAAGATAACGTGCTAATGTCTTCTCCAGAAACAATGCGCGTATGCACCCAATATATTGGATGTTTGTTCGATTCAATTAAATCTGCCCTGGCTTGCAGGCCATATGATTTCTCAGGCAAATCAAAGAACCAAAGGACTTTAGCTGTTCCTTCTATAGTCATGCCGGACAACAGGAGTTGTCCCATTGACATTAATTGGACATGTAATTGTTCCATGTATAGAACAGGATGGAGTCGGCGGACTTCATGTCCCGGATCCTTGGAGTGTGAAACCACTTCTACAAAGACTGTTCCAAAACCGGTGATAGGCACCGTGGTAGTGGCAGTTTGCGAAATAGGTCAATTATTCTCAGCAAAGTCTTGGTAACTTGCGAAATCAAACTTATCGCCAGTAAAGTGCACGCTAGTACCACTGTCCATTAACCAAGCCGTTATGGCTTCTTTCCCCTTTTTGGGTTTTTCAGTTCCTTTTCCTTTGCAATCTGGACAACACGCAAAATGAGATAGATATTTTTGGTATACATCATGTACAAATGAGTAGTAAATATCTACAGGGAACTCCTCCTCCTCCGGCCGGTTGACTGTTGAGTCGTTGTCGTCTCTAGATGGGGTAGTCCCTGTGGGAATCTCAGCGTTATTTATGGTCCAATTGCTAGAACTAGAACTTACTTGCCTATCAACAAAATGGTCATCGTAGTAACCGTCATAGAGATCCTCATCGTCTTCTCCGTAATCCACACGTTCCTCAATAGGAACATCAGGAAACCGTTCTCTCTGATCATCAAAGTTTGGGATATCACCCCATTGCTTTGGTTCCGGTCCGAATAGCTCATTATTAAGCTTTTCGATCTCCGGAGATGTGATCTCACCATTAACGACCATGTGATTGTCAATAGTTTCAGAGTTGACGGGCGGAGTCTTCAACCTCTCTGCAAGGGAGACATCCAAAGGAATTTGCAAGCTGCTTGTGGCAACGCTTTCCATAATCTGGAGTGCCTGTGAAGTAGGCTTTACACCAATTCTGGAAGCTAGGCTGCGTGCGGCAGCAGGAGCCGGGTATGGCGCCATACATGTGTCCGGATTTCTCCAGGGCCCAGCCGGAGCAGAGGTACAGGAGGAGATACTTCCTCTACCGTTGATCTCGATGATTCTTGACATGGTGGGAGCTGGAATTGCCGGTTCAAGAACCGTCAATGTTGATGCCATAAAGACATCATCCGCTAAGGCTGTATTGCCTTGTGCACACTGCTTGCCTTTGCCTCGTGGGGCACGCTTACAAATTTTCTTCTCCTGATTATCACCCTGAGACTGTCCCTGATTAGGGGTCTTTGAAGGATGATAGTGGGGGTGTTCCCCTTTTGGTCGGATCGCAGTATTGCATTCAGCCGACTGTTGCGGTGCCCGGGAAGGGCCGGTCTTTGGTGCAGGCTTAGGGTCATATGTCGTACCCTTTTTAGGTTTTTGCCTGTCATCCAGATTACCAAACCGCGCTCCCCAACGATTGCGGATATCAGCGGAAATAGCCTCCAGCTTCATGTCGTCAATCTTGGTCTTGTCTCCATAATTATTAATAAGGTCTTGATATATGGAGGGCGGTTGATTGGGCAATACCGCAAGGGGTAAACGTGAGAATAAGATGAGACATGCCATGGTCTCGGATACTAGATCTGCATTTTCAACCTTTTTGACATGCTCGTAGATGGCTCTGAAACGGGCCAGCTGAGGGGTAGGATCCGAAAGATCAAATTTGAAGGTAGTCAGACGTTTAAAGTCCTCCATTACTTCAACAAATTGAACTTTATTGTATTTTGCTTTCAGATTATCCCATGCCCCCTTCGCGGTCTTTCCCTTGACTGTTTCCCAAATAGATGGGATTAAGGAATTTGCAATGACACCTAGTGCCTTAAAATTCTGCTCCTTAAAATCTTTCATCGCTTTTTTAAACGACGAAGATCTTTGCAACCAGCATTGGAATTGGATTTTCCACAGCTCAATTTGAGCTGCGTTAACAGTTGTTGCCAGAGCAACGGGGGATGGGAATGCAGGCTCTATTTCAATTGAAGAAGGGGCCATGACATCTCCAGAAATAACCCCATCAACGCCAATCAGGAGGAATATGGGAAGCATTTTGTCAGCCCATTTACAATAGTTGGAACCATCGAATTTGGGGAATTTGGAAACGGATACGGTTGCTTTGGAAGACATTCTTAGTGCGCTTAAAGTTTGAGCCTGTGACAAGAATAAGTCAGCAAGGCTTTTCTCACATCCTGAACTTAGAATAGAAAGGAAACAGTTGGGCTGGTCAGGCCCGATCAATCTTAAGATCAGATCTAAGATCCAATCAAGATTAAGATCTTTTGCACACTCATCTAGATTGCTAAAATAAGTGTTATCTTTCAGAGCAGCATAGGGGCAAGTATTGTTCCTAGGCCAGTGCCATCGACAGCAAGGCTAACAAGCCTGCGTCGTTATGGCTACGGGTCCCATAACCTGTTAAGCAGCATAATGTGCCCAAGACTACTCTACACAGTCTATGTACGCAGTGGCCAAGGACTTGACTTAATACTTACCCTTTGGGTTGTGTTACTTGAGTTGTAGCTACTCGAGTGGGTTGTGAAAACCGCTTGTCATTTAGAGGGCACTAGCGTCGCCCTTATATACACCTAGAGTGCGTTACATGTGACTAGTGACAGTAACTACTGTATAGTACTTAGTCATCTATCTACTTAGTAATCTATTCACATGACTTATTATATGACTCTGAGAGTCACACGGTCGACAAACGTGATCTTCATTAATAATAGTCGTTCAACAGTAAATCTTACCACCAGCAAGAGCTGCCTTCTGGGCCGAGGCAATATTTGTTATGACGACCTTGATTTCCACATTTTATGTAAAATGTGTTGGTATATTTTATTCATCTTCATCTTTTCTTCTTTGCTTTTTATTTCACTTATTATCTGGTTATTATCTTATCACTACTCTTCATCCGAAAGCCCCTGTTCTTGTTCAATTTGAGTAGTTGTATTGCTGACCTTGTACAATGCATCACCTTTGTAGTCAGTAGATCAACTTCTTTGCACCTCTTGTAGCTATGAGATTCTTCACTTATACTGGACTTTTTTCTTCCTTGTACCTCAGCCTTTTTCCTCTTCCTGCTGAGGTACATTCATTTGCTTTATTATTGTTTTATAGTGGCTGATTTAACTTACAGACTGATTTGTATACTGTGTATTTAAGGTCCACAAACAGCCTTTTTCCTCTTCCTGCTGAGACTGATTCATATACCGTGTACTTAAGGTTCCTTCAGGTTATGGGCCCCGATTGTGCCTGAAAACAAAAGACACAATATACTCAACAACGCAAAAGGCTCACTAGATCATTTTTATAATTTCTTGATACTCCAGATTCACATATCTCAAATTCAATCAATCCAGAAATCTCTGCATCAAAATGTTGTCCACAATGAGGCAAATTCCAAACCCCACTCATACGACCATTAACAATATAATGATAAGCACAAAAGTCACACCAGCAAATGCCAAGGTAGACCATATTGTCAATCTCAAAGGGACTTCCAATTTCATTGCATGGAGGGACAACATGCAAAACATCTTGAAAGACTGTGGAGTCTACGGACACATTGAAGGATCTGAAAACAGGACTGCAAAATATCCTGTTTTCCCCAAACCCAACAAACCAGCCGTAGACGTGTTTGACAATATTATAGCAGTATATTGCAAATGGTGGAGTGATGACAACAGCATCAAAATTCTAATCACTTGGAAAGTGTCGGCACTTGTCAAGTCAAACCTCAACATTGGTCAAGACATCACCGCACGGATAGTCTGGAATCAAATCCTGACAAGATATGCTTGTGTCAACATTAATGCAAAATTTGCCATTAAAGAAAAGCTTGCGTCAATGAAACTTAAAGACTACACCAAGATTGAGAAATACCTGGGAGAGTTCCGCATGGGCAAAGAACAACTCAAGGACATGGGAGTTAACTACCCCAAGAGTGACATCATACATCACATAATTTACAGCCTTCCTTTTACGGACGCATGGCCAAACTTTAAGCAACTAATGATACAGCTGTATCAAGACACCTTAGATCGCAATAAGATGGCTAAAGATGAAGGACGCACACCCTTTGCTCCAAATACTGCCCTTGAAAGGATCACTTCTTGCCTAACCATTGAATGTCAGTGTCTGGAAGCTGAATCTACTGGCAAGCGTCACCCACCTGGCTCCGAGTATTCCAACTTTTTGAATGACAATAGACCCATTGCAAAATATGCAAATAACCCGAACGGGGTTAGATGCACTAACTGCAAAAATTGGTCACACGACAAGGACCACTGCTGGGCAAAAGGTGGCGGGATGGAAGGTCAAGGCCCTGCTTACCATGTAGCAGTCGCAGCCAAGAGAACAGAGATGGCATCGGTTGCAATGGAGTCAACCTCTTTAGACAGCAGTGAAATATCATGTGTATTAATGGAAGAAATTAATGACAGCGCACCAAACACACCTTTGACCACCACAACCTCTTTGCTATCGACTTCCATCTTACTTGACTTGGGTGCAACTTTGTACATCATCAAATCGCGCGCACTCTTTCATACATACTCTGAGGCTGACACGCAAAACATTACAACGGCCAATCTTAGAACACTTCGCACGCAAGGTGGCGGCACCTGCATCATCAATGTCATGTACAGTATCAAGGAAAATCAATCCATTTAAAACTCAACAATTGTCTTCACGCTCCCAGCACCGCAGTCAATCTACTATTTGTTAGCAGACTCTTTATTGCTGGAATTGGCTGCAACTTTGTACCTGGTGTTGGGGTACTACTCTCTAAAGAAGACATTATCTTTGCATCTATATTGTTGATCAACGGCCTATTTGCTATGGACAACACCATATTTGTACCAAGAGTAAAGGGAGCGCCCGTACTCAATGAATGTATCATGTTTGTCAAAGTGCCGGAAACAATGTACCTCCACCACCTTTGTTTGGGACATCCAGGAAAGCAGACAACATGTATTCTGGTAAAGCAAGTCATGAAAGCCCATATCAAAGATGATAATATAAAATGCAAACCTTGCATTGTTGCCAAGCATACTGCTACCCCACATCCACCAAGCTTGCTTGGCCAGCGTGCCTATCAACCACTGGAACTTGTTGTCGCTGATACGTGCGGTCCGTTTCCTGTCAAAACTTCTCATCACAAGGAGTACTTTGTTGCATTTTGCTGTGCTAGTATGAAGGTTAGCAATGTACAGCTTACCGTAGATAAAACTGCTAAAACAATGTTTGAGGCTTTTAAGATTGTACAGGCTCAATAGAAAACACACACTGGTTGCAAGATTCAACACTTTTGCTGTAATAGGGGACCCAAGTGGAAAGGTGTCTTCTCTGCTTACCTACTCACCCAAGGTATAGAACAAGAAGTAATACCAGCGCAGGAACACTGGATGAATAGGGAAATCAAGCGATTCATGCGTACCATTCAGGGCCGGATGTTGGCAATGATTACCATGGCCCAGCTTCCTCTAACTTATTGGATGAGGCTGCACTCACTGCTTCATATCTGCTTAACATCACCAGTACCAACGAGGAAGGAATAATCCCTTTTGAGAACATGTACCATTGTCCGCCAAACTTATCCCACCTTTGTGTTTGGGGTTGTCAAGTCTTTGTCCACATACCAGAAGAGTAGCAATCAAAAATGGGAGCAAAATCTGTTCAGTGCAGATTTATGGGCTACTCACCCAGTGGAAAAGGATATCGTTTCTGACATATTGAGACTGGACACTTTTTTGACTCTTCTAATGCCATATTTGATGAAAACATGCCCTCTATTTCTACAATTCATTTCTCTTCCACTCCATTAGATTACTCTTCTCTTATTTTTTTCCCCAATGTTTTTAACCCATTTTATTCCTCTGATTCTTCTTGTTCCAACATTTCTTCTAACAATTTGTCTTCTGCTTTTTCCAATTCAAATTTTGTACAAAATCTTGTTGCTACTCCTTCTGACTTAGATGCTCCCAAACTTTTGAATTCCTTTTTTTCATCATCTTTCGTTCCTTCCGTAGATATCAACATTATTCCTCCTTCAACACCCGTTCAACAATTCACCTCTTCTAATCCACCACCCACACCCATTGCTTGACATACTCTACTGCCTCCTCAATCTTTATTGCGTGAACGTCATCCTTTTGCCTGCGGTTTTCTCTATAATCAACTCCATGATGTGGAAAAGGCCAAAAGTCAATCAATCATCAAATCACGCAAAGCCAATAGCAAACAAGCATCCTCAATATTGTCACATTCTAACGACTAAGGGGGTGACAAAAATCCTTTCATTTCATTATGCTCTGTTGGAATGTTAGATGACTTTTGCTCTCCATTGACTTTTTCCAACAATGCCAAAACATCTTTTGTGTTGCTAGACATTAAGGATTACCTTGCCAGGGATACAGAGGCAATATTTGAGGCAATGCTACTCTCAGTACAAAGTGATCATAGGAGGAATCCTCTTGCCCCCAACTATGACCTCAAAATTCCTCCGGCCACATACCAAAAAGCAGTGCAACGCTCAAATGCTGAACAGTGGAAGATTGTCATTGAAAAAAAACTCAACATGCTGAAATCAATGAAGATTTACATTGACAAGGAACTTCCAGATGGCGCACACATCATTGGTTGTCGATGGGTATTTGAATTCAAAGTATTAGAAGATGGTAGAGAACTTGTATACAAAGCAAGGCTTGTAGCGCAAGAATTTTCTCAAAAATACCTTGTCAACTACCACAATACATTTGCTCCTGTCTCAAAATTGGTCAGCACTCGCGCCATTGTAATTCACGCCACTCTCAATGGATGGCACATTGAATGTTTTGACGCCACACGAGCCTTTCTATGTTTATTAGAAGTGATCTATATGAGATGCCCTCCGGGATACTCTTCGCCATTTACAAAGGGAATATGGAGATTGGTAAAGTCACTATATGGCCTTAAACAAGCTAGCAGCGTATGGTACATTCTTATTCATTCTATCCTCCAAGATTTAGGTTTCAAATGGTCGAAGAAAGATTATGCAACCTTTGTATTTGAAGGAGTATGGAATGGCAAAGACGTACAGTACTGGCTTTGCATTCATGTTGACAATGGCTTAGGTTCTTTGAACTCCAAATCTTTCCTCAATTACACCAAGGCAGAAGTCAATAAAAGGTTCGGAATCAAGAACCTTAGGCCCCTACAATCATACTTGGGTGTATAGTACAAAAGGAATCTTAAGACTCAAGAATTATGGATCCATCAAGAACCATACATTGCAAATGTTCTTGACAAGTACAATCTTCTCAATTACAGCCCTGTTTTCACTCCAATCAACACTACCTATCTTTTTGGCCATGACACCGACACATTTCTAGAAATTCCCAACATCAAATCTACTTTCTAACGTCTCATTAGTTTTCTTTTATTCATTCAATGACACTTGCGGCTGGATATCTCAATTGCTATCCTGCTACTCTCACAGCATGCTTCTAACCCTCAACCTTGACACTATGCTACTGCAAAGTGTGTTCTACACTATCTAAGTAGCACTTGCAATTATTGTTTGCACTACGGCGGCAATAAAAAATCAAAAGTCTTGCAAGGATACTCCGACGCAGACTGGGCCAGGAATAAAGAGTCATGTGCCTCTATATTGGGTTTTCTCTAGATGGTGGCTAGAGGCCCTTTGAGCTGGTTGGCCAAAACACAAACATGCATCTCTATGAGTTCTACTGAATCCAAATATATTGCACTAACCCACACTGTGCAAGAAGGCCTGTAGTTGAGCTCTTCTCTATCCCATCTCCACATTTGCTGCCCACATCCTCTTATTGTTGCAACCAACAACGAGGGGGCCAAATCACTATGTGAGAATGATTCCTCTTATTTGAAAGTGAAACACATAGATATCCGGTACCATTTCATCTGCTCTCACATTGAAAACAAAACCTTTGTCATCCTCCACATTCCTGGGAAGGACAACCCTGCCAACATCCTTACCAAACCTCTACAATGCGTCAAATTTGTTGAAGCGGTTGAGCGTCTTGGACTAATTGCACCCAAAGTTGTTACAAAGGTGAAGCATTGAGGGGATGTGTTGGTATATTTTATTTATCTTCATCTTTTCTTCTTTGCTTTTCATTTCACTCGTTATCTAGTTATTATCTTATCACCACTCTTTATCCAAAAGCCCCTGTTCTTGTTCAATTCAAGTAGTTGTACTGCTGACCTTGTATAATGCATCACCTTTGTAGTCAATAGATCAACTTCTTTGCACCTCTTGTAGCTATGAGACTCTTCACTTATACTGGAATTTTTTTTTTCTCGTACCTCAGCCTTTTTCCTCTTTCTGCTGAGGTACATTCATTTGCTTTATTGTTATTTTACAGAGGCTGATTTAACTTACAGACTGATTTGTATACTGTGTACTTAAGGTTCCTTCAGTGGGTTGATAGTGAAGGGCACAAAAATTGTCAAAACACAATAGGGCATCTGCAACAATATTTTGTTTGCCAAAAATATGGACCAAGTGTAGCTGACAATTGAAATACATTAATAAATTTGCACAAAATAGAACAATAAGGTTCAAATCTGGCAAAGCCCAAAAAGACTAAAGGACCATGGCATTGGCATTGTTACAGTAAATGACAATGCACTTTGGAGGAGGGGCGACTAAGTGAAACAACCAGTTGAGCACACAGTAAATGGTGTAAGCCTATTAATGTAGATCTCACGGGAGGCCTGAGTTTTTTTTTTGAATCCTTTTATTGCTCTGTATGCTTTGCAGAATTTCAGAAAGTAAATCACAGTTTTGGATGTGTTGTCTGCACACTGCTTGCAGTTTAGATTGTCTTTTGCCTTGATTCTGTTCAGGTGCACGTTCAGCGGTATGTGTTCTGCTCTTAGTTGGGTTACTAAGCTTGCACTCATTCTTACTAGCTGATTGCATATCCTCCTATATATGTTTAATGAGGCTGATGGGTCTATCCTTTCCATTTTGTTGTATCTTAGGCCCTGCTAGAATTCTTTCTGAGTTCTCCTCTTTGATCTTGCCTTCAGCTTCTGCTTCATTGCTGCTGTCAGGATACGTAATGGTGCCACCCCTATCTGTTATTATTATTTGTTACGGTCTCACGCTGTCATGCCTTATTTTATCTTTATGTTTAGTCCCACGTCTATTTTTCTCCTATTTCATCTATTGATACTTGTCATATATCAAGTACACTGGTCCGGAACATAGTTACTCTGGTTTCCATGTATATATGGGGTCTTGGGTTAGTAGTCAGACCCTAGCTTTGATATCAACTTGGTCTTTAGGCATTCTTCTCTCTTAACTTAAGTCAATTCCTAACAGCTGCTTTGCTGCATGGTAGTATCTTCTTCAGATACCCTTTTTTCACTCCTTTGTTTTCTTGCTTCCCTGCTGCTGCCCTTTTTGTCTCTCTGTCTGCTCTCTTGCTGCTCTCCAGACCTTTACAGTGGGCAAAAAAACCGTTTGAGTGTTGGTCACATATGAAAAGATTAATTTATAACTTTGAAATTAAAAATGTTAAAAATATGAGATTATTCACAGATATACTATATGGTGTTAGCTAAAGGATGACACACTGATCATGTGATTTGTCCAAGAATTGACCAAACAGCAGCATACACAATTTGCTAAGTCATTCGAACAGTTTTTTTGCTAGTAATTTAAATGCTATAAACTATGTATTATCACATGACTTTGTTGATATACCAAACAACTATCAATAAAATCATGTGACTACATGTTGAATAGGTATATAATAGCTACAATCAACCTCTTTATCCCCCCAATCAAGCATGAAACCCCTCTCTAAAGCAATCATTGCTACTATTGTCTCTCTTCTTACTTCTGGTCACTCTTATGCCTCTATCAAGGCCCAAACTGGAGCTAGTGCTGGTTCTATCACCAAGATTTGCCAAGACTACTGTCCTGAAGCAGTGGTTTCCCATGGAGGACACCCAAAGAAGCTGACTGGTGCCAATATCACCTATACCAAGCGTGGAATTCGAACTGGACAAATCAAGAATGCTGTGCAAGCTGCCAAGTCTCTGGCTACTATTAATGGCCAGAATATCAGTCCTCAAACAGTTAGGAATGCACTCAAATCAACTGGCATGGTCTCAGTGGCAAAACAAAAGAAGCCTTTGTTATCAAAAAAACATAGGAGGGCTAGATTGGAGTTTGCAAAAAGGCATTTGGAGTGGACTGTGGATGACTGGGCAAGGGTCTGGTGGTCAGATGAGACCAAAATCAACAGATTGGGTTCAGATGGCAGAGATCAGATATGGATAGACAAGGAAAACAGACAGGACCCCAGGAGGATCAAGCAAACTGTGAAGTTTGGAGGGGGAAACTTAATGATGTGGGGTTGTATGGGATGGGAAGGAATTGGATTTGCCACTAGAATTGATGGGAAGATGGATGCTCAGTTATACACTGAGATCCTAGGTGATGAGCTCCTAAAATCCTTGGAGTGGTATGGTCAATAGGTAGAAGATATCCACTTTCAGCAAGACAATGACCCCAAGCACACCTCAAAATTGGCCAAGAAATGGTTTGAAGAGCAGAATTTTAGGGTCCTCATATGGCCTGCACAATCTCCAGATCTCAACCCCATTGAACATCTATGGGAATACCTCAAAAGAAGACTTAATGAACATGAAGTCCCACCAAAGGGTATCCATGAACTTTGGGAGAGGGTTGAGAAGGAATGGAATGGAATACCCAAGGAAGTGGTGCAGAATTTGATTGCTAGCATGCCTAGAAGGTGTGCAGCGAGTGATTAAGGCCAAGGGTAGACATACAAAGTACTAGTAGATATGATTTATTGATACTCAAGTGTTTAGCAAAAAAACTGTTCGAATGACTTAGCAAACTGTATATGCTCCTGTTTGGTCAATTCTTGGAAAAATCACATGATCAGTGTGCCATCCTTTAGCTAATACCCTCTAGTATACCTATGAATAATCTCATATTTTTAATATTTTTAATTTCAAAGTTATAAATTAATCTTTTCATATGTGACCAACACTTGAACGGTTTTTTTGCCTACTGTATCATCTAATTCATTCTGTGGTATCTACAGTAGTAGTTGCATCAATTTGGTGGATAAAATCAATGTTAAATTTGACTGTTCTTTTTTATTCCACCAAATATTCCTCATATATGATGGTCTGAAAAGGATATAGTATAGTGACAAAACCTTCTGACTCACATCCATAACCACTACTTCTACCCTACTTTGTGCACTTCTTAGCAGTGTGTCTGATACCCCTACACTTTAAGCAAATGTGGAAGTAGTTGCAGCTTGACTAATTGTTGGGGCAGACTCCTGCGTTAAAACAGCGATAGGACTCTCTGTGGGCCAAGCGTGAACCTGACAGGCCTCTGTGCCCATCCATGGCTCTGACTTGAGAATTTGTACTGTCTCTATTACCACCATTTTGCAACTAAAGAAGGGTAAAGTAGGCAAATTCATTGGTGTTGGTAAGTAACAGATTTTGTTATTGAGCCACTTAGTATCTGACTGCTTTGTTGTAGCTAATAATGTATAAGTATTTGTTAATGGGAAACATAGTGAAAAGTTGTTTGATGTATCAATCATAGGCTTGCAGCTTATTCCCTTGGTACAGTTGAACAAATATGGCAGTATTGTAGTACTGATTCCAAGCAATTGTCTAGTCTGAATGGGTTCTGATAACTTTTGTAAGAGGGGTAGACCCAACAATGACTTTAAATTCTCCAAGCCTTTTTCTGTGTCACTCATCTGGTATGCCTGAATATGAACCTGATAACAAATAGTCAAGTTCAATGCTTTTTCCTGCAAGAATCTTGAGGTACTAAGCTTGGAGAAAATCTGGGAGTTTGGAGGTGTTAAACAAGGTATTTTTAACTTGTTTTGGATTTTCCACATATGCCTTATAAAGAACATTTGACTAGCAATTGGACTCTTCAAATGTCAAACCCAATGCTTGCTTTCTCCAGACAAAAACACTTTTATTGATAACTTTGCTTTCAGAACCTGAATCACCGTCCTTATCATCAATATTGGGAGACTGCTTTTACTTACACTTCAAAGATTGCTTGAATTTAGGCTCTTTTTTTTTGGCATCCATGAATCCTTCAACCTCTCCAATAATATCAGCTTCCTTTTGGTTAGCTGCTTTAAAAAAGGCATTTCCTTGATCTTCTGCAACCTCATTTTGCCAATCAACATTGTCCAAGATAGCAAAATACAACTTAAAAGTGCTCAGAACAAGATCTATTTGTTTGTGGTTTGTGTGGTCAGCAATAACCTTCTGAATGTCAAAAACAGCCATGAACTTGTCAACCTCCTCTTCACAAATTTTTTTATAATGAGGTTGCAGGCATCTAAATTGTGAACAAGATTGAGATTGTGATGTTCTTCTGAATCAGATTGAGTTTGAATTATGTTTTGCTGTATCTTGGATTGTGCATTTTTTATTTTTTCTGCAGAAAACATTAGCAATTGAGGGTTCTGAAACGCAATGTCAAAACAAAGTGAGATAAAAATTTTGCTAAACATTTGTAGGGCCCAAAATGTCTAGCTAAATAGCAGAGAGAAAAAACAAGTATCAGTATAGAAAGCAACAGAGAGAGTGTGAGGAGTAGAGAGTAAATATACACCACAAAGATTAATAGATAAACCAGAGTCCATCAATTCTTTGGAAGTAGTCTTATAGAGTAAAAAAACAATAGCAAAGATGCAAAGGCTAGCAGGTAGTCTAAGCATATAGAGGTCTGGAACTAAATGAGGATGGAAGTGGAGACTCAATTTGTGCAGAGCATACTTATCCTAAAACAGTCATTAGTCATATAGTGTGACCTTGATATGCTATGCAGAGAGCAGACAGGAAAGGAGATGTGTATGTGGTTGCTTTCTGTGCAATCAGCAATTAGACTTGAATAAATAAGTTTAATTTTAATTAAATTACATGCATCATGCACAGCCATTTGATGGAGTTGATGGTATTACAAAATATTGATGGCATCAGTATTTGTGATATTGTCACAGTTTAGAACTCAGATGTAACAAGCAACTACATCTAGAATACTGTCTTTGCATCTATCTTTAAATATAACTTTTTTGACTAAATAAATTTATAAGAGAATAATAATACCTAGCATTTATCCAACAAAAAAAATGAAATGATTTGAGCAAGATTTGAAAGAAATATACAACCTTTAAGAGGAATAAAATACTAATATAGTAAGTCACTTGATGGCATCATCAAAATATTCTTATAGTGTCAACAGAGGTTAAACTTTTTGGAAACAGGCTCATTCCAGTAAAAAAAACAAACTTTTACTTTGTAAAAGCCTTGTAACCTTTCTTAAAAAAGAAGTAATATCATGACATGATCTTTTTTTTACAGTAGCCCTCCATATTAGATAGTTGCATATACCATATTAGGCTTAACCTTTCTTTCTTTATAAAAGTCAAGCCTTTGCATTCTTGCATCTTAGTCTTGATCTTGTTAATCCAACTCATTCTCTTTCTAGTGTTTTGTCTTATGTTTCTAAGTCTTTGCCTGATACTTGGCTCCTAGTTTTATAAATAGTGCTCATTCTATGCTACTTTTATATATTGCTAGTAATAAATTGGGTACTTTTAGGGGTATTTCTAAACTATTTTCTTTGTTTTTTTGGTAGTCCTATAGTTTTAATGCTGCCACAATCCAAATTTAAAATTAAAATTGCAATATTTATACTCAATATTTCTTGTAATAGCCCTGATGGGCACACCTAGACTCTGTAACTTTATAATATTATTATAATGACAGTATCACAACTAAAATAAAGCATTTTTATGAAGACAATATTATTACCACATTTATTTTTTTTCTTACTAGCAATTGTGTATACAGAAGAAAAAAAAAAAATTCTAGTATGCAGCTCAAAAAATGATACTACAATAAGTTTGAGTAGGTTCATTGAAACCCACTTTAAAAAAATAAATTGAATCAAAAGTAAGAATTAAAATTAATTACTTATTTTATTTAGGAATGTCTATTCTTTTTGTTAATAGCTAATTTTTATTTTTAAAAAATTGTCTACTGCAACGCGGGCAACATGTGCAAATACATGCAAACACAACTAATATCTTCATTTTTTTTTCCTATTGCAATACTCGCTACTTGGCCTTTTTTTTAATATTGGGTGGTAGCATTTATTAATTTAGAAATATAATAAATTTATTTAGGTTTCTAGATAAGTCATTCATTATAATTTATAACTATTAAATATTACATTAACATTACTAGACAAGGTCTAAAAAGTTGCAGAGTAGTCAGTGACTATTGGATCAGTTCACTCTAAAAGATTATACTTCCTCGCTTATTTTTTGTTTTTTGTTTTAAACCAAAAAGAGTATTTAAACTAATTAAAGTATTATGAATATCATTATCATCACAAATGTATGCATTTAAATTGTCCAAAACTCAATATTTTTCTATTTTTTTATAGTTAATTATTTATTAAAATGTCTGATTTAACTTGTCAATAACAAAAGATATGTAAGACATGTAAAGTACGCCAATTTTTTAGAGTAAGCCTTTGCAGAAATAATAATAAAAATATAAAAATCAATAATAATAAACATATAGATTATCATTATATATACAACAGAGTTATCCAGAAATAGGCATTTAAGATACAGATATTAGATAGTATTGAGGATATAGTTGTAGATATAACACTGCTGGCACTGATATGTACATATTTGATAGAAAAATATATCTTGGTTATTATGTTTTCTGTTGGTTTTTAATATATTTTTCTCATATATAGAGTCCAGGGTTACCTAATTAGGGAAGCCTGAAGCCTATATTCCAATAAAATATATCAAAAAAATTTAGGAAACATAATTACTAGGTCTTATTTTTCTTAAAAATATGTATGAGCGCCAGTGGTGTAAAATATAAAGTAGATAAGAAATTCCATTAATACTGCAAAGCAGTATACTTGGTGTGACAAAAAGTGACCGGGCACCACATGATTAGTGCGCCTGCGTTTCTTCGAGGTGTGTTGCTTTTCTTGAATTGTGGTGGAACAACAAGACATTAGGCTTAGAAATGGATATATACAAACAAACTGTAGTCCATGTGTATGTAGTACAAATTAAAATGAAGTATGCCTGCCCTTTGCTGCAAAACTGCCTTTACTCTTTTATCCATAGTATCAATATGTTTATCAATGTCTGAAATCGGTAACTCCTCCCAGATGTCTTTAACAGTCTGGATAAGTTGTGGAACAGTGGTTGGGAGATGTGGCAGGGTCCGTAAACACTTTTTGAGCTCAAGCCAGACTGGCTCAATGGGGCTGAAATCTGGAGAACATGGTGGGTGGTAGAATAATGGGATTTGATTTTGATGGAACCATTGCATTGTTGATTTGCTGTGATGATTTGCTGCGCCGTCCTATTGAAATTCAATTCCGGACTCCTCCTTTGATACTTGATGATAGAAATCCTTCAGAACACCTTCAAGAATCTGTTTTTGGTACCATATTGAGTTCATTCCTCCTCCTTTGCCTTTTGGATATTCCAACACAACCAATGGTTCTTTTCTCCCTTTCATAATGCATGCCCATACCATAGCATGCACAGAAGATTGTGAAAACTTTGGAATACAACATTCATCATAAAATTCCTCTCCAGGACAACAGATGACAAAGATTCTTCCACGATTGTTTCTGAGATAAATATAGCACTTATCTGACCAGATTTTCTTCTTTCAAATTCTGAGCGTATAAGCCTTGCAAATTTGTGCCCATGCTAATCTTACCCATTTATGAGCCCATGTAAGATATGGAACCTTCTTTGCAATACAACAGTGGTATCCTTTTTGAGCAAGAATGTTTTGAACAGTGCTAGTGCTAATTCTAGAGTATGCATTATTTGCAATCTCACAGAATGGTTTTTGGTGGTTTCTGAGTGCCTCACAAATGATAAAGCGTTCTGTGCGTTCTGTAGTCTTTGTTGGGCGGCTAGTACGTGGAAGGTTTTCAGTAGATCCAGTTTTTTTCCACTTTGTCCAGATATCTTGGGCTGTAGACTTGCAAATATTATACTTCTTTGCAGCAGAACGCACTGATTGCCGCAAGACACTGCTCTAATAAATTGGTTTTTTTATAGATTCATTAAGCTGGACTCGTGAGGTCTTTGGAGACATGGATTCAGTGTAAAATAAAAGTTTGCGAGTGAGTTATGGGTACAGTTACAAATTATAAACCACCACAACACAACACAATTAGTCATGTGTGCCCGGTTACTTTTTGTCACACCAAGTATATAGATGTCAAAAATTGTGGAATACAACTAGACAGGCTAGAAAAAAACATTGTTTCAATATTTTTGTCTTTGACATCAATAGGTATTAAATACTAAAAATATATCAAATTATTTGAGAACTTTATACCAAAACAAGTTCTACTAATACTAGCATACATATATACAGACTATAAAGAGTACAGACACACTCTTGATAGGGTAATTATTAACTTACTAATAAAAAGAGGTCAAGGTACATATATAATGTTCTCCAGAGTAAAGTTGTTTCCTAAGAATAAATTATTGAATTGGTTACCTGCACAACAAGCTGAATAACAACATTGCATCAAAGTCTAGACCACTCTAGACTGAATGAGGCAAACTATTTTCTTTTTTAAAAAAATGCTACTACTCTAAACCTAGACTTAAGAGTCTAGGCATTACACCATTAAGTATATAATATTTTGGTCAAAAAGTGCACCTTGAATAGCACCCTCCAGGGTTGTTAACTGTTCACAATTCTATTATCTGTATTCTATTGTTCATCAAATAATAACCTATTATTGTGGAAGTTTCCAAAAATAGCATGGCATGGCATGCTTTTTGTGCTTTTGGTGATGAGGGAGTATGGGGATTATTGGAACTCTGTCTGTCACAAGGCTATACTGTTGAAGCAGGCGAGCTCGGGGCAGTGTGAGCTACTCGGCAACCTAGTTATAGAACGTAGGGCGCAGGGATAAGCGAGCACAAAGCGTCTGAAGTCCAAAGTGAGTAACTGGGGACTTCAGGATGTAAACTAGAGTGACTATATACTGTGTAGACTCAAGTACTCTGGTCTACCTAGGTCTACTCTGGTCTGGTCCAGACTAGTCTATGGACTGATAAATATCATGTGTCTAGAATGGTCTGGAGAGCAAATGAAGATAAGAAGAAAGTAATCTAATCTGATAAGATAGCAAAGTGAGGGAGACATAGAGAGCAGTTTTAACACTCCCCCCTGTTCTGACAAGTCTCCAGAACAAAGAAAAATAAAGCAAAACAGAAAAAGAAAGATTAAAGTTTGAGACCCATTTTATCTCTACAAAAGTCCACTTTAGGAGGTGAGAGGGGTTTGGTAAGAATATCAGCAGCTTGCTGATCAGTAGGAATATAAGAAGGAGAAATCTTTCCAACACCAACAGCATCCCTAAGCCAATAATAGCGCAAATCAAGGTGCTTCATCCGTCCATGGTGCTCTGGATTCTTGGAAACACTGATAGATGACTGGTTGTCCATATGCAGCACAGAGGGCTCAGTGACTGTGTAGCCAAACTCCTCAAGGATATTGCGCATCCACACAATTTCCTTGGCTGCCTCCACCGCAGCAATGTACTCTGCCTCAGTAGTAGACAGAGTTACAACAGTTTGGAGTTTGCTTGCCCAGCCAATAGCACCTCCAGCTAGAACGGTCAAATAACCACTCGTAGAGCGTCCAGTATCTACACAATCACCATGTGCAGCATCAGTGTAGGTGACAAAGTTATCATGGCCCACAGCGCCAGAATAAGTCAACTTGTAATCCAGAGTGCCTCTGAGGTAGCGGAATAAATGTTTAACCGCAGCCCAATGCTTAGGCCCAGGATTGGAGTTGAAGCGTGCCAGACAGGACACAGTAAAAGCAATGTCAGGACGGGTCATGGTGGCTAGATACTGCAAGGAGCCAACTGCATTGAGGTAGGGAACATTTCGCTTAAATTCCACCTTATCTCCATTCTGAGGTCCATCTGCCTTGGACAGAACAGTGCCCACAGCCATAGGTGTTTTGACCAGATTAGAATCAGTCATGCCATATGTATCAAGCATATCGAGGATATACTGACGCTGATGCAAGGAAATGGTTTTAGCAGCCATATCTCGCTCAATGGCAACACCAAGTAAATACTGTGTAGGACCCAGATTACGGAGTTCAAAACGCGCAGCTAGCTGCTTAACAGCTCTATCTATGGCAGCATCCGATTTGGAGGCAAAGGTAATGTCATCAATGTAAATGGGAATAATAATCTTCACATCTCCATCTGAATAGATGTAGACAGAGCGATCTGATTCTATACACTTGAACCCCATATCTGACAATGCCTCATGCAACTTGAGGTTCCATTGACGTGCAGACTGCTTAAGACCATAGAGCGACTTTTTGAGTTTCAAAACCATGTTAGGACCACCTTGGTGAAATCCTTCAGGTTGTAACATGTAAATCTCCTCGTCTAGGTCACCTTTAGTGAAAGCAGCTGTAATATCAACAGAGCGCAACTTCAAGTCTCCAATGGCGGCCAGAGCCACAATCAAGCGGAAAGTAGCTGGGCGGAAAGTAGGAGCAAAGACCTCATGGTAATCAATGCCAGGGCGCTGACTGTAGCCCTTGGTAACAATACGAGCCTTGTAGCGCTCTATACTGCCATCTGCATTTCGCTTGATTTTAAAGACCCAACCACAGCCAATTGCCTTTTGACCCGGAGGGAGCTCAACTCGCTCCCAAGTTTGATTGTGCTGTAACAGATTGAATTCTGTATTAGCAGCCTCTTCCCACATGTGCACATCAGGCGCTTTCATTGCCTGTTTGAATGTGCGCGGATCTGCGCTTGAAACAAGCCCAGCAAACTCCACCTCTTCAAATCCAGGATCATTGGCTTCAGGTGGTTCAGGATCATGTGAGACCTTTCACCATTCACCAGGCTGCTTAGGAACGTGAGTAGTGCATCTTAACATTGCAGGATCAACTGGAGCACGCTGGCGGCGTGCAGGCTTAGGAAGAGGTGCAGGAATGGCCTCAGGCTGTGGCGGTTCAGCTGGCTGTTCAAGAGGCGCAATAGGCACTTCTGGCTCAATGACAGGACTTGGAGTAGAGTCATCCTCATCATCATCAAAATTGAAGCTAGTAAAGTGCCCCCTGAATTAGAAGGTGGTGCACTTGCAGAAGAAGTGGAAAAAAGGTCAAACTTTGGCATAGGGCCAGTGGACACCCCAGGGAGCACCTTTCGTCAAAATCAGCTCTCTCAGAGATAATGAAGCTTTTGGTGACTGGGTTGTAAAACTCCCAGCCCTTGTACCCAGTAGGATACCCAACAAAGATACACTTTTCCATATGAGGCTGCAACGATTTGCACTTATCTCCCTGAACATAAACATATGCAAGGCAACCCCAAACCCTCAAATGACTAACATCAGGTTTGCGCTTGTTCCAGCTTTCATACGGAGTCTTGTCCGGTAGAGGAGCTGTAGGAACACGATTCCATACATGCATGTATGCTGCAACACAGTGACCCCAAAACGAAGGTGGTACACAAGCCTCATTGAGCATGGAAGTAACATGTTCTGCCATGGTGCGATTTGCACGCTCTGCAACTCCGTTCTGTTGTGGGCGATTTCGCGTTGTATGACGACGCTCAATGCCACACTGTTCAGTGAATTTGATGAAAGCATTTGACATGTATTCACCAGCTTTGTCATCCTGCAGCGCTTTGATCTTAAAGCCTAATTTGTTCTTAGCCCATGCTTTGTACATTTGAAACGCACTGAATGCATTGCTTTTGCGCTTAAGAAGCACAGCAGCTCTACTCTTTGTATGGTCATCAATAAAGGTTATCCAGTAGCAATAGCCTTCAGGAGTAGGGGGCAAGATAGGACCTTTCAGATCTGAGAAGATAAGCGCAAGCGGAACATCTGACATGCTGGGTGAAGAAAGAAATGGGTTGGAATGCATCTTGCCTGCAAGGCAAGGTTCACAAATGGGGTCAGGCTGTTGCTGTGAATTCAGCTTGAGTCCGGTGACCATACCCTCTCTAATCATCTTCTGGATGTCAGTGTAGCTATGATGAGCAAAGCGACAATGCTAGAGACTGATATCAAGGGGTAGAGTGGAATTGGAGGAAATGAAGGCAGACTCCGAAATAGGAACTGTATAACCGTTCAATAAAGCGCAGTTTGATGTACTAACATCTGCAGAGAAGAGACAAGCTCCTTTGCAATGAAACTCCATCAGATTAGCATCAATAGTGATTTTGAAGCCTTTGTGCTTTGTGAGGTATAGAACAGACAGTAGATTGTTTCGGAGATCTGGTACATGTAAAACTCTAGTTAACTCGACGCCTCTTGACTTTATTCCATTTACAACTGGTTCAAAGAACACAGTGCCCACCCCTGCAGAATAAATAACTCGTTCATCTGCTAATCGGATTGGAATGCGAAGAGGGGTGTAATTTCTAACCCAATTGCGATGGGGCGTCATATGAGAAGTTGCCCCTGTGTCTGCAATCCAATCGTCATTAGTTTGGGGTGAAATGGAAGAGGGAACATTGGTATTAAGAGCACTTGCATTTCCAGCAAATTCCATGTCCTTGGACTCTTTTTCCTCACTGGATGCCTCTGAGGCCTTGTGCGCTCTATTGCCTTTGCGAGCCGCTTTGACACGCTCTTTCGCATCCTTTTGCGCAGCAATGAACTTGTGACACTTGTCCATTGCATGATTGGTCATATCACAAAATGCGCACTTGGGCTTGGATGCAGAAGGGGCTAGAGCGGTCTGGAACGCGGTGGCGAGTGCAGGCAACTCCGAAGCGCGGCAACGTCGCTGTATGTCCTCTGTGACAAAGGCTTGATGAATTGTAGCCTTGTCCAACTTGTCCAAAAGGAGAAGTGAGGATGCAAATGAACTGTATTCTTCTGGGAGTGCCCTGACCAGAGCAAGCGAAGCAAGCTCTTCATCAAGCTTAGCCAGATCAAACCCCTTAGGGCAAGCTGCTGAATTAGCAACATGGCTTGCTCAATTCTATTGATCAGTGTTTGAAGGTTTTCACCTTCCTCCTTTTGGATGGAGAACAGATCATCATATGCATTAAAGCGGTTGCCAGGGCGCTTTTGCTAATGTACAGCAGCAAAGGCATCCCACATCTTGATAGGATCATCCTTGATGGCTTCCACATGAACCCTCTGATCATTCTCCAAACTGAGATAGATCAAACCACATGCTTTGTCTCTCTGCTCAAAGTAGGTTTCAAGCAAAGCTTCCTCCTGAGCAGTAGGCTTGTCTGAGAGCGTTGGCTGTGCTCTAGCACCGCTGACAATGCGCCATATCCCTTTAGACTGGAGATAGGCGGTCATCTGGCCTGCTCAGGTGTTGTAGTTGGTTGAGTTCAATGGAGTGATTTGGGGATCAGAAGTCATTATTGCGAATTGCAAAGGAACGCGTAAGCGGATGGATACGAGTGTTGGTAGTAATGTGTGGGGATGTGTAATGATGTGTGGAAATGAACTAGGTGTTACCCGGAGCTCGGGGTGCGATGCGAACGCAAGTGGAAAAGACGAAGTTAAACTAGCCTAATTTAAAAGGGTTACTTTTAACTAGAAATAACTCGGGGATTAGGCGACGGGGGCCCGCTCAACCAAGGTTAACAAGTCGCGTAAGGCGTGCTCGTTCAACCCTACTAGCAGCGGCAATGTATGGCCGGGCCTGGTAGAGGATAAAAAGCAAAAAAGACTAAAATGACCGTTTTGTGAAAACTATGCAGAAAGCAACTTGGTTCGCAAAACACGGAATTGGAGTGCTTAGAGCGCGGGGCCCATAACCTGTTGAAGCAGGCGAGCTCGGGGCAGTGTGAGCTACTCGGCGACCTAGTTATAGAACGTAGGGCGCAGGGATAAGCAAGCACAAAGCGTCTGAAGTCCGAAGTGAGTAACTGGGGACTTCAGGATGTAAACTAGAATGACTATATACTGTATAGACTCAAGTACTCTGGTCTACCTAGGTCTACTCTGGTCTGGTCCAGACCAGTCTATGGACTGATAAATATCATGTGTCTAGAATGGTCTGGAGAGCAAATGAAGATAAGAAGAAAGTAATCTAATCTGATAAGATAGCAAAGTGAGGGAGACATAGAGAGCAGTTTTAACATATACTATGTCTAGTAAAAAGATGCATAGGATATAACATTAAAAGAGGATGGAGTCTGAAATACTTAATGTAGTATTTAGGTCATACCCACATGTACCAATAGAAGATAATACTAGCATCATGTAAGAGCCACTATTAATCAATACCAACTCATTCAACAACAACAATTTTTATAAGGAACAGACTACAGGATCATGAGATCCAAATTAGTGTCCAATCCAAACAACTGATCACCCATAGTAGTATTATAAGTATCAGTAGCAGGATTAGCCACATGCACTAGTAGCAAGCCCACTCAATGAACATAAGAGTTGTGAGACCAAATGTCTGGTTGATTATACTACTCCTCAAATTACACATCACATATCAAACAAAGCAAACTACAAAGAATAGATTATAGGTCAATCAATAGTGCCTCCTTTCTCTCTTCCTTGTGTTCATATTCAGAAGGCTTTAACGGATTATAGGCAGGGAATGCAGGCTGTGGTACGTCCGTCGGAGCAGTGGGGAATTGCATTAGAGAAACAGGGGCTGGGGGAGGGGATGAAACCTGATACGCGTGCTGGTGTTGTTGAGGGGGTGCAGGTGTTTGATATTGTTGTCGCTGGTATTGGGTCGGCGCCTGGGAAGCTACCGTGTTGCTTCTCGTAATGTTAGAAGGCGGGCTGAGGGCTGCTGGTGCATAAGCGACTGAGTTTTGCCGGTTCAACGACGTAGTGAAGGAAGACTGAGATTCTGGAGCTTGAGGGGTGGGTTGTTGATAGAGAGATGGTGGAGGTGATTGTGGGACGGCGGACGGTGTGGATGATATAGAAGATGTAGTGGGAGGCGATTGAGCAAATCCTGCATGACTTGAGGTTTGACCTGCAGTGCTTATAGAGACCGGATACTGCTGATACTGCTGCGGTTGGGTGTATTGAGTGGAATGCAAGGGTGGGGCGGAACCAGGAGATATTTGGGGCGGAGGTGGTGCTGATAAGGGCGCAGTCGTGTACTGCGGTTGGTATGATGTTTGTTGCCGTACCTGTTCATGCTGTTGGCTCGTCTGTTGTTGAGATAGTTCCGGACGAGAGGTTAGGCCGTATCTTGGTTCTTGTACCAAGGATGCGGAAAAAGACATAGTCGGTGACAATGGCTCCCTTCGAGGCTCCGGTTGACTCTGCTGTTGTTGCGGTGCCCACTGAGCAACATATCCGTTAGCAGCATAGTTTGAACCGTAGGATTGCTGCATTTGCTGCTGATATGGCGTCGGGCTCACCGAAGCCGCCGCTGGAGCTCGCCAACGAGGCTGGGCTACTTGCTGTGAAAGAATCTGATCGTAAAGCTTGACCGCCTGTGAGAGCTGTTCGTGCATTTCTGAAAGCATTTCTAAAATAACATTTTGTCAGCCTTATTCCAATAGCAATGCATTGTATCACTAACGTTCTTTCCTTCCCGTGTCATCTAAGCTAAGAGCCAGCTTCGGCCTTAACCCACTAGCTTTCTCGTAAAGCTCCGATACCGCTGGATATCTGGACAGGTCCCTACCACCTTGCGCTTGAACTTGCTCCACCGTTTGATTAAAAGTCAAAATTACATCAGCTTCAAGAGGTTCGAGGTCGTAATTAGGAATTTGAGGAAGAGTGGACTGGTTGACTGACGGAGGATACGATTGTGAATAGCCTGGCCCCGCATAAGATGGTTCTTCTAAACGCGGCGTCTCGATGACAACTGGAGCACTTGGTTTTGGGGCATTGGCTTCTCGCAAGCTCGCCTCGATAGCTGCCCGTAAATCGGGGTCATCATCATCGTCAACCACAGCAGCCTTTCGGCCAGGGTATGTACCTCGGTCAACGATAGGCGGTTCTGAGTACCCCCATTTTGTTGGTGAGGGTTGAGATGGTGCATAACCGGCATGACTGGAACCATGAACTTCCTGTAGTGAAAGCTGAATAGCTCTTTGGAGCTCGGCATCTGCTAATTCACGTGCACTCTTGTGACGATGGCCATGGAGGCTAGTAGAGTGGCGATGTCCCTTGTCGCTATGGACGTGTTTAGTATCTGCGTAGAATGAAATCTAGGAATCACCTACGCTCGTTCGGCCTTCTTCGTAAGTTTGGAATGACATCCGTCGCACACTCTCACTTCTTGTGCAATACCAAAATGAGGTAACGCCATAGTCTTTGAGGAACATGCTTGATCAAAAACCTGACCGCAGTTTCTACAGTGATGTTTACGATTGGTGAAGCTGAAAGGGGTGCGACAACGAAGGCACAGATCGGAGTCAATCCATTCGGGAGCAGTCTGTGTATCGACCATAGCAGAGTTGGCGACTGCCATATCCTTCGGGGGGAATTTATACCCTGAAAATCATGTAGTGTCATGAGCTTGAGAGCTGAGTTACGCACTGACAACTCACCTTCATTGGTCAATGTCTTATACACCTGACCGACGTAGCTCAAAGTGGGCTTTCCTTCAAAAGCGACACTCCAGTTTTGTACAAGGCGCAGTATCATCTCCTTAACGTCGTGATTAAGCGCTGGCATCTTCAAGATGGAAACGAGGTTGTCCATAAACTCCCTTGAAGCGACTTCAGTCAAGAATAGATCCCCGCCATTCTTTATGCAGATATCTGTCAACTGAAATGTGCCAATAAGCTGTGGAACGAGGGAAAGTTTGTGCATGTAACCTACACTTAGCGCCAGCAATTGCACATTTGGGTTCTTGTGGTTTAGTCTCCGCTTCAGGGCGCGCATAGCATCCTTGGCTGGCACGGATTTCGAGCGAATTTGATCACATATCTCGAGGTTGAGTGCAATATCCTCTCCGCCTGCTGGTAAGAGTTCGGAAGTTGCTTTGTCTGGATGGTGCACATCGGTTATACGACGGTCGGGTCCACAAGTACACTTGAACTTACCAATTGCATCATCAAGCTGGGAGCTCCCCCATAACCAGGCCCCTAGAGTTGACATTGGTAAAGGGAGATACGAATGTTATGATCCGTAAAGTCAAGTCGTTTAACGAATGAAGCTAGATCTCGTTTGAGGATTATTGTTGAGTTCTGTTCTGGTGCAGATGAAGGTGTAGTACCGCTGCACTTCGCAGGTGCTGGTATATAGATGACTACGTAATCATCCCCATATATAGTACCTGTCCTGACTCAACAAATTAGTAAACCTGTAGTAAACAGCTCGTTCGATACTCGTGTTGCTTATAGTCTGTAGCTCGCTCGTATGGGTATTTTGTACAAAAGCAGCCAAGGGAAACCACATCCCGGAGGGCTAATGTCGCTAAAGGAGAAAAATATGATTTCCCCTCATCAACCTTCATCAACTGTACCAGCATGCGCGATACAGGCCCATCTTCAGGCAATTACCAACAATGCGTAGGTATTGTACAGGTATTGTGAACGTTTGTAGTCGTTGATATATTTGAATGCCTTTACAAACCCGAAAATCACTACACTACCAAAGTTGTGCTTCGCTGCAGCATGTATGAATCGATCGGGATTTGCCACAGAGCGGGCCTGCATTCATTGGGTGTCAATCAACACGGTCAACATACCAAATCCACTTCACATTGAGATTTTTGGAGATGCGTTAGAATGAATGAAAGACGCAAAGACTCCAAGCGAGCCACCTGCTTCAAACTCTGTGAAACTACCTTCAGATGGCAATAAGGAACTCAAATGTCATCGTCCACGGCATACAAGGCTATAAGCACAATTCATCTACAGACCAGAAAACATGTTGGGCAAGGGGTAATCTCTATATACCAAGAAAGTGCCGGAAATACATGTACATCACACTCAAACTACCGGCCGCTCAGCCATATTGTAGTTGGCGTTATTCACCCTACCCAAGCAAAAGTTGTGCTGCCGTCGGGGGCAGATTTGAAAAAAAATCCGGATATGAAGTTGGCGTTCGCAGCACAACAATGTTAAAGCTGAATTTGAAGTGTTTTGAAGTATATCCCGAGTGAGCCACATCAAACCGGTTCTTTAAGTACATGGTTTGTTTAGGATGCAGAATTCAAACTAGTCAATACAATGTCACTTGCAATGACTAACAGAGGAAAGACTCTTTGGCAACAGGGAATTGAGCAAACGAATAGATTCGCAAGAGGAGCATGTAACGATTACTGCGGAGCAGAGGTAGGTAATTTTTGTTTCAAGCCTGACACAAATTGCATTAATATCTCCAGGGAAGCATCTACAAGGGGTCGGCGGGGTCGATATCTTTATGAAGAGGTATCAATCAAGTTTCTGAAGGAACCATTTCTGGCACCATCACTACAAACCTTGCCAATTCATCGACTTACATGCCCTGCTTGCGTACATTTTCCGTCATTTTCCGCTTCCCAAATACTTCTGTCTTGGCTCCTCCACACTCAAGTACATTGGCCGTTTGCCTGATAGTTTGCTTGTTCAATGTGAAAGATAACTCCGGTTTGACTCATGCGCATATATTTGTTTGAAAAAAATTTCAGCGATGGTCAAATAATTTTTGCGTTGACACGAGTGAAAATGGTGTTGCTGAAAGTAGAGATCGTCATGTGGGTCATTCGATATCTGAAATGTGTTGTGGCATTCAATGTGGGACTATGTTCAGTTGGTATTCTGAGTATCCTGACATGATATAGGTTTATGTAGTTTCCCTGACTGTCGAATCAATGGCCATACCTCATTCTTCTGCCCCACAGTTGAATCATTATATTGTTAGAGAAAGGCTTGAGCCTGGAGCATCCATATCCGGGCATATTCTCCATCTTGCTGAATGAGCTGGTCATGGGTACCTTCCTCCAAAACTATCGAATCATTCATATACCTAGAGCAGCGGATAAGAGATATAAGCAAGGCTGGTAAAACAAACACGATCATAGTGCTTAATTTCGAGGCTTACAATATAAGATCGGCATGTCTAGTTAGGTTTCCAAACCGATGAGAGGAGAAAATCATTGTTTTGTTTCCCCTTAGCCTGCGCAAACGCTCGAAAAGATCTGAAGACAATAATATAAGACCACGAATAAAGCGCATCCAGTATTGACTCTCACCATGTTCGGCTGTTGGATCCAAGCTTGCAGATGGCTCATCAAAGAGCAGAAGTCCAACGCTATGCTCTGATGCAACAGAGCGCATGAACGTCCTTGCTCTTGAGTGTCCTTATCAGCTATATACATTTTACAGCTAGTCACAGCAAATACTCACAATGCAATTCTTTGCATCTGCCCTCCACTGAGCCCTCGGTTACCAGCACTACCACCGCCATCTACACTGGTGATATTGCCGGCTTCTCGGACGCGACTGTAATCGACCAAATTGCCGAATGGATTTTCTGTCCCTTCCGGCAATTCGGAATAATAGTCTTGTACAGGCCGTTCAAGATATGTTTCATATTTTTCTGGCAAACGATCGATGAACGTATGTGCACCACCCAGCTCAGCTGCGTGCTGTATTTTAGAGAGGTCGTTGGAGTGATATGGATCACCCAGACCAATGTTCTCTCGTATCTGTCGAAAATATCATGTTCTGTGGGGTAAGGTTAAAAATTGCTCTGAGGCTTACGGAAAGAGGGAAGAGTGTGTAATCTTGAAAAAGGACCGATATAGCGCGTCTAAGGTCGGCAATACGGAGAGTCTTGACGTCTATCCCATCAATAAGGATCCTGCCTTCAGATGGGTCATATAATCGAGCTATGAGTTTGAGAATGGTGCTCTTTCCGGAACCATTAGTGCCTACAATTACCTATAAACATAATCAGATAATGAGTATCGAAATTGTAGGTACAAAACGTACGCAAAGTTGGCCTCGCTCGATCTTGAAGCTGGTGTTGCGAAGTGCATAGGTGTCGCTGCCCGGGTACTTGAAACTAACTTGACAAAACTCGACACTGATACCCAACCGCAGGGTTTGGTCATTTTCTGGAAAGGGGACACCGAAATTTGGATCGTCCTGATCAAGTTTTTGCTGTTCTTTCGTTTTCTCCGTTGGGACGACTTTGACGCGATTGGGTATTCTGGCGACCTCGTATAATTGAATTACTCTAGCAAATGTTGTTGTGATAGATTGCGTGTCATTCATAAGTGAAAATGCGGTACTCGTGAAAGATGTCGTAGTTTGTTTGATGAGATTGAGAGAAGCAAGGGACAATGGAATGGATTCTGGTTGTCGAAGTGCCCGAACGGCAAAGACAATCTTGCGAAATAAACGTCAGGACAATGATCAAGGAAAAATTTTCAATAGCTTACCGACCTCTGGTAATGCTCGAAGAATTTCGGGAAAGAAAATGAAATTGAAGATGACATAGGTATCAGAGTTGTCCATAACAGCAGCGTAGAAATCAGTTGCACGCGTCGAAACGCGGTAAACAGCCTTTCGATACTCTTGGAGTAGAGTTAGGCGCCCGTGTATGATTCAGAATGGATAGGACGCACCTGACAGAAGATATGGCGCGATTCCAGAGGCCACAATTTCTTTCCTATGGGTGGCATCGGTCACCGTCTGCTTCAAGCCCTCTGACTTTATGTAGTCTGCGTCATTCGTGGTAGCTACCCATACAGAATTGCTCTTGAGATTTCCCAGGTGAAACTTGGGGCGTTGATGGAATCCAAGGAGGGAGCATAGGAAAGCCAACAGCAGCCCATCCGGCTGGTCCCTCAGTAGATTGAAGAGAACAAGGGATTGTGTGACGAGTTGGATAGCGGTAGAAATGGATCTAAGGGTGACGCTAATAACGGTGAATGCTAGGGGCTCGATGGACATATGCGAAAATGGTTGCTGAAGTTGACGTTGAACCGCGGGGTCATCGAAAGTAGGGACGTCGAGTCGAGAGTAGGCGTGAAAGGTGTGGACAGAGTAATAGATCCTGATGTGGGTTCTAATGGGCTTCGCGATCCTTTGAATAGCATATCTTAATACCCGAGTGGCAGAAGAGGACACGAAGGCGCCAATGATGATGTTGCTGAGGAGGGCAGGGTCAATAGTTTTATGTTGAACGGCAGAATCAACCTGTTGCGATTGAGCTGAAAAGAAGGAGGGTAATTGAAAAAGAAGATGAAACATACAACTGTCAGTAATTGTCCAGAGTAAGAGAGGGCAATGGCGGGCACGATAGATGAAAGCAGGAGAAGAGACAGGTAGACAGCCAACAGCAACCAACATTCACGAATGGAGGCGACCTCCTTGATCATACGCCACACATAAGGTAGAGCCTGGATAATAACACTCCATGACTGATGTCCTGGCGTAGTAGGCAGGCCTTTGAGATCTTCGTATACATCCCAAACGCCGTACTTGGAGTGCCTTATGGTCATGGCATGAGCAAAAGTCTAGTCTATTGATATTTATCTTTGTATATCCACGCTAAACCGACATCACTTTGCCCCTGTGCTACAGCTTCTCGATACCACCGCGCCGCCTCTTTCTTGTTTTTCTTACACCCTTTACCATTAGCTAGACAAAACGCAAGGTCGGCTTGAGCATCTCCGTCTCCCAGACGTGCCGCTACTGCATAATAGCTCTGCATCTATAATTAGCACCTTACATGCACCACTTCAGAGGTGGGAGACGCACCACGGCCATCTTCTGGTCCTTACCCACACCCCATCCATGAAAAAAGCACTGTCCGACTTCGTAGATCGCCAATACAAGCTCTGTCTGCACAGCGCCAACCTCAATCGTTCTTCCACCGGTCCTCACATTCTCCAGATCGCCTATGGCACTCTCAGCCGCTTTCATTAGCCACTTAAATCCAAGCCTCTCATTCTTCGCGCATCCCCACCCATGTCTAAGCGTCAGTCCGTACATTAGCATCCCTACACCACATCCTCCGCCTTCATTTGCTGACCGTTCGAAGCACCGAGCTGACTCGCCCAGTCGATTTGCTTCGTGGTGTTGGATACCGAGCTGCAGATAATCCTGAGGCGTTCGCGGTCCTGTGACCTTCTCTGCATCTGCAGCTTTAAGAGAGGATTGAGGTCTGTTTCCAGAATTCGTCGATTGCCCGAACCCCGCTCCAACAGGCGATGGCACAGGGCTTTCATATTGATAAAATGAATAATTGCTTGAATAAAGGCTCGAAGGCGAGGGAAGCGGTTGCTCGACTGCTCTCATAGGTTGCGGATTTGTCGGGACCGCATTATTCTTCTCTGTTATTGTTGCCGCCGACCGGACGCTCTCTAGAGACTGCCTCGAGTTTGCCGATGATTGGATCGTAGACGGCGGGTGTGTTCCAGTTGGCGTCGGTGCACGTCGCGCGTTCCTCTCCAACACCTTCAACTTCTGGTCTCTCATCTCTTGCGGGACCTGAACTTTAACCCTTTCCCCCTGTGCATGCCCTGGGTGCGAGCTTTCCCGCACTGGTCTCGAGAAATTCGCAGTGACAGGCTGGACAATCGGTGCTCGTCCCGGACCAGGTCTCAGCACAGATGAACTGCGCTCAACTACCCTCTCTGCCCCATCTATCCCCTCCTCCGTAACGACCACCGTCGGTGTTGGACCAGATGACCCTGTCAACTGGTTCTCTCCACGAATGTCTGCATTAGGAATGTAATAGTCAGGCCTGCGTACGGTCGCTCCTGTCGCCGTTGAATTCCATGAGTCTCTTAGCGCAGGCCCCTGAGACGGGCTTGAGGAGTACATGCTGGAAGAGTCGTCCACAAAGTAATCGTAACGACCATAATCACTTCGCTCATCATCAAAATCACCCTCTCCTTCCCGTGTAGCCCTCCTCGATGACTGTTTATAGTTACTGGACTGTGTTGAAGATCGCGTGCCGGAAGTATCTGGGTCCCAGTACGAATGTTGATCAGATATTGATGCAGTAGCGTATGAATCCCGAGCAAAGTGACTGTGAAGCAACGGTGATGGCAGTCCATTGGATGCAAGCAAGTTGTCCCCTGAAGTATCGACTTTTAAACTGAGGTTGGCCATTTGTCGGCGCGGCGGCGAATCGTGAGGCTCATAGTAGTAGTTATCCACCACATTATTGGAGTCTGATTGAACATAAGCATATTGAGAACCAGAGCTTGAAGGCTCTGGCTGGTACGCATACGCGTAAACCTCGTCGTGAGAGGGCGACGAGGACCGAGGTGAATGGTTATAATTATAGTTGGCAGTTGATTCATTGATATAGGGATCCTCGCGCGTCTCTTGAATGGGTGGCGTATGCAAATCCTGCTTGTGCTGCTGGTCGAGGGCCGAAGCAGTCTGGCGTGCTCTTCGCGAAGAGGTCCGGCGCACAAGGTTTGTCAACGGGGACTCTGCATGGTTTAACGATATAGGGCCAGAATCGGACGAATTAGAGGCTAATTTAGGGCGAGAAGAGGAGCTTGGAGGCATGTAAGATGAGGGTGGTGCCATTAGATTCATCGCGGAAGAAATGGAAGAAACAGAAAGAGAGAGGAAGTGGCAAGAAGAAAGATTCAAAGTGGAACTAGCAGCAAACATCATCCCGTCGCTGATCACAGAGCCATCTCCAATTGCTAATTTTTCCATAGACGGTCGGCTGGCTTGGCCTGCGCTGCGCATCCATTCATTCACTAGCATTGACAATCCTCTCCTTTACTTTTCATTTATGTTAGGACGGTTTCCACATACCAGATCATTCTACTTCCATATACCCCTGTCTTTATGCTTCTGGTTGTCATTGATACCAACCAACACGAATACGTTTACAGCCGTTGACGGGAAGACATCACCTTTGCACGTATTCCGCGCCACAAGTCATCTTTCGGCACATCTAACACCCAACTGCCGTTCTGATCTTATCGGACAAAATTACAGTGATTAGTGAATGCAGAACGACGAACTGAACTCTCGAAGCTCTCTATCGTAGCAAAAAAATACAGGTGTTATCAGTGTACATGGGGTATCTGCAACTATGCAATTCGTTGGTCTACATCTAAATGCCCGTTCGTCTTCTCGGTGTCTGCGTCACTCGAGCTCCAGCACCAATTCCAGTATGCCGAGGTGTACCGGGAACGATGATTTTGGATTTACTTCCGCTCGCCGTCTTTGCCGCCAAAATCGCTTCTGCCTGTTTCTTCGCAGTCCTGAATGGATTAAAAAAGGGGAAAAAAGCGTCAATGTCGATGCAGCAGGAAAAGTTGACACCGATACTAACTCTTCTCGTTGACGCGCCATTTCCGTCTCTATCTCCGCCTTCTTTGAGAATTCTCGATCCGCTGTACGCCTATTCCCTCTCTCGTCAAAGTGCTTCTCCTTTACCGAGTAAAACACGGAGCCCAATTCAGCTACAAAAACCATGAGAACCATGTGCCTCGGAGTTGAATGTAGTATAAACTTACCAAGCCAGAGGGGATCAATGGCTGTTACTTGCGTCATATATTCTTTTGAGGTTAAGATAAGCTCATGGTACACGATATGGGATGGTGTATCTGCCATTTCTGATGAACAACACCGGCTCCTAGATTTTGATCAAAAACTCACATCCTAATCCATACAAAGCACTCGTAGGATGAAGGTGTGTAGGGAGACCAGAACGGATGTTGACAAATTCTCCGATACCCTTGACTCGAGCTGCTTGATGGAAGTAACCAGCTGTGATAGCTTTTCTATAATATCGCTGTGAGAGCGGCTCGTTAATTATACGCAAATGGGCGCTCACCTCACTGAGTCAAAGTCTGTCCCAGTAGATATGATCTCCATCTTCTGGAACTTCATGATATCTTCCAATTGTACCCGTACTTCGCGTGCTTTACGGAGCAACTTTGGATGCAGGAAATGACGCATTGCCCACTCATCACGATGCCTGAAATGTATTGACAGTCAGTGACAAATGCAATCTTTGTTTATACACCATCTCGTACCCATGGCTCTTCCATTGATTAAAGACGTTCAACAATGTCAAATGGTCGCTTTCCGGAACATTGAACTTTTCTCGAGCCGCGTCCGCCTCTTCCATTCTTTCCTTTGGTCTGTAAAAGACACTTGGTACAGACAGCATAGACACGATCGTCAGCATCTCGGCAGAACACTTATAATCCACCGAGGCGATCAGCATCTTTGCCATTGAAGGTTCCATTGGGAACTCTGACATCTTGCGGCCGTCTTGGGTTAAATCACCTACATTGTCCAGGGCGCCGAGGACCCAAAGTTGATACATTGAATTTAAGATGTTCGCCTATAATGGTTGTCAGTAGAATGTAATAAAAAATATGTAAAAATGATCAAATCTTTACCTGAGGTGGCGGGTCCATGAAGTCAAATTCAAGTAGGTTTTTCACACCCAATGACTTCAGTAGCAGAACCGTATTTGCAAGATTGGTCCGTTGGATTTCGGGGATGGTATTTTCAAACAGCTCGTTGCGGTAAGCCATTTCAGTATACAATCGATAGCAAAACCTAATAACGTCAAATGAGAAGGAGACGGAGATAATCATAAAGCCTTAGACTTGCCCACTTCCTGTTCTACCAGCCCGTCCTGTACGCTGATTTGCATTTGCTTGACTAATAGGAGTGATTTGGAGGGCGTCCATGCCGACTTTGGGGTTGTATACTTTGAGTTTTGAATATCCAGCATCAACAACGTACAAGATGCCATCAACTGCACTAGTATAAGCTAGGAGCGTCTGATAGAGGGGATGTTTCCTACCAGTCAATGATGTTTCAGCAATATTCGTTGCTACAATGACTTTGCGGCTGCCGTCACTTGTAGCTTCAAATATTTTGGCCTGCAAATCAGCAGGCATTTGCGAATAGATAGGAAGGATTGAGAGTGGCGCAGGTTCATCGAGTTGAGAAAGCCGTTCTGTCAATGTATTTGATGATTTGTACACTTTGAAGTTAGAATAACACAAACCTTGCACGACCTGACATGTAATCTCGATATCCTCTTGACCAGTCATAAAAACGAGGATGTCGCCAGGAGGGTGAGATAGATGGATCTGTAAGACTTGCTTTACCGCACTATCAACATAATCTTCACAAGGCGACTTGGAATGGGTGATTTCGACGGGGAATGTACGTCCTGGAATAGTGTATGTAGGAGCATTACCATAAAATGCCGAAAACTAGGCCGATTTATCAGCACAGGTGTAAATGGATAAACAAGAAACGAACCTTGTCTGCATTCATTGTTGCAGAAGTCACAATAAGTTTGAGATCACGCCGCCGGGTGAGAACTAGTAGGAGTTTCGTCAATAAGCTAAAATGCATGGATGTAAGGAACCATACTTTTACGAAGCAGTCCCATAAGCACGTCAGTGCTAAGTGAACGTTCGTGAGCTTCATCCAGAATGATGACCGAATATCTATCAAGGTCTCCTTCATTCAAGGACTCCCGTAGAAGGACACCATCGGTCATATCTAGTAAAAATTTAGTATAGAAAATTATCTCAAGAAAAAAATTACATTTTATCTTGGTGTCAGCAGAAGTGCAGTCCTCAAACCGGATGGCGTATCCAACGGTTCCACCTAATTTACACTGCGAAATTGGATTTTAAGTAGAGAAAGCAGAAAAAAGGAGAAAGGATGTACCTCCATTTCCTCGCTGACTCGCTTGGCGACTGACATCGCGGCTACACGTCGAGGTTGAGTACAACCTACAAGACCATGTTGACAATACCCATCCTCGTATAAAAACTGAGCGAGCTGCGTTGTTTTTCCTGATCCAGTTTCTCCAACGACGATGATAACTGCAAATCAATTTCATCAATGACATGCAGTTTATTCGAATCATGAGCATTACCTTGATTTTCTCGGATAACCTTCATCAATTCTTCTCGGCAGGCAAAAGCAGGAAGATACTCTCTCTGTTCTTTTAATGTCCTGGTTTTGGAGAACGAACTTGCACCGGTACTTGACTTCAGATGACTAGCAAATTTGGAATCGCCCTTGTAATCTTCCTGGCCTTTTGCTTTTGCTTCCTTCTCCTTCCTTTCAGCTTCAGCTGTACGATATATAAATGAAAAATAATAGCTATGTGAATGTCCAAATCTGACAAGTAGACCAGAACACCAAACGATATGGACGTACCTTCGGCTTCGGCTTCCTCATCCTTAACACCTAAGACATTTCCCAGTGCTGTTCCTCCAAGGGCAGCCAGTTTTGCGGCAGCCTTGGCCCTCTCCGCTTGCTCTCTCTTTTCTTTTACAAGGGCACTACCCTTCTTCGAGAAAACAGCCATGTCGCTTGATGGATCACGTATGGGATTGATAGGTTCTAGTTGTTTTGTATAAACTGTGCGGCCATCAAGGAAGGGCGGCTTGAGGTCGTGTACCATGACGTGTACCGTCGATTCAGAATCGTCTTCAAAGTCAAGATCCAGTGCTTTGCGCGTGGCAACACCCGATGTAACCATCCTGTTAGCTTCCCACAAATCGTTGTCGGCATTCTAACATATGTAAGGTATAAAATTTTGAGGTGATCAAGTTAAAGATTGAAAGCCTTACATATTGTGCTTGACGAGCAGAAATCTTTTTCTGGTTGGAGCGTCAGTAAGTGTGAAACAAAAAATGGGGGATAACTTACGACTTGTTTAGTCGCAATCTCTGCCTCCTTCAATGCACTAAGGTCCTCATATTGTGCAAGTGGATTATGTTCTTCATCCCCAGCCATACCGCCATCCTCGGCGCCCGTATACCAATCACGGTCCAATTTTACTTGCTCTTCTTCCCACTCGCGCGAATCCAATCCGAAAGCTCCCTCGTCTCCATCTGGACTTCCTCCTCGAGCAACTCTCGGTGTAGGTGCATCCCAACGACGATTTTGCGCGCTCCCCCATCCACCTCCATCCTCTCCTCTTGACCCACGAGGCGTAGAATCCCAAGGAACATTTGGCACGCGAACGCTGGGAGCGTCCCTGGAGGAAGGTCCTCGCTCGTTGGGTGTTGCATCCCATCCACGACTTTCCCTGTCATCTCTACGATCTCGTCTGTTGCTCCATCCTCGATCTCGGTCCCGATTAGACCTGCGTTGAAAATCTCCCAAGCCTTTGGGTGCATCATGGCGCGTCTCCTGGGGGGCAGGTATTCCTTCTACATAGATAGTGCATATCTTAACACAAAACACCTCAAATGTCATGTAAAGCCTCATACCTCTTTGCCTTTCCCGATTACGACGATATTCTTCGAGTCTTTGTCTGCCCGTTTCGGAAAGGCCACCAGGATGAGAAGGTGTTTCTTCGCCCCGTTGTCTTATATTATTAGACCGAGAAGCAGGAAGACTTGGAACTATAGTCGCAAGTTAGATGAATCACGAAAGTTGAAACGAATTGCGGACCTTTGAAAAAAGGTTCATCTCCATCATCATCTAGCTTTTGCTTCTTCCTGCCATTTATTTTCTCGTCAGCAGCTGCTGCCCTTTTTTCCTTTGCCAGCCGGTCAAGGCCTAGAAGCGATGTTCTTGGAGTTGGTGGTTCGAGGGGTTTAGCAGGTTGCCGGAACGTATGTCGCTAGGGCCAGGTTAGAACTTCTTAAATTAAAATTTTGGCGTACGTACCGTATCTGCCCTTTGAAGACCACCTGGACGGATTGGCTCTGGTTCCAGGACATCACTGTCGATTACAGTGATCCCTTCAACTGGATGTGGTGCGACACCTGTAGCCTCCTGCTTTGCATGCGACAAGATTTCTGCATGCAGTTCTGAGAGAAATGAATCTTTGAACTTGCCAAAGGTTTTTGCAGCTGAATGAAATCGTTATTGAGCGAAACTTGATGCAACACCATGTATAAACTCACCTGTGATGAATCCAGCGGTTGAATTAGTTTTCGCAATGTCGATCACACGCTGGGCCAGCAAATCATTTGGATTTAAGGTATTAAGGGCCCTTGATAATTTTATTGCGATATTGTGGTTGAATTCCTCATGAGCATTAGTTGGAGAGGACATTGGGATGACTCCGAGCTCGTCGTTGAGATTCAAGTTTGGCCGCGCTGAAGCGCTTTCTCTTTCGGAGTAATTATGTCACCTTTGATAGGCACTGCCACTGATGCTCAGCACAGTGTTTTCACACTTCCTTTCAGTTCACCACCCAATGATCGATAAATTTTCACCTTTTCATTCACCTTCTTTATCTGCTTTTTAATAACCACGATACCGAACGCTGCGTACATGCCTACTGACAAGTGACAACTTACACAGCTGCCCACAAGAAATTATTTCGACATAAGCTCACAATTCTCTCTTTTATCCAACAGATAATCAAGCCCAAGCCCACCCAAGCACCGAATTCCATAGTCTGGGTGGAAAATAAAGTCAGCTTTGGAACCTGCGATGTTGTATATGTAGATGCAAACCATTTGATACCTCGAGTCTTCAACAGGACAACAAATTACCGATACTCTTCCTGCATGACGCAGTGCAAATGAACTTATTGCTTCCCTTCCATCAAATATCACTATATCCACCTTTTGGCTTTGACCTACAAGCAATTGTTGTGAAATTTCAACCCGCCCGCCGTTTATCCGAGTTGATATCGTCAACCTCGTTGCCTCACCTAGACAAAAATATCCCGAACATAATGCGCGCGCATGTGTGTGTAAGTTTAAGTTCCTTTAATGGCTATTTGGTTGGAAATGTTGGGCATGGAAAGAGCGAGAAAGGTCGCAATACATGTTGTAGCAAGGCCAGACGATCAATCGTAAGCAATCATACCCCATGCATACTCAAAAAAGCCGCACAAGATTCTCTCACTGGCAAATTTACTTTTTTCCCTCAGAATTTATGATCATTGCTTTTGCGAATCAGTTTTTCTTAAAAGCTTCAACTCCTACCTCCGCAAATTATCCGCCCACAAAGTCAAATCATAGGCGTATACTCGAGATAGCATCGGTCAATGAAAAGAACCCATTCGATCAGCTACAAGACAGGCACTGAAGCTCTGCGCCGGGCCATTTCAAGTGTCCTTGTATAAGGAAGCGGGAATTATCCGTGTATCTTTCCATATCTTGTTACAAGCTCAAGCCTATATTGTGGCGATTTGTCGCTGCCGCATCCGCTGAAAGGTGCCTATGTTATTTTGTGACATTCCGATCCGAAAGTGAGGACAGAAGCCGTTCTTAAACGAACCCCAGCCTCTACCGCAATCGAAGCTACTTTCCCCGCATTTGAGCCGGCAGGCTCTATCTGCAAGCTCCAGGGGAACCAGTCAGGTGAACCCGTACCAAAAGACTGGCCATGGTATTCAGTGTTTTCGGTGAGCTCGTCACAATACTTTATCCTTCAAAACTATCTATTTATGAAAACCTCAAAGTTTTTAATTTTGAGCACCTTTCTTAGGTAGAGGAAATCCGACCCACCAAATACAAATCATCATGACCAACTTTCCAATAAACCTGCGCATTCTATCCATTCAAATAAATTTATGTTTCATACCTGACTGAAACTGTCCATCTGAATATTACACAAAACTCTTGACATCGCTATCTTGGCTCTGTTATACGGCACGGGATTTAACGTATGTATTTTATCACGGTCTATCAGTCGGATATAATGCAACAAGGCTCGACACTCGCATCGATTAGGGGTCAATGCTATATCGAGGTGGATATTATTGCCCGCCATCATATTGCCGGTGAGATGATCATCATCATGCGTCTCGAGAGCAAAATGCGGCAACAAAGGGCATTAAGTCCGGATGCCCTTTAATACCTCCACCTGCATGTGCCAGCACACTGCTCCAACATACTTTCAACATAGAGCAGCCCCGGATCCAAAAATGAACTTTCAATCTGATGGTGGTTTGAATTTTGGTGCATGGAACGATTCCATGCTACTACGGAATCAAACGAGAACGGATTCATTCCACTTTTTCCAACGCAGTGACCTTTTCCAAATTCATACAATCTCTTCAGTAACCCGGTTCATCACAGTTCACAACTCTCCCAGTGACCGACTGCTCTATAGACTCCATGGTCCTCAACATAAATCCAAACCCCTATCCTTACATCTCGACCTCTACTTTTTTCCTATAAACAGCACCGAAGTTTCTGCGGCCCAGAGGTACGATTAGCAAGAAAAACTCAGTTACATTGCTTCCTCTGTGAAAAACATATCGCATTCACCAACATGATATTCTCACCATCACTGGTCAATGAACATCACAGATCCTGGTGGCGGCTGCGGCGCCAGCAAAATTGAAAGAGTTGTTCATGGCAGCGACATCGACCGCTAAACTCACGGTCCACACGCGCACTGCGAGGCACTGCGACCGAGGGAAAATTACGCCGCGCGACTCTCACCCTCATCTTCACACATGGCACCCGCCAGCAACCGTCAACGGGCCAACTGCACAACCAAGCCCATACCCGTGACGCTCGGGGGTTCAATCCAAAAATAAGAAAGCCCATTTGTCGCCTTGGTTCGTTACTTTTACTGCTAAAAGCGATGGCTCGGCACCGAGATCACAAGGATAAACGGAAGAGAACCGCTTTCTCCTGCCAATGGACACCACTGCATTTTTAACACAATGTTCTTTTACGATTTTCCACTCTAGCAAGAATATCTACCGTGACTTCCTTCGTCAACATTCGCAATCAGCAGCAATCAGCTGAACGGATCTTCAACACTGCCCGAAAGTTCACCTAGCATGTTTATCACCGAGACGGACCGCTATGGATATAACGTAGCAAAACATATGCTCGCGTATACCCGCAAGGCCAAGATCCCTGAAAAACGTGGTCCTACATGACCGACGGAACATGGGAACAGAGGAGCACTTCACAAATGCCTCCATAAGTTAAATTCCTTTCACATTCCATCTGTAACGAAACGCATTTCTTGGATAAAATATTTACCCATTTACATCGCATATAGGAAACCGAACTACGTACGACTATATTGAAATTGCATGACTTGCGTAAACCTTTGCGCGTACCCAGGTATAACACCGACTGGTTAATGCAAAAGAACCGCAGGCATCTCAATGATACCTTGATACATCACCTCGCGCTAAACAGGCAAACTCACAAACTCATCACCGAGTCGACACGTCGATGGTCAAATTAAAAGGTGAACATCATGATCAAAGCATTCGTTCAGCGAAACTCAAAAGAGCAGTTTGAAGTCACAAGCTGCACTGATATCACTCACCAAAAATGCCGCACGGTTGTCCAACGCATCGACAGGCGTGGAACGCAACTTATCACCGTAAGCATTCGAACCCCGCGCGAAGGTGACGCGAACTATGTATAACACAGCTAGGTATGATGTATGTATATGCGCTTGCTGTCAAGCCCGTCAGGTCAAACGAGATAGGCGCACAGGGGCCCCTGGAGCCGTTCCGACATGTCGCCCTTTTTTAACCACAAAAAGTCCCCAGCCCTACGCCACATCCCCAGCCGCCTTCTTTAACCGCTTGATAAAGCACTCGTCTACCCACGCCTAAACACGAGCCAAGGGGGCCAGGGTCACTCGCCCGCCCAAATATACGACGCGCGAGCAAACTCTATCCCATTCTCCGAGGAGTTCCTCAATACTGTCTGGCACACTGTCAATGAATTCAAAAGAGACGGTTTGAAACGCAAAACCGCTTCAGAAAACAAAAAGGAAAAAAATACAGGGAGTAAACGCAGAGTGCCGGTGTACATACTTTAGTTACTTGCCTACTTCGCGCATTGCAAACCTTAAAGATGCTTGGTTTCACTTGATACTTTACAAGTAACCGTTATCATATCTATGAACAAATGAATGAAATCAGTTTCGGGGTAGAAGGCAAGTCGCATTCAGCTTTAATGTCCCCAGCGTACGGATACAGCGCCCCATGCCCCATCTCAAAACTCCTACAATAGACAACCCAAACGCTCGCTCAAAACCCCCGGCCAAATATGTTCCTCTCCAACCCCCTAAGTAAAGTCCACCCAACCCCACCCCACCAAATATGCAGGGGGCAACACCTATCTTCACATCTCAATACACGTCTCAGAGAACCTCGCCCTAAGCAAGTTAGTAATAACCAAGTAAGGCATCGATGTCTGATGAGCCTTTCAAAAGCCCCCACCCAAATACCCAAGCTCACAAAAGAGACCGACGCTTCAACCGCAGAGACCCACTCATCAGAACGTCAATTAAATAAATGTAACTTTTTTACCATTCCCCACCCCACCGACAACCCCCATCTCCAGCACCGATTCTCGGATACAAATCATATGCAAAAGTTTTTGTTTTCCCCATTCACCCGGCTACCCATCATCCATCTATGACGAAACCCATCACCCCTCCGCTCAATCAAACGCAAGAAACGCAAAACCACACGGGTGCGGGTGATTATTTGCCTCGAGGCAGACCCCATCCGCTGGGTATTCACTGCTCAAGCACCAACCCAGAGGCCTAAGTATATCTCTTTGGGAGCGAAGCGCAAGACACACTTGAGTCATTGACAAACCGCGAAGGGATCGGCAGGATTAGCCAACATAGCACCGCTCGGCGGTTCCCTTTTCGTTCCAGTCCCGTTGATGATTGATACAAGTAAGTAAATTCGAAAAGGGACCAAAAAAAGATCACAGATTGGATCAATCATTTTTGTTACTTCACTGAATGTAAAAAGAGTCAAGACCATCCATCCACATCAGATCACGAATTAGAATCACAATCACAATCGGAGCGCGCGCCCAACTCTACAGCAAAAGAAGAGAGAACGCAAAATCCAGCAAGGGTGAGAAAATGAGCGACAAAAAATAAAAGAGAGAAAACAGCGGAGGCGGACCGTAAAGAAGCACGAGCCACACAGCAAAAGCAACAACACCGGAAGGAATAAAAAACGAGGCAAAAAGCGAAGGAAGGGAAAGGCTAAGACAAACGGTCGATTTTAGGTGAGAAATTAGGAAAACCTGTACAATGCAAGAAAACAAAACCACGGATGCCCAAGCCCATTTTTTTCTTACAAAACCTGGCCAAAAAGAATAAATCCCCATCCCGTTCCCGTTCCCGTCCTCTTCCCATCCGGCCAAATTCCAGCGAATAGACGAGCGTGGGTGTATTCATTTCCAAAGCACCGCGAACCACGAATCACCACGAAGTAGCGGTCTCCTAAAAAAAAACAGCGCACCGTAACATACCTACAAAGACAGGTGGTACTTTCCCGTCGAAGCTCAAGTGCCGTCCGGAGCAGAAGAATCTTCGTCGGAATACTCGAATTTAGGGTAATATTGATTGAACGGGGACAGAGAAATATCCAAGCAAAGGTTTAGAAAATCCGTCAAAATAAGATTACAGTGAGAAAATAAAGAAAAGAGGTCAAGCGAAGCTTTTAAGACGAAAGTTACGCCGACGAATCATAAAGCAGGAAAGAGCGGGGATGAAGAAAAAGGGAGACCCTGTGCTTACCTTGCTAATTGATATTACTTGTCAAAAAAATTGGCACGCGACAACGCGAGGCAGAGTCGAGACCCATTCCTAGTCCCTAACTCCCCACAGCGAAGTCGAATGAATACAACGAAGCCAGATAAAAGGGACAGATAATCATCGATAATCACTCACGCGACAACGCAAGGGAGCGGTGATGAAAAAACGAAGTCGAGCAGGAGACAAGGGGGGGAAGAAAGAGCCTTATCGCTCACGCGACAAAGCAAGCTAGCGGTGATGAAAAGCAACACGATGTGTCGGAAAAAAAACAAAGAGAAGGGGCTGAACCCTTCTATACAGATTATACCTGATAACGTCGCCATATGCATTCCAACATATGAGACCGCGAACCTAATGTCAAAGAACAAAGTTCAAGACGAACAAGAAAAAGGATAGTCCGTTCGCTCCTTAATACCAATTGGCGTTTATAATAGAAAGGTGTGTGTATATTAGCGTGAGCGATTTGCACCCCAAAGTTTAATAGATGCGGGGTGGGGAGTGGGGAATCCCTACAAATGATACTTTTTCTGCTGTTTGATCTGCGCATAAGGATCTCTCTTCGGTGGCTGGCCATAATGAGGTTCAGGTTGTTCTAAAGCGAAAAGAAAGGAAGAGAAAAGAAGGAGAGAAAACAGTCAAACGCGCGCGACGAACAGAAAAATTCAACAACTCACTGAGAACATCCTTATAGATAGCCGACACATCCTCATCCCAAACCTCTCTAAACATATGCGCACCACCACCCCTCCTGCCCTCGAAGCCCCACTTTTCCATAAACGCCCGAACATCGAACCCCCTTCTTTCTTCCTCCGGCACAACAGGGATATCGAGCCTCTGCGAGGTCGGCTGCTCATTGCCCTGGCGCGCCGCGAGCACGCTACCCACGCGCGTATAGCCCTCCGGCGCAAGTGCTGGCTGGGGCAACAAAAGGCAGACGTATCGGTGGTATGGGCTACCGCGCTGTGGGTGAGGCGGGACATACGCCGTATGGTCGTTCAGATCGGGAATAAGGTGAGGAGATGTCGCCGAGAGGGGAATGTTGGGCCTAAAGTTAATGTCCAGTAAGTAAAAAAAACCAAAACAGACACGAAAAGGATAAGGAATGAGCCACAGTGACATAGACATCCCTTGTCAAACAAACAGTCGGAGAAGACTTACTTCATCCAATGCAAATAGGTGGTATAGCTAGCCGTTTCAGGACTGGGCACGTCTATTCATTCATTCCAATTATCAGTAAATCACAATCATAGTCACCATTTCACAAAAGTATAAATAGTCCTCTCCAAGTGCACGCGTTCATATGCAAGAGAGAAAAATAGAACAGACAACCCAGATCAAATTAAAAAACAGAGATTGACACGTACCGGGGTCAACGAGAATCATCGTATACAGACGCACATCCGTGTGGAACACAGTCGCATATAGCTTGGGCGGGACAAGGGTCTAAGATACATATCATATCAGTCAACATCAGTATTGTCTCCTCCCAGCCTCATTTTTTTAATAGAACGGGAATTGAATAGCTATGTAGATTGGATTCCGCGAAAGAGGGACTGACCTGCTTTGGCCTGATGAATTCTCCAGGGACAACGGTCGTTTGCAACTTGCCAATCTTGAGATACTCTGTCGGACGCGCCTTGGCTACGAGGTGCAGGTCCACTGTTGGCTCAAGAATAGGTAGAACATCCGGAATGACATTCATCTGGTATAGACGTTCCATCTACCACCAACAAAAAAAAGTAAGTAAACCAAGTATTACGAAAAGAAAAAAAATACGCACCAGCAAGTCAAGGTCACCATCCTTCCTCCACTTTTGCTCAATCAAATGCCGATGCGAAAGCTTGTTCATATCCGCTAAAACACCAAGTATTAACAACACATAAATTTTTTTAAAAAAACAGAACCAACTCACCCAACGCATTTTTCACAGCCCACCTAACCTGCGGCAAGTTCACCTCGCTCTGCACCTCGACCACATCCGCCTTTTCCAACAGCGCCTCAAGCTCTCTCTTCAAGCTCTCCACCTCGCCCTCGCCCTCACCCTTCGCCAACAGCTTCTCCAGCGCCTGGAGCTTCCCCTCAATAGCCTTCCTCTTCACCAACACCTCCGCCTTGAGCTTCCGGCTGTCCTCCTCCAACACACCGAGCGCCAGGTCGTACGCGGGTATAACATGCCTCGGAAGTGCCCTGTTCCATTTTTTCACAGTAAGGATATCCTCCCCCTTCAAATCCAAACCAGAGAGCGCAGCGGCTCGACGACGTCTAGCTGAGAGACCCGTGCGTCCATTCGTCGTCTTCGCAGCAGGAACAGCATCATCGTAAGTCGGAGGCGGTACGGTGGAAGAAGCAGAAGTCGACGCCTCGGGAACAGCAGTCGCCAGGCCCCTACTCACAACACGCACGCGCAGCGCACTGGCAACACCGCTCCGACAGCGCAGCGCAAACATGTCTCTTTAAAGGTTGAAAGAAACCCGACAGTGACCGCGGCGCATATTTTTCCCCAAACCGCGACGGTGTTTGTCTTTGCTTGTCGTTACCCTTAACAGCACAGCCACGCAAGCCAGTTAAGGAATTGATCATAAGTAAAAGAGGATTGTAGCTTGAAATCGGACAGGGTTCTTCGAAGTCTATACAAGTAGACAGGACAAGACATGCATTTCGCTTCCATAAAGTAACTACATGTACACCTCAACTTGTCAAACAAAGTTCAAGCATAAAAAGAGTCAAGAACACGTCTATTCATTTGCACCAGCCCAAAGGCTCGTAAGGAGATCAAGATAGTACTATAGCATAAAAAGACGGGCAGACGGGTACGTAGAATAATTATAGTAATTATGACAACAAACAACATAGAAAAATGAACTACACCCAAGTGAGAGAAAAAAAGGCGGAGAGAGAGACAAGCTAAAAGTACGTATGTAATAGTAACAGAGGGCGGGGAAATAGTGTAGGGAAGACAAAGGGGAGCATAATGTGGACACAACAAGAAAAGAAGGGGATCCCATTATGAGATCGTGGGGAGTGGGTAACGCATGTATTGGTATACGCAGAAACAAGGCAAGAAGAGTAATGGCAGAGGCCAGCCTGGGATGGAAAGTAGGGAAGATGCATGGGATATGGTTACAGTGGGTGCAGGAGTCGGAGGCCGAAAGAGGCGAGCAATATACAAGTAATAACGATATGCAGAGGACAGCAAGGAAGCAGCGAAGAGCGAATAGTGTAGGAAATGGTGATGAGGGGGAGGTAGAGGTGACGCGGAAGGGGAGTATTACTTTTGGCAATTAGAATGTGGAGAGGTTAAAGGGACTTCTTGAGAGCACAACTGGCTCTGGTTCCTTGGGGAAGCGATACTGGAAGGCGCCATCCTTGACGATTGGATTCTGCTTCCTGAGGCGTTCAAGCTGTTCCTCCTGCTCCATCATGGTTTCAAAGGGGGCCTTGCCACCAGGAATAGGTATCCGGTAGCCGGCAAGAACAGGACTCTGCTTTGGCTCCCAGCGACCACCACCGGAAGCCTTGCAAAGGACGCTAGAGCGTCTGAGCGGGTACGCGTCGAGCTCGCCATATGAGCGCTCCAAGTCCTGAGGAAGAGGTCGTTGGGAAGCGCGACAAGAGACGCGTCTTGATAAAGAAGAACGGACAGGTGCATCTCCCTGGCTGTTATTGGAAGACGAGGAACTGTTCAAGCTGGAGGTGCTGGGTGTTTGCTGGAGAGACATGGCTGTTTTCCTCTTGAAAGATGGGGCGACAAAGCCATCCGGAGGAGAGACAGAAGAAGAACGCTCTGCGGCAGATGAGGTGGAAGCCGGAGAAGCAGGTGATCTGGGGAAGGAGAGAATGGACATGGGATTGGAGAGGGCGCGCTTGAAAGATGGGCGGGTGACCTCTGGAGTATGTGGGGTAGTGGGGCAGCCATGGATCTGGTCCCAGCAGTCGTCGCAGACACGAGAGTCAAGAATGGGGGAAATGGGAGACTCGAAGGCTGTAAGTGGGACATTGCGGGGTGGCTGGAGGAAAGAGAGATTGGAGGTGTCGAGAAGTGGGGTTGTGCGGGAAGTGCACGCGCCACAAAAGATGCCACCGCACTTGCGACAATGCTACAAAGGCGATGAGGACGAGGAGAGCAGAGCAGAGAAATAAACGGACATGTTTGCGCTCAAAGAGCGAAAAGGGGACGCGACAGTAGAAATTGTCGCAGGTGTTGGTAGAAGAGTCGGGCTGTAGAAAGAGAATGAGCATGGGCGTATAGGGAAGACATGGAGATATACTGACCTTCCAGAGATGTTTCTGGAGGAGGACAGCAAGGTGCTGGTTGGGGCGGTCTACGGGAGAGTGTATGGGGACATCGAGGAGACTGGAGGAGGAGGAAGAGGCCGAGTCGGTGGACTGTTCGAGAGCAGGGAGGTCTGAGGGACGCATCGTTGAACTGGGAATCGCCATGGATGGGCCGTGGTTAAGTACCATATCCACTCATTTCCTTTCCTGGCTCATCTCAGATCCATCCCAGATCGATGTTTCATCGGAAGAATCAACGGCATCCCCCAGTCACTAGTCACTCTGTCACAACTCCGATATTTTTACGCCGCGGACCAATTTTCTTTTCTGCTTTGCGTGCAAATCCGGGCAAAAATCCCGTGCGTCTGCGCGCCTCTGTGGCTGACATAGCGACTCTGCCGGCCCCTCGCTTCAGGGTCGTCGCCCAGCCGCCATCTCGCCATCTCCACCACACCCACCGACGGCAATCCCTGCCAACCAACTAGTACATCCATAGCCATCCCCGATGCCCATCAAAACATATCCCCTCCTCTCTCGTGCCTTGGAGTACATATATCCTAAAGGTCAAACTCGAATAAAGTAGCTCGCACGTCCGTCTTATCTCTGTCATATGCACGGAGGCAAGGGGCAATTTCAATGCACGAATGCCACGGCCACAAGTCCACTTGGTCCCCATCTAATCATATGGATAACTACTAGTTACTTGTGAACGAGGTACATGCATATCACTACGTTACTGTAGTCTACTCAATTTCAACTGTAGCCACTGCTACCTAATCAACGCAATTCCGATATCCACAAGGCTCCTCTCTTTTCACAGCGTGCCCGAGAATACTACAAACGCCGTTGGCGTAAAGTGTGCATATCAATGATCGCCCACCGGCGTTATGCACAGACGCGCGTCGCTCCCTCAAGTACACGTAGCCTCATTTAATCCATCATTCCACCTGGCTCTCATATTATCGCGAGTTGCATTCGACGGTTTATCAACACAACCGCCTTTGATCCAGCCGTATGCGCACACGTACGGTGTACGGACAATCCATTTCGCCCTCTCCTCCTGTCCGCACACACCCGCACCATATGCGCATTGCATGCGTAATCCCTCTGTATTTCACGAGTTCCATTCCATTTCTCAATCCACACTCCCTATGCTTATTCACCAGGCTGCGCTGGGTAAAAGTATACCACCGCGTCACGTTGCACGAGCCAATTCCCGCCCAGCGGTATACCGACTTCACAAACAACTCCCACCGCTCCCATGCATCCACAACCCGTAATAATCTCAACACACAGGTATAAACCATCTCCTAGCTCAAGCCCATTACGCGTACACCCTTAATGCACACCCACAGACAAAACACAACTGTCATACCACACATCGTAAGTATCCTACCCAGCATTTCCATTGGCCAACTCCCCCACCCGAGCCGCGCGGCGCACGCGGGTATCACTCCGCCTAACGTATTTAGTAATAGTAAATCCTGTAATAGTAACTCGCCCTCACTCTCCCTCCGGGTCAATCATCAAGGTCGCGTTTGTTGCGTTCGATCACTTCCGTTTTTTTAGGTTGAAATTATGAAAAAAAGGTCCATGTTGGTGATCGACTGGCAGGTGGAATGACGACCGTGAAGGTGGAATGTGGAATAAAAAGTTTACATGTAAAAAAGAAGAAAAAAAGAAAGCAGGGTGCCCTTCATGTGTGTTGTTTTTCTTTCTGCCAAAATGTCGAAGCAGGGTGGAAAAGAACATACCACCACCGTTGGCACTTGAAGCTGCACTAACCCATATACGTAAATTAAAAATCGAAGCAAGTGAACTTTTTTGAAAACACAACATACTTACCTGCCTGAGAAAAACATTAGCTCCAAAGAAACAAACATCAAGACGAGGGGACGAAACCCAAAAAGAAAGAAAAAAAACATATCATAATGACCTCAATTAAGTTGAATTAACCCACTCCGACGTCGAGAACATCCTTTACCCGCCCGCAGGCTTCATCCAATCCTGGGCCCCCATTCCTGCTGACTACACAACGTCACGCACCCGCTTTAACAATCAAGGCTCGGAATCGAAATTTACAATTAAACTAACCAACGTCCATCTGCCAACTGTCCTCGTCCTAGCCAATCCCGCGGCGCCTCTGCGCTGGACGCCAGCCAATCCCCATCGCGGGTATTCGTTGTCCTTGCCCCCCAATCGCGCTGCGCGCTGATGCGGGTGAGCGCGCGCGTCCATATGCTACCTACATACTACCTCCTCTTTTCCTCTCCCCTCTCCGGGCTCAGCCTCGGGCATGGGTATGGGTGCCTGTCTGCCCAATCACGTTCTCCATTACTTTAATTTCCCCCCATAATCCATAGAATGCAGTATCATACCATAGTTCCATAAACCATTAGCCAGTGCGCTGTGATAAAAAAAATTAAACACACAGAATCAACCCATAATCCCAGCCCAATCTAAGATACAATTCAACGCACGATGCGTCGCATGCATTCACTCGACAAAACCATATACCATAAACCATGGCATGACCAAGGGTTCCCATCCAACCCAACCTAATTCCCCGGTCCCTCCTTCCCATTCGAGCTGGGGCAGAAGGCACGCTGCAAGTGGACACCTGTGGACACATCAGGGTTCCCCGTTTGCATACACACACCAGCCGTGCTGTGCTGGCCCCAGGACAATATTAAACCCCTACCTACGCACGACGCGCGCCGGGGGTGCGTTGGCTCTCATCGTCTATTCCTGGCCATGGGCTGGGCCGTGCGGCTCCTATTTTACCCCATACCCAAAGAAGCGCACACGGGCGGAGAGGCTGCCACTGGCCACCCGTTCGACGAGGGTGTGGGGACCGGAGACATGTATATGGATACATGGCGTGCACCTACCTCGGAATAGAACAGCAGATATGATCATATCATGATGCGATAAGTACGATATGATAGGGATGCGATGCGATTATCTATGCAAGCAAGGTTTATGAATTCAACGATAAAAATTAGAACATGTACATTGACAGCGAACTGTGACGACCGCATTCGAGAAAAATCGAACACTTTCTGAGAAAGTGGTTTTTTGTAAATTGACACTCCTCGCCAGCGCGCGCATATACCCCACCCAGTGCAGTGGGTTGAACCCACAGTGCAGCCACCAGCGTCATATTCTGTCATCTCATTTTCCCTGTGGATGCCCATAAAGTCGATCTTTACATACACGCCGCCTCAGGGATAGGGGGGCCTCCCTGCGCACGAACCAAAAGCGTCAGTTCGCCGTGTACACGCTGCACGCACTCCGTCCCGAGGTCCCGCTATTAACGTACACACAATTGATGTTGATCAACTTATTCAACATTCGACTATCGATGGTCGTCTGGGCCCTTGAGCTAGCGCATTACTATACTTGCGCTATTCTTTTTTACCCCGGGCGCAGGTAAATGAATTGATATTGATGTTCCTTCGCGCTTGACACACCGTCTTAATCCCCGCGTCTAAAGTATGTTGACAGCGCATCGTGTCTCCATTCGACCCGTCAGGCAGCGCTAACGTTAGAGAGGAACATGCGAGCGAAATGTTCTCATGGCGTTCGCACTTGTGGATCTTACAAGTAGTATTATAGCGCGCTAGCGTCTAAATCAAGGCTCGCGCGTCTTGGTGAATCACCGGGCGCACCGGCGGCACATCCAAAGCGACCCTTGTTTCCCTTTCTTTCCTATTCCATCCTTACTTCCCCATTTCAGTCCTTTTCCATCCCAAATCCGGTCCATTCCCTCCTCGCCACATCCCTCTCCCCCAAAAATAAAGCCAATAAAGGGAAATTATACCGTTTTGGAACACACATCCCGCCCCGCGTTCCGATCGATCACTTGCACTGCTGGTTGCCAGCCGCCACCGCCGCCCTCCCCCGACCATTTCTTCGATCGTCCTTTCTTGGGCACCTTTGCCGTACTCAAGCCGTACGGTTTTTCCCGTCGCGGCATGGCGGCGAGTGCGGTTTTTAACGCGGAAGGCGGAAGGAGGAAACCTGCAGACCGATGCAGTGCCGCACTGCGGCACTGTACCGGCTATAGCAAGCTGTGAGGTAGGCTGTTGTAAACCAAGCCCCGGAGGTGGGTTTTGGGGCTGAGATCTTGGAAACTTGGTTAGAGGAGCGGGAAGAGGGCATGTGGAGGGACCGGGGATGTGCATGAGGGTACGCCGCACCAGAGCCTGAAATGCGACGACCCTCGGAGGCGCGCGTCGCGTCGCGGACGCCTCATTCGCTGATATACAGTTCGCATTCAACAACGCGCTTCGCGTTAGAGGAAGAGGCGTCATCAGCACTCTCGTCAGCAAGCTGCTCTCAAAGTTCTTTGTTCATTAATTAGCCACAGATCTTGAATATGAATTTCAATTCCCATTTCGAAATCCATCTACGACCACCTGGCTTCCCAAATGATTTATCATATAATGATTTTCTGTTTATTGAAGTCGTGTGGTCAACAATTCACCCTCCGTTCTGCGTTCTCTTCGATCTTTTCTATCGATGGCCCACCTAATCAGATAACATATATTATATGAGGTGGTTCCTGTGCGAATGCCCATTGCCCAACTCCTTCATCCCCTCCAAGGTCAACAATTTCATATATCGGCCATTGCAAATTCGCCAGGGCTAGGATGACATAGCACGACCATGCGCTACAATGCGCTTACCCGTTCTCAACAAACCCTTGTAGCAGCTCATAACTCCGCAAAGTCTGGTAAGTGTCGAACGTTCGTCGCGCGTCGCGCCGCGCTCGTACCGTATCCCGTTGCCCACCACTATTATCAGGCGCGAGTGCAACCCCCACGTCCGCTTTCTTTTCACGTGGTCGCGATGTCAATCCTTTCATATTTTGTTTTCTGTGTGCCGCGCGTGTACTTCTCTTCAGTTCGACTTGCATTCTCCATACGTACGCACACAGGAGGACGATCGATACGACCAACGATCCAAGCTGTTGGGTACACTCGACGTCAATTTCACTATCCATATTATTGACCCACGCCGACGTGGAGTGACATGGAGTCCTCCTTCCTTGTAAAATGGTACTTCTGATACATCTGATTCTGTTCGAAAACTCCATGAAAAATACAAGTTCCCCGTTTTTCTCACGTCCGAGTCGAAAACTCGACGACATGACCATCAGACGACAAACGGCAACGTTATTTAGACGTTAACGTTAAGCAACAGCACCAAGAGCACAATCTCCCCATACCCCCGATTGGTTCTGTAAACCCCGCAACGGCGCTAAACTAACTTGGGTATCCAGAGTCGCGTCGTCTTGACAGGGTATGAACAATCTGAACAACGCGAAATGATAGTACACTATCCATCTTATCCATTTCAAAATTAACCCTCCCGCTCCCTGGGAGCACGGAGCTCCAAATTTACATTGAATTCACTCACCAGCAAACCTTATCGAAGTTAACATTTCATTTCTTCTTCTTGTCAGTACAACTTTATTGAATGCGATATTACATACGACTACGCAATACGCTCCAAACTTACTTTTCGCCCAAGATAACGAGCTCAGGTTTCCTAGCTAGCGCATATAGGCACTCCAAATTAATCACACTAAAGTCATAGCTTATATTCATTCTCCTCGTTCGATGTACCATCTCCAGCCCCACCAACCATCGTTCCCTCGTCTCCAAAAATCAATAAGCATCAACTCGTATTAATTTCCACTCAGAAAGTATCAAAATTTTGAGCAAAAAAAAAAGTCACTCAATTATGGACCAATAAACTGACAAACGAGAAAAAGAATGCTGGACGGACATGGAAACTTGTTCAGGGTCGTCGCCCATATGCACATACGCGTCTATCCCTCAGAAAATGTCAACGATCCATTAATGCTTCATCCTAACGAGTAGTCTGAAGAAGCTGGCTCACAAACCAAAAAGCACCCTCGATTTTCTAGTACAAGTGCCTCGAGGCTGAAAACCTCACAGCCTCTTGACCAAAAAGTCAAAATTGCGTGCATACATAACAAATTCAGGCATCCCGAACTCGCTTGCGCTAGCGCTTTGCCCGAGCAAGTCTAATTCCAAAAATTCTAAGTCCTCTTTAAGCCTTTTAGCTCACAATCCCACGTTTTTGTATTTTTCGAAATGATCGCAGGGCCATCAAGCTTTGATGTCTCTTAATCTCTCTTAATCGTTTTTCTCAATTGTGCTCGCAAGGTGTAAACCAATAACGTCTAAAGTGACAGTGCCAAGAGACGCATCTGTACCCCGCGACGTCAGCCCCAATTCTTCCAGGCCAAATATAGCGGACGACATTAATGCTTGAAGCCAAAATCAGTCATATGCTTTACAACATACTCATGATCAGCAAAGGAATCCATACCATAATGTTTTTTGAAGTTTGACACGGCCTGACGTGACTTACGAACGAACGAACCCCGAAGCAAGAGCCCTCAAACCTCAGGATGGCAGCATCAACGAATGAATGCAATCTCGGAAAAGCAAAAAAAAAGAAAGAAAAGAAAAAGACTCGGAAATATGTCAACCTACAATTATGTTATATGATATTAAAAAAACTTTCCACGACGCGTAGAATCATCCTGCGTTCCACGTCATCGAGCAAGACAGGCGTTCGAGCAGCGGGGACAGGGATTGAACCAATCCCGGACCCCGAGCCAGAGCTAGAGCAGGCAGCAGCATCCTCATCTTTCTGTCCAGCTCCCCGATTATTTTCCAGATATGATGACGATGGCCCAGATCCAGAGTCATGCATGTTGCCAGTACCGTCCCTAGCACCCCCACCCTGAATCCGATCCTTATCTAGCATACGCAGTGGGGCACCGTGCAACTCGTTATCAATACATTCACCACCTCCACATCCACCGGTAGGTGCTTCCCCCGAATGCATATCTGAAGTCATGGCATGCCATCCTCCAGTCCGAGATTCATGGCAAAGATCCTGCAGAGCAACGAGCCCCAAAAAGCTCTCCAAGGTTGTTTTTTTCCGTATGCGAAGCCGAGCCGTGGGCAAATCTGCTAATTGAGAATTGTGAGAATTCACAGAACACTGAGGAGCAAAGTTGTCCGAGTCGAGGAGTCGTGAGACGCCGGCCTCAGCGTTGATGACAGCATGCATGACGCTACAGAGATACCAAATTGTATCTTTGATTACAAGTCGCAGAACCCGACTGCGTTTCGAAGGATTACTGCCAAAATCTTTAGTTCCTGATTTTGTCGTCGCATTCGCTGCATTTTCGACAAACATTCGGTCCAAAAATCGAATTGCTTCAAACAATAAATCGTGGTGCAGGAGGGACAATTCCACCAGGCTATTTCTGGCAAGAGCTTTCTGTGTCCTAGCTTTTTCTCTAGTTTTTGCACTTGCCTTCGCCGAGAGCTTAGTTCCAGCATGGGCCTGCGCTAATGAGGACACAGTGGTGCACGTCGTATTAAGTGCACCATGAAAGAATGCCAGTAGCGCCGGCCTTCCATCCGCATTTTTAGCGCCATTGCCAGTTAATTCTTTGTCGGCGCTGGATTTCGAGCGACGTCCGTTGTGCCCCTTCTCCAGTAGCACCGTCGCCAGAAGTCGTTCGGATAGCATATAAAATGAGCGAAGTATAGGCATCAGAACCGTAGTCGAGAGTTGGCTCAGAAATGCGGCCAGGGGAGTGATGTCATCGCCTGCATCAGAAGCTGCAGTCTTGCGAGACGCGTCCGAGGTGAACATTATTATTGGAAGCGACTTCTCGATGACGACGCCTAATAAGCTATCCAGCATCTGAATACGATCAAGACTCATATTGTCCTTGACAGTGCAGTCCAAAGAAACAGAGATGGCATCAATAGCGCGACGAGTAGCGGATAGGAACGCGTTCTGTGGAAACTCGGGCCCACCATGGTGTGCCAACAAGGCAAAGAGTGTATCGAGAAGCTCCAAAAGTCGCGTTTTACTAGAAAAAATCTTACTAGCTTCTCCACCTCCATGATTGGACACAATAAACTAGAGGAAAGATATGGCCAGAAGATTGTACGGGCTTACCGTTCTCGATACTTTTGAGCACACTCTTTAAATCGGAAGAAACTTGCGACCGACGAATATTTTCCTCTGGTGCTGAAGCTGCTACCTGTTTTTGCTTTCCCTTCTTCTGGTTTTCAGGTGCAGTGCTCGGAGTCTCCATAGTCTGCGGGGTAGCTTCTCGCGCTTCTTTAGCCTGATTTTTGGCCAGGAACATTTCTAAAGGGCAAAAAAAATATCAAGCAAACAGACACACCAATAAAATCCACAGCAAAAAAAAAAGTCATAGGAAAGAAAACATACGAATTTCCATAGCCTCCAGCTCCTGTTTCAACCTTTCGCATTCCTTCTCCAGTTTAGACGCGTGTTCTTTCCAGTTAGTCTCAGATCCACCATCATCCCCATTTCCGTTCAAGCTTTGGGACTGGCTCCGGGGGAACGACTCCCTCAAACTTTGAATATAAGCTAAATGCAGTCCAAAAGCAGTTCATGCGCGTTCATAGCAGAAATTCTGAGATCAGCCATCGCCTCACCGAAACAAGTCATATTAACGGGTTTGCATCTCAAAACCGCTAGTGCCTAGAGAATAGGGGGTGAATCAATCGTGTTTCTCTTTTCAAAGCAAAGCGCAGACCTACCACGGCAATCCGTAGACGCTCTGATTCCTTTGGCGGCGACAACATCGCACAAGAAAAAGAATAGCCCTTGATCACCTACTATCAACGCGGTTTAGAAACATGAAAATTTTTTGAATCGTGGGAGGGTTGTCGTGGACTTCGCGTCTAGGCCTCACCTTTATTTCTTTCACAAACAAAAAGTCACGAAATACGCGTTTCTTGTCGCTCAAAACGCGTAAGAAAACGACAAGGAGGAAAGCTAGTTGTGGTTCGGGACAAAAGACGCGTTACCAACAAAAAAAATATGTATGGTGTGGCGCGCCCTCCATCGTCCAGCGCCACATCGTGACTTGGTGCGGCAACACGCAATGCGATGCAATTCTTTGCGAAAACTGTAGAACCAAACCAAAAAAAAAATTCTAAACCACTTCAGCCCGACTACCGACATCCCCAGCAAAAATGAACATCAAATTTGACATACTATAGCACAAAGGTCTCATAACTAATAAAACAAAAAGAAAACGGCTACATAAAGTACTTGAACCTTTATAAGACAGCAGAAACGAGGCCATTCATGGAGCATATCATATCATCAAAAAAAAAAAATACGAGGACAAAAGGAAAAGCCAGCACAAACAAGAAAGAAGACGTCGCTTTCATGCGGAATCGTAAGTGCATGTGGGAGCCGGGAGGTGAGGATGGGACGGGGGATTCACAAATACACCACGTACAGTATACTGGAAAAACAACGGAGCACACAAAAAAAGATACACGAGTTTGTTTTTCCAGTGAAAAATCGCAAAGCGACAAGAACAGCGAAGCAAGAAAAACAAAGACGAACCCCAAGCAAGTCGAAAAGCGTTGGTCTATGTGTGAAGTTCTAGGTATCATGCGCATACGCCTGAGGTTCCCGGTTCAACCTCGATCCCAGCGAACGCATAACAGGTGATTCTTCAAGGTACGAACCAATCCCAGGGCTCGGGCCTGCCGCGTACTGGCTCCTTGACCTGCCATGCCCAGGGCCGCTCGAAGAAGGCGGAGGCGAATGCAGCGTCCGCCGCTGGAAAGTCGGTACCGACGAAGCAGAGGAAGAATACACATGCCCCCTTCTCACAGGCGACTCGTCATAGCTCTGTCGCGCGTAATAATCTTGACCGTGCGCACCACTGCCAGACGAGGGGTAGTTCGAATGCGAAGTGCCATCCGAAAGCGGGGTCCGACTGCTGCTGCTATTGCCATTGTTGTAACCCTGACCAAACCCGTTGCCCGAGCCTCTCTGCGATCCACGCGTCGGACTCTGGAAAATGGCGCGCGCAGGCCACGCGCTCTTCGGTGTCGTAAATGGCGCATTGAACTTGATACCTCTCGAAGGAGTCGACGTCGGGTCGAACGGCGAGTCGTCTGAATTCATATACCCGCCATACGGACTGCTATAAATCCTCACCGACGCCGCAGAGTGCTGCGGCGTCGACGGACCAGGCCTCGACGACTCCAACCACGACGAATGCCCATCCGACAACCCACCGCCATCGCGTCCATACTGCCTCGGCGGCGTCCTCGGCGTCTTCATCGCAGCCCAACTCGGCGAATCATGCGGCCCAGGCTGAAAAAACGGCGTGTCCGAGGAACGACGAAACGTGTGCTCCTCGTCAGTCGGCACAAACGTCGGCTCGCCCGTCGCAACTTCAGGCTCCGTCGACGGCGAGCGGCTGCGCGACACACACCTTCTGCAGAACCACGGGTCCTCCTCCTTGCCCAGCTCCGCGATGCTACGGATACCGATGCACTCGAGGTGGTACCACATCTGGCACGCGTCGCACTGCACCAGCTCGCGCCCGTCGTCGCGCCCATTGCAAATACACACCACCTCATCATCATCCTCATCATCCATCTCACGCTGCTTCCGCTGCTGCCTATACACGAGCGCACGCACACTCCGCTTCGCCAAGAGCGCGGCACGCGCGTCGGCGGGGTCGGTCGGGTAGCGCGCAATCATCTCATCTTTACGCGTCGGGTGCGGGTACGCGGTCAGCGGGACCATCTTCCCGCGCCCAGGACGCGCTACACCATCATGGTCCCCGTCCACTCCAAGCGCACCCTCCTGCTCGTCCTCCTCATCCGAATCACCATCCAAAAACCGCTCAATCCAATGCAACCGCTCCTCCTCCTCCGCCTTGGCCATCTCCAGCCTCTCCTCCGTCCTCAACCTCCACGGGAACTCACTATCCGGCCAGTTGGGCTTATCCACCTGGCTCAGCACGTCCCCAGCAGACGCAGCCGCGTCGCCCGCATCAAGTTTCTTATTCGCCGCCGCCAACTCGGCCGCCTTCTTCTTCCTACGACTCGGCGTCTTCTTCTTCCCGCCGGTGGCATGCACCACTGGCTCAGGGCTGCCAGGCGTGACGTGCTCTTCAGCCGACCCGTCGATGATCACGCGCCCTTTGCCTTCGAGCTCGACGGCGCATAGTTTGGAGTTACCCTGGGTAGGCTCGGCGCGGAAAGCAGCCAGACGTTTACGCTTCTTCAGCTCTTTCTCAGATGGAGGAGCCTCCTGTGCCTCTTCGAGAATCGCCACGATCGACGTTGACGATCCCGCAACGGCGGAGGGAGGGAGGGATATAGGCTGTGGCTGGCGCACCCAATCGGCAGTCCGCTATGAATTGAACGAACCATGTCAGCAAGCCACGAAGTAGGAAGAAAGAGAGAGAGAGTAATGAAAACATTCAATTCATGCCACCACCCAAAGAGAAAAATGCCAACGTCAAAAAAAAGTGCAAGCAAACATACATATCGGCCATATCCACCCGCCATCAGACTCTCCTCAAAGCTCTCCTCCGAAGTTTCCTGGAACAGCTTCAGTCGGCGTCCTTTATGCGGTGACTCCATAATGCCAACAGGCAAGACGCGCTCAGACGCGCCGTCATCTTCCAACAAATACATAGGGTCCGCTTCCGCGAGAGTGCGCTTGGACCGCTTAAGATACTCTGGGCGGTACTTTTCCGCCTGTTGGATGTGCGCAAGCCTGTCAGCTATAATCGACTGCCGGATCCTCTCCATCTCTCCCCCGGCGGTGACTGTAGGTGCCGTCGTTGTCGTAGGGTTGGGGTTCGGGTTGGGCGCGACACCAAGCACAGGAGAAATAGGAGGAGGCGTAGACGCCGCAGACGTCGACGTCGCCGCCTGCAAGGACGACTGCGACGATGCGAATACGTCATCTACATGTACGGGGAGGGACGACGACGAGGACGACGGGGGCACAGTCCCCCTCGACGCCTTGTCCTTCTCCCCAATGGACAATTTCGCCATGAACGGCGAGGAGAGCGCGGACGAATGTGCAGGCGGTGGGTCCAGCGGGGGAGAGGACGGCGTGGCCATTTGCATATTAGATGTAGAGTGGTTAATAGATTTGCGAGAAGCAGCCTCCTTTGACCTGGAGTGGAAAAGGTCAATTGATCATATTGAGACGAGCGAGCGAGCGAGAAATACGCACGTATTCTGCTTTGGGGTTGTAAAATCAGTCGAGGTAGATGGTATACTACCCCCTCAAAATCAGCACAAGACCACCAATATCAACACATCAAAAACCTACAAGTATCGCGGCGTAGTAGTAGTAGAGCTGCTATTTTCAGCAGGAGATATATGTGAGAAATGCGGACTGCAAAGCACCCAAACATCAGCATCCCTCCACACACAAAGAGAGAGAGGGAAAGAGACAAAAGCACGCAAAAGTCACTCACCTCGATTCCGGGGTAGCGCATTGTTGCAAAGCAGCAGAAGAGCCGTACTGCGCGCGCAGAGGGTGCCCACCATCGTCCACCGCCGAGCTACGAAGGATACATAAATGCATGTTCAGGACAAGCGCTAACATTCATAAAGCACTCAAAAAAAAAGGAAAGGCAAACGCACAAGGCTCTGTTCCCTTGTCGCCTGTTCTGAAAGGCGGTTGAGGATGTAGCGTTCAAGCTGGTGCGATTCTGTGAGCAAGAGAAAGAGAAGGGAGGGGGGAGGGATAAGAAGTGTGGCGCACCCGTTGGCGATAGGCGACTCTGGGGAGTGTGGCCGGTCATATCCGTACCGCGGATCGCTGGTGGGACTAACGAGCGGCGTTCAGTAAGCCCACAAGCAAACAAGGTAACGACGTACCTCTGCGGCGTCGGGAGATGGGAGTACTGTTTCGCAGAGAAGGCGGGGAGGAGGCCTTCAGAAATGGAATGGTCCTCGCTGTATTCGCAACCAAGAAAAAAAGAGGGTTCATGAGCCACTGCACGAGATGGAGAGTCAGCGATACTAACGGGGTCGGGGTGGTGTTTTCGTTGTGCGTAGACATCGTGTCCAGCTATCTGGAGCGACAAAGGGGAGTATATGTAACGATATTTCGTGTCGGGGGTGTTGTGTTCGTTATTTCCCAAGGGGCAAAAGCAGCCTGAGAATCTGATAAATGGTTATGTATCGCGGAAAGAGTGCAGTGGGATTGTCGTTAATCGGGAGGGGGGCGTATGTGTGTGTATGTGGAGGTGTATCGCAGAAAATGAGGAGAAAGGAAAGAAGGTAGTGGCGAAAAAAGAGAAAGAGCGAGAGTGAGACTGATTAGCCATGTTCATTCCAATGTTCATTTGCTGACATAATCCCCTAATTACCCTTTCCACTTTGAGCACTTGCGCATCTTCACTCAACCCTTACCTTATCCACCATGTCAGAACGCAAAGGTACGTCGTCCCTCCTCCTCTCCTCCTCAACGACTCCAACTGATAACGGTCCATGCAGTACTCAACAAATACTTCCCACCGGACTTTGACCCCGAGCTCATCTCGCGGCGCAAGCACCCCAAAAACTCGCAACAAGTAGTGCGCCTAATGGCGCCCTTCTCCATGCGGTGCAACACCTGCGGGGAATACATCTACAAAGGCAAAAAGTTCAACGCGCGCAAGGAGACCGTCGAGGGCGAAGACTACCTCGGCATCAAAATCTTCCGCTTCTACATCAAATGCACGCTGTGTTCCGCAGAGATCACGTTCAAGACCGACCCGCGCAACACCGACTACACCGCTGAGCACGGCGCCTCGCGCAACTTTGAGCCGTGGCGCGATGAAAAGGCCGAGGAGGAGGACCGCCTCGCGAAGCTAGAGGAGGAGGAGAACAATCCCATGAAGGTGCTCGAGAACAAGACGATCGACTCGAAGCGCGAGATGGACATTCTCGATGCGCTGCAGGACATCCGCGCGCGGAATGCGCGGAACGAGCGCGTCGGTGCGTCGGACGACTTGCTCTCGCGGCTGGCGATGCGCGAGGTGGAGGATGAGGAGGATAAGGAGAAGAAGAGGCTGGAGGAGGAGGATGAAAAGTTGGTTGAGCAGGTGTTTTCAAAGGTGCCGGCGTCGGGGTCGACGACGGTGACGGTGAAGCGGAAAGCAGACGACTACGAGCCGCCGGCACATACCCTCCTCTCGGACTCGGCGCGTTCGCTCATCGCCTCTACAGCAACACTACAGGCAGCAAAGAAGCAGAAAACCAACGCCAAAAACTCACTAGGGATCAAAGTGTTGAAGAAGCCTGCCAAAGCCAAGCCGACATGAGAGTCGATTCATTGTATTCATCTGCACCTCTTCATTACGAAAAAGGGTATGTACACTACTGTACCTCTGTTATACATAAATAAGCACAGCAGGATGTTCGTTTGTCGGGGGGATATATATTAATTAGTCATTGTCTCGTCTCTGTTACAGTAAGTACAGTCCTCAACATACACACACTCTTATCCATCCTCAAGCCAATCAAGAAACCACAAATAATAAATCCACCATGGAAAAAGAACTCATCTACGCGAGCGAGAGCTCCTGGCCGGTCTGACGCTGCTACCGTGCATCGTCTCGAATTTCTCTTTGATGCGGGAGTACCCTTCGCGGTCTACTTTGTGCAGATAGTATGTGCCTCCATTGTTGCCCCATGAAACGCTTCCCGAGTGGTATGGGCGCTCTTTAACATCGAATATAGCGCTGATGTCGTCAACCTGTTTGTGGATCAATAAAGAAAGAGGAAAAGAAAGGGTTTTGACGCACGTTACGTTTCGTCAACCGCGCATTTATCGAGCTGACAAAGGGCGCTAAGGAAATAACCGTCGCGCCCTCTTTAAGATCTAAAAACTTGGGCCGCAGAGCCTCATTTACTAAACAAGTATAAATCCTCAATCAACTTGCAAGAAAATATAAACTCACAACTAGTCTCGAAAACCTTGTTATCCACCAAAACGACGTCGGCCTTTGCAATCAACTCGTCCACACGCTTGCTCTCCAACATATTCCCTTCTTCCAATTCCATCTCGCCAACAACCACCCCCCACATCCTACACCGCACCTTCATCTGATCGACCACATCCCTCGCAACCCTCGCGGGGTGTGGCATGAGCTCAATCCCATAACTCGTACACCCCGTCTGCAAACTAGCCTGGACAACGACATTGCCCACACCGCTGCCCAGATCCAAAAACAGCGAATCTTCTTTGAGCTCTGTAATCCTAATCATCTCTTGTGCAAGGGACGGCATAAGCTCGCCATACACTGTGCTGGAAAAGGCCTCGTAGTGCTTTAAACTCGGGACGTTCGGACCTACGGTCCGCTGGTAGTTTTCCTCGATGATGCGCATGAGGACGGGCTCGGGCAGGCCAGTTTGCGTCCACCCTTCGACGGTCTGCATAAGGGCATTGCGGGGCGCGGGGGCGTAGGGATCGGTGATTGAGAGGGCAGGGTACTTGAGGGCTTGCAAGGCAGAGTTGACGCGTTTCATGGCCATGAGGAAGAGAGGACCATCTTGGAGGTGGATTGCGCGCTGAACGGCGCGCAAAAGTGGGAGACGGTCTGCTGCGGAGGAGACGGAAGAAGATAGAGAAGTAAGGGACGAGCTGGAGGTGGAAAGGGAGCTTAGGCTGGAACTAGAGGAAGAGCTCGCGTTTGACCGGGGCGGAGAAGGGGACGGAGACGGGGACGGGGGAGGGGATACGGCCTCGGTTAGTGTGTCAGTAGGGATAGGGCCGAATGTGGCCTGGTGTTCCTTGGGAACGTAACCTGAGAGAGAGAGACAATGAAAACCATGTGTGAAAAGGATGGAAAGGGACACGGACATTCTACAATGGTGTACAAGGTCCTTTCAAGGTCCATGATGGGGTTGTAATGATCTTTGTCCTTTGGAGCGAGGAGTATGAATCTAGTATAAAATATAAGCAATGTGGGGAAAAGAGGGGCATGTACTCGGGTGATCGAGTGGCACTGAAACATGGCACACGGCAGGGGAAAAAAAAGAAGATACCTTTCTGCAGCAAACGAGTTGGGATACTCGAGTTCGACGACAGGATAGTTGGTAGGATGTGGCTCGAAAGACTTGTCATTGGGGTCATTTGGATTCTTGAAATCTGGAGTACCGGGTGAGGTCTCATCTGACGGAAAAAAAGAAAAGCGACATACAAGACTTGTATTTTTTCATGAGGCGCTTTACGACGGCCTCTGAGCTGAGATGATGATCTCCTGGGTCACCGTTCTCGTCGGTTATCCAGCGGCGCTCGCGGACGGGGTTGGGGAGGGGGTCGAGGGTTGGAGGGAAGAGAGAGGTTGAGCGGGAGCGACTGCTGCAGTAGAGAGGCTCTGGAGAGGGTGGCGCGGTCTCATTGCGACTGGTAGCACGCGAGCTTGCCTTTGAGGACGCGGCCTTTGGTTTCTTCTTTGGCTTTTGCTTCGCAGCTGGGGCTGCAGACGTGGTGCGGAGACGCTTTACAGGGCGCGGGGGCTCCGAGGGGCCAGGAGCGGGGGGCGCAGCGGCAGGGAGAGACTTGCGCTTCTTCTGGGGACTTGGAGAGGCAGAGAGGGAGGAGGAGACGGGTGACTGGGAAGAGTGGGTAGACGTGGCACTGCTGCTGCGGGGAGGAGGAGGATTGCGGGGAAGGCGCGTAGAGAGAGGGGCAGACACGAGAGGCTTTGAGGAGGAGATCATCTTGCAGAGAACACAACCATTCACCGCAATTTCTGCTGCTACCGTGGCTGTGCTCTTCTCATGATCATGCCTCTCTCTTCTAGGTCGCCCACGAACAGTCACGCACACATGGACTGTGACCATGTTCTTCAGGTCTCTTTCCACTCGGACACGCCATCTCGACCCAGACATCCTCCGCCAGCGTGCCAGTAAGTTTCTAGCTATCAACTCTCCCCAGGCTAACATTTTTCAGTTAAGCGCAACGAGGTCGGCGTACAGCTGCTCTCTCCCAGTCTACATCGCCAGGTCTTTAAAAATGTCACCTTTCCCCCTCCTCCCAAAGAACACATCCGTATATCTCGCGAGCATCTCCTCGCACACGGCCTCGACCCAACAAAGACCGCTGCTCTCCCAGAAACATCCTTCAATCTGCCCCCGCTCCAGGGCAATAACATCTCAGAGCATTTTCACCGCATCGGCGCACACGCTGCCCAGCCATGGCTCGCCCTCTCCCAGCGCTTCGCAGCTGCACAGCTGCCTCCAAAGCCAGACGACTGGCACATCCAGAGCGGCTGGACAAAGTATTACTACCTCCCCGATGGATCCAGCTACTCTGAGCACGTCCCATATCCCATCCACGACGGCGTACCAGAGTCCCAGCTCGATTTCGACGTAGAGACCATGCCCAAGTACCACCCATACGCCGTCATGGCCTGCGCCGCCTCACCGAACGCATGGTACGCCTGGATCTCCCCCTGGCTTCTCGGCGAAACAGACGACCCCGCCCAGCTCATTCCCCTCGGAGCAGGTTCCAAAACACCCCAGATCATCGTCGGCCACAACGTCTCCTACGACCGCATCCGCATTCTCGACGAGTACGACGCCCGCGGCACCGCTACCCGCTTCGTCGATACCATGTCCCTCCACATCGCCGTCCACGGTATATCCGCCCACCAGCGCCCCGCATGGATGAAGTACCGCAAGGCTCGCGACGAGGAAGAGGAGCGCCATGCCGAAAGCGTGCAGGCTGTCGTCGGTCTCATCGCAGAGGTCCGCGAGCGCGAAACCCTCGAGCAGGATCCAGACAAACAGGCAGACCTCCGCCGTCTCATCGCAGACATGGAAGAAAGCCTCGTCCAACTCCGCCAAAAATCCTCATCTCCACCCCTACCCAACAACGACACGCCCTCAGACGACGTCCCCGACGCAGAGGAAGACGAGTCCTCCCAGGCTAAAAAATGGGAAGACATCACCTCTGCCAACTCCCTCGCGGACGTCGCAAAGCTGCACTGCGGCATCGTGCTCGACAAGGCCGCCCGCAACGACCTCATGGAGCTCGAGCCCTCCCAGATCCGCGAAAATATCACCGATTATCTCGATTACTGCGCGAGCGACGTCGCTGTCACCCACGCCGTGTTCGCTGTGACACTACCCGCCTTTCTGCGCGCGTGCCCGCACCCCGTCTCGTTTGCCGGAATTCTCACCATGGGCTCCTCATTCCTGCCCGTTGACGAGAACTGGGAAACGTACCTCAAGAACGCAGAGGGCATATGCAAGGATATGGAAGACAAGGTCCAAAACAAGCTCAAGGCGCTCGCGGAAGAGGCAAAAAGTCTAATGGACCGAGGCGAAGAGGAGACCTGGAAAAATGACCCGTGGTTGTCACAGCTGGACTGGACCCCAAAAGTCGCAGGCAAATCGCGCGGCATATATCCCCCGGAAGATGTTCGTACTTCTCTCAAAATTCTGCACGCTTTATACTGACTGCCACATAGTTCAAGGAATACCCAGACGAACCTGATCCAGCGTTGTACAACCGCGACGCGCACGCGCCGAAATGGTACCTCCGCCTCCTGGCCGACCCGCTCGCCGCACTGAAAACAGACCCCACCACCCTCCCGATGCTGCTCAAACTCTCTTTTACCGGCCATCCTGTCCGGTTCTCAGAGGACGAAGGCTGGCATTACCTGCTCGACGACGACGAAATCAAACCCATCCTGCTCCGCGCTACCCAAAAATCTAAAACAAAATCAATCCTCGTCAAAGCAGCCGCCAAACTATTTGATTCAGGACAGTTGACATCAACCGATGCGGATCTTGCAAAGGCACTGTGCGAGGCTATCGACGACGAAGACGATATCCACCACCGGATCACCTCACTCGCCAACTCTCTCGTGTCCACTCCCCCAGAAACGCGCGAGACCGACCCATGGCTCTCCCAGCTCGACTGGACAATCCTCCCCAAACAATACACCAACGACGGCACCCTCATCGCCCCTTCGAAGCGCAGCAAACTCCCCAAACCCAAACCCCTCAAACCCCCACCCGTCATCTGGCCCAAATGGTACTGGGAGGCCAAAAAACCGAGAAAGGACATGGCGCCCGGCACACTCGAGGTGACCGTGCGCAACCGCATCGCGCCGATCCTCCTCCGCCTCTCGTGGAGCGGCTACCCGCTCTTCCACTCGCGCGAGCACGGGTGGACGTTCCGTGTGCCCGGCGCGGACGGGTTCAAGACGCGCTATGCGCCGATGTCGTTCTACGCCCCGGAGGACGAGGCGCTGCAGCAGGCCGCGCTGACGAAGGGGTATCTGTTCTACAAGCTCCCGCACAAGGACGGCGATGCGGCGAATGTGGCGAATCCACTTGGCAAGACGTTCCTCAAGTACGCTGTGAACGGGACGCTGAGGAGTCCCGGCGACGAGGCGAAGGAGGCGCTCGATCTGAACGCGATGTGCAGCTACTGGATCTCGGCGCGCGATCGCGTCATGAACCAGCTCGTCATCTGGCAGCAGCCCCAGCAGTGCACGTTGGGGCTGCCGCAACCGAGCGAGCCGGGGGGGAAGTACGGCATCATTCTCCCGCAGATGACGACGATGGGCACCGTCACGCGGCGCGCGATCGAGAAGACGTGGTTGACGGCGAGCAACGCGAAGAAGACGCGGGTCGGGAGCGAGCTCAAGGCGATGGTGCGCGCGCCGCGCGGGTACGCGATCGTCGGCGCCGACGTGGACAGCGAGGAGCTCTGGATCGCGAGCTGCATGGGCGACGCGCAGTTTGGGTTCCACGGCGCGAGCGCGATTGGGTGGATGACGCTCGAGGGCACCAAGGCCGCCGGCACGGACTTGCACTCCAAGACCGCGAGCATCCTCGGGATCTCGCGCGACCAGGCCAAGGTGTTCAACTACTCGCGCATCTACGGCGCGGGCATGCGGCATGCGATGCTCCTCCTGCTCCAGTCGAACGCGAGCATGCTGCCGGAGGAGGCGCAGAAGCTCGCGGACAACCTGTACGCGTCGACCAAAGGAAAGAACACGCACCGCACGGACATCTTTGACCGCAAATTCTGGTTCGGGGGCACGGAGAGCTACCTGTTCAACAAGCTCGAGGAGATCGCGACGTCGGACAAGCCGCAGACGCCCGCGCTCGGGTGCGGCGTCACGTACGCGCTGTCAAAGGAGTACCTCCCCGAGGGCTTCGGCACGGACTACATGCCCTCGCGCATCAACTGGGCCGTGCAGTCCTCCGGCGTCGACTACCTCCACCTGCTCATCGTGTCCATGGACCACCTCATCGCGAAATACGGCATCAACGCGCGGTACATGCTCTCCGTGCACGACGAGCTGCGCTACCTCGTCGCCGAAGAGGACAGGTACCGCGCGGCGCTGGCGATGCAGATCGCGAACCTGTGGACCCGCGCGCTGTTCGCGTACAAGTTGGGCATGGACGATCTCCCGCAGGGCGTTGCGTTCTTCTCCGCGGTCGACGTTGACCATGTGTTGAGGAAGGAGGTGGACATGCCGTGTGTGACGCCTTCGCAGCCCGTCCCGATCCCGCCAGGCGAGAGCTTGGACATCGTCAAGGTCCTCGAAAAGACCAACGGCGGCTCGCTGATGAAGGACGGGGCGCCGATGCCAGACGAGCGCGGGAAGCCGTTCGAGGGCACATTGGAGGGATACCAGGAGACGAACTGCCTCAGGCACCGCGCGAGCAGCCCCGCGTTCCTCAAGGCCCAGGCGACAAAAGATTTCGGCGAAGTCAAAGGCCTCGCGCAGCAAGCTACCGGGAAACGCTTCGAGGGCGGCAACCAGCGCGCGTTCAAGCAGCGCCCTAAAACGCCGCGTCGAAAGCCGCGTCCTATCGGCAACGGCGAAGGATTCGACTGGTCAGAAGAAGTAGAACGTGTTCTTGCATCATGATAATCTCACATTCTAATCCTTACACTAACTCCATCCCTCCCCTAACAAACTGTAAATTATTCTCGCATTACTTATCTTGTGTACCTGTAGACCACACTTATTGCTCTTTGTAGTTGTAGGCACTTTTAATCACTATGGAACTTGGTATGAATTACTCGTGCATATTAATTTGACAGAGCAAGGGTAAGTGTTATATGGTGGGAAACAGGTTAATCCTGTGGAGGAACGTAGGGCTCAACGAGCATCTGGCTGAAAGCCTTCAGCTTCTCCGGCCCACGAACTTCCTCTGTAAGTAATGGAAGTTGGACGATGTGGAAAAACTCGTCGTATAATTCATGAGCTTCGCCAAGGTATTTTTGCTGCATCTTCTGACGGACAGAGCAGTGTTCACAGTTCGAAGCTAGATGCCAGATATTTTCAGTATAGAAAACCCAATAGTCAGATTTGAGCGTACATTTCTTAGGGAACAGCAGCTGATTCACGACGATGTTGTGGGTATCGATCTCGTACGCGGTAAGCTCCTGAATCAGACGTTCTGTCTCGTACAGAGACAAGAATTCCGAGATGCAAACACAGACGAAAGTGGTCTTTTCCTGTAAATTTTAAGTCACGATTAGCATCGTCCTGGATCTTTTCTGAATAAAGATTCCTCACTGGGTCTTTGAATTGGGTGTTGACCTCAGTAATAACGGCACGCATGTTCTCCAATTTGGCAAACATATCCTCTTGGGTGCCAGCTTCTCCCCCCATCATCGCTGACATCTGTTTATCGCATTAAATGAAGTTAACCTTGCAAGGCAAACTTGATGTACCTGACTGATCATAGGCCCAAACCGAGATCCGAGGCTGCTGAGCTTTCCCAATGCTTTCTCGAGGACGGTAGGGAACGACAAGAAACGAAGGGTATGACCTGTTGGTGCGGTATCGAAGACGATCACAGAGTACTCCATAGATTTGACGTGTCTGTAAACCAGTGCCTCAGCATGTATTCGCAATGCAGAGGTGTATAACTCACTTCATGATCTCTGCAAAACTCATAGCTTCATCTACACCAGGGATAGCAAAGGCCAGATCTTGCATCATGGAGCCCATCATGCCGTTTGAATCAGCTATAGTACTATGGATCAGCAAACGCCATTCCTCAAGGTTGACAAGACGGCCTACACTGCTCGACCATCTCTTGAATAGAGCTCGTAGGGTCAATCTCCATGGCGAAAAGGTTATCGAACCCATTGACTTTCGTGGCGTCCTTGGAGAACTTTTGTCCAAAGGCATCCGACAAGTTGTGAGCAGGATCTGTGGACTGCAATGAACCGATGGTGAGCGAACGAATGTCAGGGGAAGAGCCATCGCGACTGCGCGTACAATCAACAGCACCGATTTGCGGCATTTGGCAAGCTGAATAGCGAGAGAGCACGAAGTAGTCGTTTTGCCTATTACAATGCGTTAGAAGAGATGTAAAAGACAGTACAGGATCGAACACATACCAACACCTCCCTTTCCTCCTGTAATTAGATGACGAACCGTTAATTTCAATTTGAAGATTCAATCAATAGATCTGACCACAGAAAATCCACTTCAGCGAAGTCTGATCGAGGATATTTTGAAGAGTTGGTGGCAGCTGTTCACCTTCCATTGCAAAGTAAGTGGTAGATGAGGAATGAGCGTGAAATGAATTTATGATAAGCTTATGAGTTTGATCGGTTTTGATGCGCTGCTCATCCTTTCTCAATCCATCACCTATCCACCCGAACGTCCTAGAATTTTCACACTCATGACAGACAAAGTCGTTGTATTCAGAGGTGAGTACGTGTCACTCAATGAGGGGATACTAGTGTTCAATCAACGATCGCAGCCCTTCAGCTTGCAAATGAGCAGAGAAATGCATATGGCTTGCGTTATAATGACCTGACACGCTATCGGTGGGTCTTATGTAGAATTTACTACAAGGGTGGCTAATTAGACTGTGATACAGTAAGCACTGTGCTAATAGGACGCATCGTCTGCGTTCTAGCCTAAAGATGACGCATGGCAGAGGAAGGGATTTCAAAAAACTGCCCCCTTTGACGGCCGATATTGTAAAGGACGGACAGTGCGTAACCACTACATTTCCACCTGAAGCTGTTCCAATCTATCGCAATTAGTCTTCAACTCTTGTTATTCGAGGCAGAACGCGCATGGGCATACTCTCAAGAGCTCACCAGCTCATCTCTTTTACCGGCCAACAAGGACCAAGCAAGCTCTCTACGACACAGTGCAACAGGTCGATTCCGACGAGCAGTACACTGGTCTACCCAGCTTCTTTCTCTTTGCCAGAGTCTGTATGCCTCCTCTCGCCTCTCTGCTGAAAACTTGGTCGAGGCCAGTATTTATACAATCATTCTCAACGGTCGATTCCTCCGCTACCGAGATGACTTTGAAGATGCACTTATTCAGCTCAGCGTAGCTAGGTCTCTGCTAGATGACCTCGCAGAGACGTCTTCGACCAGCCGTGATCAAGCTTTAGCAATTCTATTCTCCGATGAAATCAGCCCAGAAATTCGTTATTGCGCCCACGAACTGGGTCGAGCCAAAGCCTACGATGTCAACGGAATTGTAGCTGAAATCGCCCCCAAATATCGCAACGAGCTTGTAGAGAACTGCGATGCGCTTTTGGCTAAGCTCCAGAAAGAAGAAAAGTCTTCCTCCTCCGCATCTAATCTCAAACCCATCACCTGGGAGGACCAACCAGTTCCCGTCCGCTATCCCGAGCTAGTCGATGTTCTTTTGCGCGTTCAAAAGGCTGAAGCTGGAATCAGAGACGATAACCGCAACCCAGCCAAGAAAACCAAGCTGGGTGTCACTGCTTATGACGCTGTTCTGTCAGCTCTAAGTGACGCAGAAGAAGTTGCTAGGAAATTACAGGAAACCCAACAAGTGTGTTCAGATCTTTTGTATTTTTCAACTGCTCTCGATTTCTTATCTTTGATCTTAGCTTAGCGGCACTTCTGCAAATACTTCGACAAGCGGAGGAAGAGACATCCATTTCGTACACGCTTATATTGTCTTCCAGCTTCTCTCTCGTCGCATACAGCGCGACTTACTTCTTATGGACACCCTTTTAAGCACTGGAAGCAGTGAGAAATCCAAGATTCCTGTCCAGAAAAAGCCTACCTCGACCATCAAAGGAAACTCTGCACCTGTTGACAGTAGACTCTACCCAGCTATCGTGAAGCTGCTTGACACCGTCCTACAGAGTCTGACCCAGATGCGCACCCTCAGCCTCGTTGACGACAACGCAGATCTTACATCAGCCGTGGAAGCCAGGATATCTTTCACAAACGCTCGCCGGTGCGTATACCTCGCACAGTGCTATGGCGCCGTGAAGAAATATGCCGAGGCCCTCACTCTCCTCCAACACGCCTCTATTCATCTGCGCGAAACAGGATCCAGTCTCTCGCTATCAGAGACCGATCCCATCAATACCTCTGTGCCCCCTTTCTTCTCACTCAAGGCCGAGGATATCAAAGAGCTGGAGGGCACGATAGCAGTTGATGGCACTCAATTCAAGCGCGACTGGTTCGCATACAACGGTGGGTCTATCAAAGCCGATCCAGCGACGTATAAGAAACCTCTATTCTTTAACATTGCGCTCAACTACGTCGAGCTGGACATGGATCGGCTGCAACATCGTGCCGGCAAGCAGCCCGTCCCCCCTCCTCCTGTTGCTGCCCAGTCGTCTGCTCAACTTACCAAGAAGGTAGAACCTGCGCCCGCTCCTGAGAAGAAGCAGCTCCCCAAGGCAAAGGTGGAGGAGCCCATCCAGCCGGTTCCAGAACCTCAGCCACAGCAGCAGCCTTCCCGTGGCGGGATTAGCAGCTTGTTGGGAGGCTGGTGGAGTAAAAGTTCTCAGTAGTCGGAATTACTATTTGTATTTATTCTGTCCTCTTTGAATTTCTGCAATGAATATGGTAGAAAGTGCTTCTTTCCACCTGTTAGCTCTACGAAAAGGAAGCGAATATGTTGCATTATGTTGGTCGATAGTAGACTCGAGCATCATCATTTTTCTACCCCTCTATAATGTTTGAAATTTGAAACCTAGTCAGTGAAGAAATGAGACAATAACCTTGGGACGACTTCAAGTATCACCATCAAATTCCTCGCAATCACAGAGACACTAATCCGCAACTGTAAACTCAATGACCATGTTTTATAAGGGGCTCTAGATAAACCATGAATAAAGACCTTCGCCCTCAACTAACGCTAGATCGAGGTTTACCATTAGCAACGGAAAATTATCATTTCAAGACAGTCACACAAAAGATGGTCCAAGAAAGAAACATTTATTTATTTCATATACAGCAACTAGAAAGAAAGCAATAGCAATAATAATGGGTATGGTACATGTGGTCGTGGAATACGGAATACGGCGCAATATGTGCGTATAAATGTTCAAAATGAAATGCCTGATGTGTGCTTTGGGTCGCCTCCTACTACCCGCACCGTGGCAGAAATATAAGGATTATGTATACATGTTCAATTACATATCGAGAAAAAATCATTCATTCGACGAACTGGAAAAGCACGATAAAAACATCAATCAACCTTTGTACCCTCCCGGAAGCTTAATGATAAAGCATGAAAGAAACAAACTTACCTCCTCGGCCTCATCTCCAGTAACGTCAGAAATTCCTCCCAGCTTCTTCGCCTCGTGTTTGCTGATCAGACTTAGCCTCCTGCCGACATCTCTGATCTTATCCCAGAAATTAGGATTGCCGGGCTTGGTCAAGCACTTTTCCTTCAAATCACGAAGAAAACTAGAACACATTAAGAACACGTTCACAGTTAGAACTTCCAACTGTAGAGCCAATGAACTCAGAAGAAACTTACGCATTCCAAGCGTCAATCTCATCCTCCTAAAACGATCCAAATGATGAGCACAGACATTTATCCAAATATAACAAACCCGACCTCAAGGCAAGTCTTCCTCAATACAACCATACACTCCACCATCTCATCCGCCCTCCGTGTCGCAAATGGCTTAAGCACTTCCTCAACAACCACTTCCGCCAAATCTTTCACCGCCTTGCTTACCACATCCCCCTGTGCAATGTTCTCCTTAAAGTCCTCCAATGGGCGAGCGTTGCTGATGATTCTTGCTGGACTGTTGTCCTCGGCGTTGGGTGACATGGACCGCGCGGGTGTTGGTAAAGGCGGCCGGGAAGACGAGGACGCTTCAGGTAGAGGTGTGGCTGGTTTCTTCATGTCGACAGCCATGGCTGACTCTTCATCCTCGTCTTCGGTTTCGCTGGCCTCTGCGTCATCACTTCTTACAGACAATTGGGGATGCGAAGGTTCTGCCTCTACGACGTTCATTTGCGACTGTGCCTGGGTCTCCTTATCTCGAGATGACGCAGGTCCCAGAAATTTAGCAAGCAACGCCGCCTCTTCATTACCATCGGCAGCACGGGAAAATTCGTCCTTCTTAGTCCTCGCCGTTCTTTTTGGGACTAATCCCCAGAAAAAACAATCAATTAAAATGAACAAAACAAAAACATGGAAATTTGCGCCAACCTTGTTTGACATTGAATGCATTTTTACACTCCTCAATAGCTTCTTTAGCCCTCCGTAGTACCCTCTTAGGTGGTTCAAAGTACTTGGTTGTTTCAGGATGAGGAGGTGGGACAGGGTATTCCACAACATCTTTGACAACAGCACTGTGAAACATTGCCTGCTTGACACGGTGTATAGCAGGGTTATAAGACTCTCGAGTATCGAACCAAGGCTCCCGAACACTGAACAGGACAGAGACATCAAGTTCGTCAAAGGCCACAGACAATAAGACAACACACTCACCCATCCTCGTTCTTCTCTCCGGCGTCCATGAGATCCAAAGCATCCACAAAATCATCCATGGCGGAAAGTTGCTCCTCGGTGGGTAGATATGGATGTTCCGTCAAAACCTCTCCCTTCTTATTGATAAGTGTATCCAATGACCCAAACGTGTACTTGCGTACATCGTCCGCAAAAGGTGTCTAAAGTCCAGTCCGACACAATATGTCAGATACCGTTGCGGAGAAAAACAAAATACTGACCGGAATCCATAACAGACAGTCAACATCTTCGAATAAGATGGGGGCTAAAACGCCCATCTTCGGGTCCATACCATCTCTTGAGACGAAACGACCAATGGCCATTAACTTGCGTTCATTCATAGCTTGAACGATCGACGACAGTGCGACTTGCTCAACCGGACGACTGGTGTCGGCCCAAATGTAGTATATCTCGCCCATGGCCAATTCGCGACGGAACTGCACCAAGAAATGTCAGAATATTGTAATTACGATAGAAACCGCACTTACAGTGTCAGCAGCAAAAAAGCTGATGAGATCTATCCCTTTATGCGTTGTCAATCTCATAAACTGGCCCTCTCCTTCTGGAACCGGCACGAATGTTGTTCCATATTTGAAGCCTTTAGTAAGTTCTTCCTTTTCCACCTGCAGACCTTTTGTTTTGGGAGGAACCTGAGCCTCATCGTTTTCTTCCATCTTCACATCTTCCTGCTTCACTTTTTCTTTTTCTTTCTCCTCGTCCTCATCTTCTTGTACGGCAAATTGTGTCTGTCCAGTGACCTGCGAGTACACAGACACGTCGTTGTCCACCTCCATCGCATCCTTCTCTTTCTGCATCAGAACAAACTTTTTCCAGGACTTGGGCCGTGCAAGCGCAGTGCATTTGCTCATCTTAACCGGAACCTCAATAGCTTCGTCTGAGCGCGCCGCAAAGTCGCCGATGCGCAGCTGGGTGCCCACCAGAACGGATTTGGTTTGTTTGACTTCTGGAGCGGTCGTCTCGCGGAGGGCATATGCGCATGTACCCACTACGCCGGAGTTCATGCTCGAAGTTAATTGGTGATAGAAACTTTCATTGACGCGCTGAAATGTCTTTAGTTCAATTGAAACGCGCATACTTTTGGCAAACCTTTATATTGCTCTTGTCTGCTTCTGCGTATGGTAGTTCCTCGTCGTCGAAGTCAACTCCACTGCAAAACACGAGGTAAGAATTGGTGTGTAATAGGCAAAGGAAACTCACACTACGGTCAATTTCACTTCCAGTTCGTCCATTTTTGCAACGGTCGCTTCCCAGTCTTCGACTTCAATTGGACTTTCACCATCAGTAACAATAACAATTTTGCGCGTCCATGTTTTTTTAGTCCCAAGATATCTGCTCTGAGTATCAATGCCCACAATCAGCGCGTCAATTGCTAAAAGAACGTGTCAGCAGCATTACTTGGTCAAAAAATGTAACTCACGATCACCAGAGGTATCGGAAGGCTGAAGGGCGTCAATTCTGGCCAGAGTTTTGGCATTCGGCTTTCCAATTGGAATATATTCAACTACATTTTCATAACCTCCTTTTGTTTTGTTGAGATGGTTGTTGGTGTCTGGCGCTGGGTTAGCACGCAGACATAAAAGGGGAAAATGCAGATACTTTTGGAGCCAAAAACAATGACGCCACATTGGTCCGTCTTTCGTCCATTGAAAATCTACGCTGGCTATGAGCACAAATCGATGAGAGCACCAGCAGATATGTACCATTTCCTGTACTTTGAGCTTGACGTATTGCAGACCCCACTGGAGGTTGGTCATTTCGACAGTGCGAGTTGAGCCGTCTGCATTTTCAACCTCAACTTCCCTGACATTGCCCATCGACGACGACGCGTCGACGAGGAACATAGTAACAGTGTACTGAAACACAGTTAGCATTGTAGAGCAATACAAAGAAGACACTAACCCCCGCTCTGTCTGCAGGCATGGTGGTGGTGAATAGGAAAGAGTCATGGCTCGGACGCGACGTTCACTCATTAGGAGCACGTGACTGTGTTTGTTAATGAGTGGCTGTGTGACACGATGTGTGGTAACGGATGTGTGACACTGTCTCCGTTGTTTGCACAGCACATTCGACTTGAATTCATCACGCGGCTTCGTGACCTTTGAAAGCCCAGCTTAACGTTCTCTAGCCCTCAACTCCGGTGGACGCGACTGTATTCCCTTGCCCCAATGTCTGCTCCCATGCTGGGAAACGGCATGGTTGCCCCCAACATCGCCCAGCCGCAGCAACAGCTTCAGGTTGGCCAGTCCAATGAACTCCAGCGGATGATGATGGTATGTCTTCCAACCCACCCATCACTTACACCTGCGCTAATTCCATCTCCCCGCAAGCGCGCCAGCTATCTGCGCAAAAATCCATCAGACCAAAAGTACCCCAATGAGCTCGAGAATCTCATGAAGTATATCAATAATCTGAATCAACAATGTGCGTTTTACCTTCACGACTGCATTCTTCTTGCCATTGTTCGTCTTCTAAACCTAAGTCATTCCAGTTCGCAATCAAATGGCGCCCACAAACGGCATACAGTCACAGCAAGCCCCCATGGCAAATGGCCATGCCCAGCTTACTAATGGCGCAGCCCCCCCAGCGTCTGTCGCCTCTGGTGGATCCATGCCTAACCAATCCATACCTTCCACTTCCCAGACTCCAGTCTCCTTCACCGCAGAGCAGATCAATGCTCTTCGCGCCCAGATCCATGCCTACAAGCTCCTCACCCGTGGGCAGCCCATCCCAGACTACTTACTGCAGTCTATGCGAGTACCCAACACAACAATTCCGGACCTCGAAAAGTTGACTCAAGGTCCTGACGTTCAGTCGAAAATTGTAGATGCTGCAGTAAAGGCTTCGAAGGGAGAATCTGGCTCTGTTCCACCCCCTTCAATTTCGGCTGTTGTTGGTCGCGAGAGTTCGGTCAAGGCTGAGGAATCTGAACCTACGCCCATCGACCCCGCCGATTATCCCAAGGGACCCTTCCTCGAGGACGACACAAACTCGCCCATATATCCATACAATGCCTATAGACACCCCTTTTCTCATCTCAAGCGCCCTGCAGATATGGATCCCAAGCTTTTTGCCACTCGTCTCCAAAGGCTGATTGTGCCCACAATCATGCCAGCAGGCCTTGATGCCCACCAAATCATCGACGAGCGTGAGCGATTTATCGAGGCTCGCATCCAGCAACGGATCAGAGAGCTCGAAGCTATGCCTTCAACCATGGGCGACGGCACTTTCGATGCCAACATTGATGTCACCCAGGACGACAAAGTGAAAGAAGATAAGGAAAACGAAAGCAGTACAGCCACACCCCTCGATTCCCTCAGGCCCTATAGTGCTCTTGTGCACCCTAGTCCAACAGCACACGGTAAACTTCGTGCTCTCATTGAGCTCAAGTCTCTCCGAGTGCTCGACAAGCAGCGAGCTATGCGAGCTCAAGTTGCCGAAAAACTCATGCACGGCTCCCTACTCCCCCTCAACCGTCTCGACTACCGCCGCATCCGCAAGCCCACCATTCGCGATGCCCGCATGGTCGAGAGCGCCGAGCGCAAACAGCGCCTTGAGCGCGAACGCCGTGCAAAGCACAAGCACGTCGAGCAGCTCGGTATCATTTGTGCCCACGGCAGGGATGTCATCAATGCCAACCGTTCTGCACAAGACAGGATCGCTCGCCTTGGACGCGCCGTGCTCAGCTTCCACGCCCACACTGAGAGGGAGGAGCAAAAGCGCATCGAGCGCATCGCAAAAGAACGTCTTAGGGCCCTTAAAGCTGATGATGAAGAGGCGTATATTAAGCTGCTTGACTCCGCGAAGGATACCCGTATTACGCACTTGCTCAAACAGACAGATGCCTACCTCGACTCACTGGCGCAAGCCGTCGTCGCCCAGCAGAACGAAGGAGGTCCCATGAGCGAGCTTGGCTTCGAGCAAGAAGATGGACCCGCCACAGAAGCTACTTTCGGTGCCCAGATCAACGCTGAAGATGCTGCGGAGAATAAGAAGGTGGATTACTACGCTGTTGCCCACAGAATATCAGAGAAGATCGTCAAGCAACCTGACATTCTCGTCGGTGGTAAACTCAAGGAATACCAGATTAAAGGATTGCAGTGGATGGTTAGTTTGTATAACAACAGACTTAACGGTATTTTGGCCGATGAGATGGTAAGTTTCGTATACTAGTCGTCCGTCATTCATTTTGCTGGAGCCTTTTTACAGGGTCTCGGAAAGACCATCCAAACGATTTCCCTGATCACCTTCCTAATCGAATCCAAGAGGCAAAGAGGGCCGTACCTCGTCATTGTCCCGCTATCAACCATGACGAATTGGTCTGGAGAGTTCGCCAAGTGGGCTCCCAACGTAAAAGTTGTAGCCTACAAAGGCAATCCTGCACAACGTCGCGCATTGCAAGGAGATCTCCGTGTCGGACATTTCCAGGTTTTGTTAACAACCTACGAGTACATCATCAAGGATCGGCCTCATCTCAGTAAGATAAAATGGTTGCATATGATAGTCGGTTCGTATAATGTGCATCATCGTTTCATCGTACTTGTACTTACCTGTGGACACGCACATCTTAACAGACGAAGGTCATCGTATGAAGAATACCCAGAGTAAACTCACACAAACTCTTACAACGTATTACCACTCGCGCTACCGCCTTCTCCTGACCGGTACCCCTCTGCAGAACAACCTTCCTGAATTGTGGGCACTGCTCAATTTCGTGTTACCCAAGATCTTCAACTCGGTCAAGTCGTTCGACGAATGGTTCAACACTCCTTTCGCCAACTCGGGCACGGGCGACAAGATCGAGCTAAACGAAGAAGAGGCCCTGCTTATCATCAGGCGTCTGCATAAAGTGCTCCGGCCTTTCCTGCTGCGTCGTCTGAAGAAAGATGTGGAGAGCGAGCTGCCGGATAAGGTGGAAAAGGTGATCAAGATCAGAATGTCTGCTTTGCAAAGCCAGCTGTACAAGCAGATGAAGAAACACAAGATGATCGCCGATGGCAAAGATTCGAAAGGGTTTGTGCTTTGGATATTTTTATCCACATGTATTATTGTCGTGCTGACGTTTTGCCTTAGTGTCAAAGGTCTGAGCAATGAGCTCATGCAACTGCGCAAAATTTGTCAACATCCATTCTTGTTTGAGAGTGTGGAAGATAAAATTAGTCCCGGTGGTTATATCGACGACAAGCTTATCAGAACATCGGGCAAGATCGAACTGCTGAATCGTATCCTACCTAAATTCTTTGCTACGAATCACAGAGTGCGTGTTCATACTTATGCTGCACAAAAGCATAAATAATTAAGTTTTTATCCTGCAGGTCCTTATCTTCTTCCAGATGACAAAAGTAATGGACATAATGGAGGACTTTTTGAAGATGATGGGTTGGAAGTATCTCCGTCTCGACGGTGGAACCAAAACCGAAGAACGTGCCTCCTTTGTGCAGCTGTTTAACGCTAAGGACTCCGAGTACAAAGTCTTCATTCTCTCAACCAGAGCCGGAGGTCTCGGTCTGAATCTTCAGACAGCTGATACCGTCATCATGTTAGTATATCTAACTTTCACATATGCACCTACAACTCGCAGTCTATCTAATTTGTCTATTTTTATAACAGCTTCGACAGTGATTGGAACCCACACGCCGATCTCCAGGCTCAGGATCGTGCGCATCGTATCGGTCAGACCCAGGTTGTGCTCATCCTGAGGTTCATCACAGAGAAGAGTGTTGAAGAAGCTATGTATCAACGTGCACGGTACAAGCTCGATATCGACGACAAAGTCATCCAGGCCGGTCGCTTCGATAACAAGTCAACGCAAGAAGAACAGGAAGAATTCTTGGTGCGCTTCTGTCCCTTTTCATCTTGCTTTTACCCTCGTTAACCCAGTCATTTATTTTTTTAGCGATCCATTTTGGAAGCCGATCAAGAAGAAGAAAATGAAGAAGCAGGTGATATGAATGATGAAGAGTTGAACGAGATCATCGCGCGTAATGAAGAGGAGAACGCCATTTTCCGTGAGATGGATGCCAAGCGCGAGCGAGATATCATCGAGAACTGGCGCGCGGCCGGCAACCGAGGCAAGCCACCCCAACCACTCATCCAGTTGGAGGAACTACCGGAATGCTATCAGACCGACCAACCGTTCGAGGTCAAGGAGGCGGACGAGATCAATGAAGGACGTGGACAGCGTCGTAGGAACGTTGTTAGTTATAACGATGGGCTCAGTGATGACGCTTGGGCGATGGTACGTTTTTTATTCAACTTGTTTAAATTTTGATTTGCTAAATGTATCCTCAAGGCTCTTGAAGAGGGCGAGGATATTCAAGAACTCACAGAACGTGCTCGCGATAAAAAGGAGCGTCGCGCCCAGAACAAGCTCCTGAAGGAGGACGTTTCTGGTCGGAATACCCCATCCTCAGATGTTCTCGATGGACGTGGTCGCAAACCCAAGAAGGGCAAGAACAAAGCCAACGATTATGAGCCTGGCACTGGCTCTAAACGTAAACGTGGTGTCAAATCGATGTCTGTCACCCCTGAAATTGACGATGACGACGACGATGACCATGAGATCGTAAGAGTAGCGGATTCATTTTCCCAGTATGGTACTAAATACTGACTGTCTATCTTTCAGAAACGACGCAAGACGAAGACGAATGGCAAGGATAACGGTCCAGAAGTGCCTCCAGCCATGCGCGAGAAGATGAAGAAGGCGTTTATGGAATGCTACCGTGCTGTTCAAGCCTGTGAAGACGAGACTGGTCGAAAACGCTGCGAACTCTTCCGCGAACCTCCTGATCGTCGAGTAAGTTTGCTTCTTCGATTACAATCAACCCCTACTCCCTCTAACCAACACCACTAGGACTATCCTGATTACTACCAGCTCATCAAAGTTCCCATGGCCTTGTCCATTCTCCGAAAACGCGCTAGCTCAAACTATTACAAATCCGTGATGACTTTCCGAGACGACTTCCATTTGATGTTCAACAACGCGAGGACGTACAACCAGGAAGGATCGTGGGTCTACATTGACGCCGAAGAGATGGAGAAGGTCTTCAACGCTGCTTGGGACAGGATCATTGTAGGCAGTGACCTTCCCGGTGCGCCCCCCGCACCAGGTACAGGCTCTGCGACAGGCTCGTATGCTTCGGCCTTGACTCCCATGGACGACGACGAGCGCCCACCGCCGCCCACTCGCGGTCGAAGCACTGGTAGGAAACAAGTCCTCAGCGACGAGGAATACCTCACACCCAGCGACGAAGAGTGAAATGTTTCTTGACAACTCATGAATTTTTTTGGATTCTTGGCTGGTTGCTGTTTCTTCTACCTTCATTCGGTATAATCTCATCCTTGTTTCTTCTGTCCTTTCGAAGGCTGTCGCTGTTGTCTTCTTTGGAACTCCGTATCGTATATATTATGCTTTTCTCTCCATTACAATCTCTCTGTAAACCTGCTTCGAATATGTATTTTAAAGGCCCTTTTGGTTTTTTCTTTTTTCTGCTTTTGTACGTAGGACAAGAACTGAATGATCAACGCTTGTTTCATTGGTCACCAATACACTCTAAAAATGCAGTTACCGAGCATGGCCGCCACCACACTACGCCGCTGCCATTGCCAAAAAAATATGTAAGGAACCTTGAAGGCTTGAACCTAACTTGATTTATGTACATTGCGATACCGGCGGAAGAGAGTTCGCCAACGTCTGTCGTAGAAAGCTGGCGATCTGACCGATTGTGACGTTTGGATCGCTTGAAGGACAATCCTTATTCCAAGCGCGCCACACCGACGTGCACATGCACACACTTGTTACGCACCTAGCACGAACCTGAGCTGTTCACATTAATCGTTCACGGTAAGTACATATCAACATTGACTCTGTGAACCTGAGTGATGATTGCCAGTTTGTAACGTTATTGAGTTATTGAACTGCAATGGAGTGGAGTGGGCATGGATGGACAAGGACATGGACATGTCAAGCTCGAAGCGCCCCGGTAAATTGGCACGGTGAAGGGTGGCCGGTGAAAGTGAACCATTGAACTCAACATTTTTGACATTTTTGAATATGCTAATGAGTGTACGAAAGCAGACAGTAGTCATCATGGGTAATTTGAAGCCGGATCCACTTTTTCACGTAGAAGAATCCCATCTCTTGTATCTATTCAGTATACGCAGTACTGGCCAAGGACCGGAATTCAATTGGCCTAGACAACAGAAAAAAATCACAAGAGATAGAAGGCCATAGGCAGTAGGTTGAGCCTCGCCTTATCAGGCACAAAGTAAGCGCAGGTGCAGGGTAAAGCTCATCCAAAGCAAGAAAAGAAAAAAATGGAACCCCAAGGGAAAAGCATCTCTAAGGAGCAAAATGAATGGTTTCGAAACAACAAGACACCAACAATCAGCGCACAATAATATTAAGAAGCCAGAAGCGAGCGACAGAGTTCTAGAGGGATACAGATAGGCAGGAGCCCCTTCCGTCGTTCTCAGGTGGAGAAGAGGGTCCAAGGGTCCAGGTAGTCTCAGGAAGAAGCTACGAGCTTAAAGAAGCGTACAACCGTGTTCAATTGATTATATTGTCAGAATCGAAGCCTCTTCAACAGGATCAGGAAGGACTGAACTCTACCAACACGCAGAAATAGAAATAAAATCGCAAAATCCCAGGACCCATGCGTTCTTTAAACGGCCAATAGGGACTCAAGGAAGGCATCCACGAGTACTAGGAAGGAAAGCCAATGAAAAGACATTGAACACGACACCACGGAGCCAAACATCCGTGCCTTGCCTAAAGCTTCGCTTCCCCCCAAAGAAATCCTAGATTGCCAAAGATGTATAAAAAAGGTTCCCATAATGCTCCGCTGTCGGACTAGTCTTGCAAAATCATCCACAGAAATCATTACCCCAGTACCCAAACATGTAAAAGTATACTGTCATAGATGTGTGTTGTGCCTCGAACCTTATGAGTAAGAAGCCAGGGCATTTACAAGCTCCGAGCACGACCTGACAGCGGGCGAAAATTGGATGCCCGACGGCCAACCCAAAATCTCCAATGACAGACAAAGTTATCAGACATTTGGCAGAAAAATAGACATGAGACCAGGGGCCAATGAGAAGAAAATGCAGTAAGCCAGACACAGGAGAAGTTAAGAAAAAGCAGACTCGAGACATGCAGAAGAGGAGATGAATTTAGGCAGAACAACGTCAACCCAGCGTCGCTGTCAACACCACCAACGTCATCATTGTCGCAAAGTATCACTTCAGAAAATGAAATCGTGTAGTGGGGTCATAGTGGGGTCGCAAACTTAGAATGCAAGTGCATGACAAAAGAGAACTAGTACTTGCGGTCATCAATTACTGCAACAACACAAGGACAAATGATGATACAAGCCTGACGCAATCTGAACAAGACTTCAACCTTGAAAGATTCGTTATCTTTTGAACTTGTAAAATAGTACAGAAAACAAATGGCCAGTGTAATACCAATGTAGCCAATTTTCTCGATACCAACGCGCCGGCATCGTCCATGTTGTGTTTCGAACGCTAGTAAAGAGAGGGATCTGAGACGGTGTCAAAGAAAAAGAGATATCGAAGAACCGGACACAGAACAAAGGATACAACAAGGGCAGAACAGGACAGGAGAGTGGGGGCAAAGTGATAAAAAGTATCTTGTTATATACGATATGGTAAGTAATTTGTAGACACACAAGGCGGGCAAACGCGCGTACGTAGTTGATACAAAGAGTATTGAGATTTCAGACAATCAGTCAGTCAAGTTTTGAGAAAGAAAAGTGAACCGTGAGGTGAAAACAAACAACGAGATATCAATGCTAAGTAAAAACGAAAGGAAAAGAACGCACACAATAAGAACAGGGTAAGACGAATCAGAGGAACGGAGAAGAGATAGAAGAGAAAGAAAATGAGGAAAGAAGATATCCTCAGCATAGATATCTTGAGGAAGGAGCAAGAGAGCGGAGCCGAAAAAAAGATCGAGAGAGCCAAAGGCACACAGTTTCAGGTGCCTGCATGCACCAGCTACAACAAGCTGGTTGCCGTCGCGCCTGATTGAGAGGCGCCAATGCTGCCCTTTCGTCTCTCGCTTTCATTCCCCATTCCGTCATTCCCAAACCATACTTCCTACCCCATAACTCTTTGTCGTCTTGGGTATTGAAGAGCTCTATAAGTGGTCCGACGCCCTAGCTCCTTTCCTTCTCGTCCTGCACAGCCGCGAGGCTTTGACTAGATTGCGAGCACATTGGAGTGCAACGTCCTGAATCCACAGACGAGACGAGACGAGACAAGACGGAGAAGATTGAGGGTAAAGCATAAACCATCCTCTTTCTCTCCGGAGAGGTCGTAAACCATGAACCATTTCTTTTTGTTTTGAGGGGACCGACAGGTGTAAAAAAAAGAAACAAAAAACACCATCGCAGCAGTTGTGAGGGACCTTAACCATTGATCTTGAAGAAAGCAACGAAAATAAAGATACTGGAATCCTGCAACCCGATATCGTCGAAGTCGACGAAGCAGGAAGGTCTAGGTCGGCTACTGCTTCTTAGATAGATTTTCTAATATTGAATGCACCCCTTGCGGTTCGAGCACAACCTTGGTGCCATCGCATCGTGCCTTGCTCGTGAACTCTGAACATAGCGCATTGATGTCGGCATCCTGAAGGGAGAAAAAAGTCAGCGAAATGATTCTCAAAAAATGAAAGAAAAACAAACCTTGAACTTGGGATCTGCTCTAATACTCCTCCAGGCGCTTAACACTTCAATATTCTTATCGCTTTTGGCTGTCGTGGGGAAACTCGACCCCGAGCACGCAATCATGGTGCCCAATACGGAATCCGAGCTCTTACGCACATTTACAGGCGGCGCAAACGGCGACGCACCCTCGCTTGCAATCCGTTTCTCTAGCTCCTTTCTCGTCCGCGGACATGTATCCTCGCTGTGAATCGGCAAACTGCTCGTCTTGTTAGTGTCCGAGGCGGGTGTGGATGCCGATGAAGCAGGCGAGTCGCGCGGTGTAAATACCAGCGAAGAAGTACCTAAAACAGACGGTGACGATGAGGATGAAGAAGATGAAGCAACAGGAGATCGAGCATTGTTCAATGTGTTGTTATTGCTGCTGCTGGTTGAGTTTGCATTCGGCGGTGAAACATGATGGGCTACAGGGCTGAGCGACGACGCCGGCGACTGGCCGAGCAGCGACATATCCATCTGTCCCGTCGAGGACAAATAGCCCGAGAACAGATCATCAAGAATCGTGTCCTGGGAGTTCGAAGGAGTGCTCCATGTGGAAAGATTGTTCATATCAAAGTTCATATTCATCTGATTGAAATTGGTCGTCGTGCCAGATGCAGAGGGTGTAGGGCTCGCTGGGTTATCAAAGGTAGATGCAAAGGACATAAACATGGGGTTGCTGGCAATGGAAGTATATGGAGCATTAGAGGCAAGGCCGGTGCCCGAGGTCGCACCGAAGCCAAAGTCCATCTGCATGGCACCCTCCGTAGCCGTCGGCTGAGGAACACTGTCGTCCAAAAGATTGAGAACAGCAGGATCAAAGGTGGTCAAGGAACTCCAATCGATAGGATTAGTGTTCTTGGACGATCCCGCCAACGGGGATGCTGCGGACTGAGGTGAGGAAATCGAAGAGAAGGTGGACTGTGGAGTATTTGACGAGTCCCCATTAGTACTTGCGGCCTTGGGCATAGTGAAGGTGAACGAGCTCTGCTTGAGAGCTACGTTTTCGGTTTGCAGTCGGGTCAGCAAATCTCTGAGGTTCTCATTCTCGTGCAGTGCCTGCTCGTTCTTTGCTTCAAGGTCGGCAACCTTGTCTTCGAGCTGAAAATGATCAAAAATGATAAGAATTGATAAAATCCCGACTTTCCCATGAAAGAAGAACGTACATCCTTGACATGCTTTTCCTTTCTCTCTCTGAACGCCCGCTGTGCTGCCCGATTCTGCTCTTTGCGCTTCATAAGACGGCCCTCATCCTTGTTCTAGACATCGAATTGATTTTTCAATCTCTTTATCACCTTTTCAGATGGCCCAGGGCACTCACGTTGCCATTTCCGCCCGTAGACTTGCGCCTGGAGTTACCTGAACTCGATTTCTTGTCGTTGCCTGTGCCAAAATATGGATTAATAAGCAGACTGATAACGCAGAATAGCGCAGTGGCACTCACCTGTGTGCTGAGATTTGGTGGTAGGGCCGTCGTCTGAGAAGTCCTCATCGCTGGCCTTGCGTTTGAGGGCTGTTTCTGGGACATCGTCGTTGCCGCCGCCGTCCTGATTGGAGTTGGGTGGACTTGGACTACTGTCCTCTGAAGGGGGAGTGAGACTGGGAAGTTCGAAGGGGGTGATGCTCTGTGGGTTAATGCCGTCTGTGAAGGGCGCCATGAAGTTGTAGCCACTGTTGTCGGTTGGGAACTGCTTCTGGAGAAGGGCGAGGAAATCGTTGTCGGGAAGCTGATTAATGTCCACGCTCTGGGAAAGATCCCACAGAGGAGTAACTTCAGGGAAGGCGTCCATGGCTTGGGTGGTGTAGGGAGGGTCGGCGGGGAGAGAAATGGGGAAGGAGAATGGAGTTGACGATGAGCAGAGCAAAAGAAATGGCGACGAGCAGAGGGCGAGTGGGTAAGAAACTGTGAAACAATCACAAACCAATTATATTACCAAGCACAAATGAAAGAGATCACGTGAATGGGACCGTTTTGGCCGAAGTACGCGTTGCCCTGTTAAGTAACCCGGCGAATGCGCATGACACCGCCCATCGATTTAATGCAGACCCTCATACCCGGAATTTATATAACATTCCGCTCCATCACCAACACGCAGCTCCTCGTTCATGGCCATGCTTTGGCCAGGGATACGAAGGGTGTCTGGCTGTGAAGAGGAAAGAAACCCCCCGGCTCGTGCGTTCCGCTGGCGGTTAGATAGGGTCCCCGTCAGTGACCGCAAACAAGCCTAATAATACAATGTACATCAGCTTGATTATGTCTTGGCCTTTCCGCCATTCACGGCGCCTGTCTCTGTCTCCCCCACTGATCGGCATACTTAACTCTGACTCGAGCACCAATGGTCAAACCACCACCCATCAAGGAGCCGACAACAGAAACAGCCAGTCTCCAGTCGTGCGTTCATAGTGGATTCACCGCGCTTAAAACATACTCCCCCCCGAGCTATCTCCGCCACATACGCGGTCTCAAAAATACACAAACACTCTAATGTTTCTATGTATCAATCTCCCCTGCGTATGTCAGTTGACGTTCGAGAATCACTCGAGTCGGAGCACCGGTCTCTATCTCACCAAGTACCTGCCAATCACTTATGTATGTCTGTGTTTCCTTGGTGCCTGCGCTTTCGAAAACATATATACCGCGTCTGCTCCGCATCCCTAACCATTATAATATTACACCATAAGAGTAAAACAATCACTTATCAGATAATACGAAAGACCATAACAATGCATGCAATCATCCCAAAAAAGAGCGCCTCTCCATTACACCCACTCTCCCACACCAAGTACCTCCGACTTCCGAGGGGAAATCCAGGAGTCCAATTCATGGATCGACATTCTCCCCCAAACCACAATCATTGATTCCTAGCATTCCAACCTCGGCAGTCGTCCCCAAATACAGAAACACAATTGTGAGAGTTCGAATCGCCTACAATCTCCGACCCTGGGTTTCCCCCAAAGCTTCTGCACGAAACGTTGTTCGGTCCATCGGCACGAAAACAGAAAACAAATCCATCAACAAAACAACGGACATTCACTGTACGCGAAACCATGATTGATCCATCAATACACCATGCAACAAGAGAGAGGAAAGGAAAGGAAACACTGACGTAGTACTCGATCTCCAACTGCATAAAATTCAAAACCGCAACAACGGAGACACGAGAGACAAAAAACACGAATCCACGATCAGCAACGATGGACAAAGCACGATCGAAAGGTAAATAAATTTGGGAATTGAGCCACGTACATATAGAAACGCCACGTTTTGTGGCCACAAGATATTGAGCCCCACGGGATTATACAGCTCGGCATTTAATTGGTCTATCAGTGCCCGAAGCCTTATCATCTCCTGGACATATAAGTAAACTCGTTAGCATATCGCACTCTTTTTGGTCGTAAACTCCACACGAAATTGAAAATAACATCCTCAGCAGACTGATAACGGAGAAATAGGATATTGGCCACAACAAGAGAAACAGGGCACAAAGAAATAATCTAGACATAGATAAAGGAAACACCCACCTTTTCAAAATGAGACTTGACAAACAGCTTCGAGATCTGCAGACTGAAAATCGCTAGCATATTATCCACAAGAGAGTGCCGCAGACTATGCGCCGATATCAGCAACTCGTTGATCGCGTTGATCGACTCCAGGAAGTGCGTCGGCGTTATCTACAAGGGGGAATCGCAAGTATGTAAGTTGGCGGTCGTTCGGTCAAGTTAGATGGACAGATAGATAGACACAAGCGTTTAGTTGCCGTGCCGAGAAGTTCAAAGTCAAAAAGCAAAACCAGTAGAGATAAAATTGAAAAATCAAACAGCAAGCCAAATCGTAATTCGGGAAAAGCAAAACAGAACGAAAAGAAACGAAAGACACAAACTCACCCTGCCTTCCAGCTCTAGAGGATAGATTGGCGCGAATTGTATCACCTCCCCGCCCGTATAATCTCTTTCAACTCTCAGAATTTCTCGAGGATGGTGCACTCCAATCTGTCCTACCGGGGCCGTGCCATAGGCAGAGTCTGGCGCAGGAGGTCCAAAATAATATGACGATTTGGGTATCAGCGAACGCGGGCCACCACTAAATGCAAAAAATAAAAACAACAGCATAAGTCAGTCAGTCAGTCAGTCTTCTTCCGCCCATTTAATCATCCACAAATCGTGTCAAAACGCTCATAGACTGTAAATTAATTTACAAGAACACTCACCCAGAACTCTGTAAGGTCCTAAACTTCTGGGAGGCAGCTGGTGAATAGTATCCTGCAATGGATTTGGAATTATTATCTGGCGGCGGGTCGATCTGCTCCCAGGGCAATGGCGACGACGGCGTAGGCTTCAGATCTAAACGGAGGTGCGACGCTCGTCGTGCAATCGCAGATGCCGGCGCTATGCCTCCTACACCCACACCTCCCTCTCTCTTCTCCTCGTCGTCGTCCTCAGCAAAAAGCAACTTCCCCTTCGAATCCACCACATCCTCCCCTTCGTCTTCCACCACTACCGTATCGTCCTGTGTAGCCCGCCGTCGGTGTGTCTTCTCCCCGTCGTGCCCATCATCCGTCCCGTTGGCCTTCAGAGGATCCCACGTAACCGCCGTCGTCGCTGTCCGCGGCTGGTCCTCACTCTGCCGCTGACTGTGACCGTCCGCCCTATCCACTGATTTCTGAGGCACATGCATAGGCTGATACACGAACGTCCGCGACGGGCCTTCGCCTGCGCCCTCATCGGGGCCGACAGGCAGCGATATACTGCTCGAAGAGGGCCCTTTTACATGGGTATGTGCCCTTGTCGTCGTGGTTGTTGTTGGATCGTCGACTAGTGTCCGCTCGGCCAGCCCTACATCTACATCCTCCTCCTCTCCCTCTCCCGCCCCATCTGAGCCCTGAGTCCGTGTCCAATTCCCTACATTCGCGTTTTCCACTTGAGCTTGGTTCGTTCCAGCACCCGAAGACGATGATGGTACACCTGCGTCTTTCAGCTCCTGCATTGACACGCCTTCCATCTTCGCCGTAGTTCTAAATTTCTAGTGGTGATAATAAGAGTTTCCCCGGGAGTCACTGGGCTACGGCTCGAGGCTATCCTTCGAGATACAATCAAAATTTAAAGCAGAAGAGGACTACAAGTCGTTTGCGTCGTGTGCACTTGCAGGTCCTGTTGATGTTTGCAGACACCCAGAAGTGGCTCGTGTATCGTTTATTCAAGTCTATATGTACTATACCAGTGGTACCGACGAACCGCCACAGACCCGTAAGACCGGAATATGAAGGAAAGCAGCAAGGTGCTACGTCTAGTGTAGGCGAAGCAGACAAAGAGCTAGTAGTTCGTCCGATGTCACGATGCATCAGCCATCATTTGCATCACTCTCAGGGCTTTTTTGTCAAATTTGGCAAATCCAAAGAAGACTGCTGCAGTGCCGACTTCTTATCGATCATAATTACGAACACACAAAAATTTTTCAGTAGAGCTGCTGTATCGACAGTTGAGAGCGAGAAGTCAAGAGGTGAGTAACAGAAATTTACCGCGAAAAATACAAGTCCAAAAAGAAAAATCCCTCATCGCGAAAGGAACTCAGGAACGAGAGTTTGGATTAGTCAGCAGCTACAGTTTAACCTCTGAAATCAACTTGAATTTGGTTGACCAACACTCTCGACTTGACCCACCACTCATTCTAGGATGTTTGTTTTTCAGTGCCACTTCTGATACATCATCTGGCTTCAGAATGATACCCAAAATGGCAGTGTCATCTAGTTCAATTGGCCTTCAACTGCTAGTAAGCGTTGACTCCGTTCAAGATTGCATTCGATTTGATCACACAGCATCATTGCGGGTTAACATTTACTATCTACCGGTTACACTAGTTTCTCCTTGATGAAATTTTCAAAATCGCACCCTCTGGGATCATGGGTATTCACGGTACCATCAACATCAACATCATACGTTTTCGCTCGTATCTGCTACTTGTTTACTCTGAGTCTGTCATCGGGATCCTTGTTGGCACAGTGTTTATCAGCACCAACCATCCCAAAATTAACGCAATGCAAAGCAAAGTGAAATGATCATGATCATGATCATTTTCGCAATAAACAACGCCCATAGCTATTAGCTGTCGATCTTCCCTCGACCACGCCACCATCGGCATCACTATTACCTTGACCGTTCTTTCATTCGCAACACTGCCAATAATAACTCCTGAGGCGTGTCCGTGCTCTATGGCTACCTACCCCACACCCTGGCAATCCTCTAGTATATCCGAGCCCTGCGCTCACTACCACACTCATGTTGTCGCTTAGCCAATGGTGGACGACGCTTTCTCTCACTGACGAGTGCGTTCACCTTTCACCACGTTTTCATATCCATGTGTACCCTGGTTGCCTGTATCTGTCAACCTTTACGCGGTTCTATCTCTATCTGATTCATATCTTGCAAGAAAAAAATTCTTGTTCACGAAGAATAGTCATTGGCAAACGGCCCAAATATCGCAATGATCTCCCACAGCCAAAGGCATCCCGCTTCTCCCCGTCCGGAATCGCGATGCTGGGACTCTCTATCTACCCTTCTTCAGTGGATGATGTCTCATCCGTCTCAATAGTCTCTTTATTTCTCCGGGCTAAATACAGGCAACCTTCTACTGGCTGGGCATTGCGCCATTGAGGTAAGGATTAGCAGGGAACCCACCCAAAAATAAACTTCGCAGTCCTGCGTGCGCTGAGCATTTATATCCTATTTTTGGTTTCCCTGGACAATCGGTGCAACAATGCTATCGTCTTCCTTCTTCTCTTGGGATGGCTACAAATAGCACAGCAAGGAAAAAGATGACATAGCTTCCATTCCACATCTGATTCCCAGCGACGAATGTCCAGACGACCACGGAACCCATGTCCAAATGCCCACGCGCAGCCAATACTCAAGGCACATCCGAATCTGTCTATGTAATCCTATTCCCTGGTTGATTCTCTCGCCTCTCATTTCCCATCGCCTGGAACATCCACCCACGTCATGCATAATTACTTATCTCCAAAAACTGTCACCAGTTATCCAACTTCCCTCTTCAATTCAATAGACTTTGCATTCAATTCCATCTTGGGTCTCGGGGCAACTCACGGTGATTGATTCAAGATTGGCTGATCAACGATGACCATAGCCAAAGACTGGGTTCCAAACGTACATTCCAACTTATTCGATGCATGCGTTCTTTTTACCTTTCCCATTCCTTTTTCACGACGGTGCTATTTCAACATTGATCATGCCATATCACTCCTAGAGCCTACCTCAGCCACAGAATTAGCTTGCCAAACTAAACGCCCGAATCCCACGTCGTGCGGAGGTCCCCCCATCCGCCCCCCTGAGCGGCTTGTGGTATATTGGCATTAGCTTTTTCTCTTTCCCGAGATCCTACTATATTCGTGCGCACATCATTCCTTCAACGCGAATAAGGAGACGCGTGACGACGATACATGTAAAACTCATATACATTCGCCACAGTCAAAAATACCCATGTAATTGTAAATGAAACCTTTTGCCATTCTGTTATTCAGATAATCATCACAAACACGTCCAACTTTAAATTCTCCACACGCCGACACTACCCGCGTTTTAACAGATAACATAAGGCTTACTTGAACGACGACAGCGTCAGTCCATAACCATCCATATCTACAATACACTTGGTCGAATCTTGCCGTGCAATGTGCCGCTTCCCCGATTCAGCAGCTGGTTTCCAACGAGCCGGGAACTCGGTATTTACTCTAATACTTACCCTACTGCTTTACGCTGATGCCCTAAAATACACCTTGACTGGATGAGCTAGACAGGCCCACCCGAGGACATTGGCAAATTCACACCATCCGTTCATTTAATGTGATGTATATACTAACTTTACAGGATGCTAAGCTTGTGATCAACTCCTTCGCTCTCATCGGATGGGGTATACATATGTCGCGTAACAGATTAGCAGGTGGGGATTGGATTACCTATGTAATATAAAGTTACTTATATGATATAATTTGATAGTGTATCAACACTGCCAATGACTTTCGTCCACCAAGCTAACGTACGGGTATCACTAGGGTATATGATCAAACTAACGCTTACAACAGGCTGATATACTTTCCGCCTAGGTTCATCACGCGAACGCAACTCACAAGCACGCTAGCACTGACACCCTGTACGACGGAGCCACCTGCATCGAGCCCGTCAAATAACGCAACATACGACATCGTCATTTGGGCTAGGTAGACAGGTCGACACTAACTCACGTCTACATCCCGAGCCTATCGTGCATCATTTAATTGGAGAAAGTAATCTTCCTATGGACGATGTTACATGCCCCGATCCATGTCTTCTCAACAGCTTTATTATCACGGAGAACGGAAGGAAGGAAAATGTCAATTGACAATACGCCATACATAGTATACCCCTTTCTATTTATCTGCCATACGTGAAGTTCGTAATACTGGGACCACGCCGCCCTCGAACCAGCTTGAACCCTGAGTACAAATTGTTGTCACTACGTCTATCTGATACGTATATACGACTAAGGAACGAAGCAATCATCTCCCCGGTATCTGTATGTACCGCCTTCCATCCCTGGCATGTAGGAAAGGAAACTCTGTCCAAAGAGGAGTGTTGCAGCATGGTTTCCCCTAACACCTATTCATAAGTCGACCAAATGTATTTCCCCCAGACTCAGCCTCCCCTGCGCCTTAAGTACACAGCAGGCTATTTTTATCATCAGGGCCAGAGGTAATTCCGCGTTCTCGCAGGTACTTGTTATGGTTAGACAGCCACTGACCAGGGAAATCGCCGTGGAACCGTACTTGTTCGCTTTGAAATTCCCAATCGGAAAGCATCAAAGACCCCGGCCGTTGGGCTCCTTATAGCCGTTTTGAATTTGGTGTGAGCGCATCGTTCAGTGATTGACAGGCTGGCGGCCCTCCGAGGTGGGACAGGTGTGTGAGCGGTGAGGTCAGCAATACATAATCCATAGTTACTTTACTCGTGCTCTTCATTAATGTCCTGTATAGTACTACTTTAAGATACACAAGTCTACTCCGGTTGATTCCGGCCACACCGTCAATAGTCGACGCATCTCTCCTCTCAATTTAGCCGCTTGACCTGACTGACTGACTGACTGCGGAGCACAGGAGTCTATTTCTAGCCGATTGACTGACGAAACGATGATGGGTTTGTTTTTTCTTTCTCTTCTTTTCTTTTGATGGGATGGTGGTGCTGATTTATTACATGATGCTGATTCCCTTCCTTCTCTTCATCTTCTCGCTTCCTTCTGCGCCGCTCGGGACTCGGGTGTTGTGTAATGTGTGTTTGAACAGTTGGCGAAGTATCACAAGTGACATTGTGGCAACGCTCAATAAGTGATTATGTTCAGAGTTTCCCACAGCATTTTTTTCATCCAGAATGGGCGAAAATCATGTTTAATTTTAGCCAATGGATCTCTCTTTGCTATCTAGTCAGATCTGTCCAGGTTGGAGGGATGAGCGACCGGCGTACGTACTTGCTCTGATTGCGGCTGTTTAACAAATGTATTTATCATATTATTACTGACCCGTACGATTGGATAGCAGGAGAGCTACCAGCCGGTGTGTTGTTGTCAGGTCAAACTGAACACAACACAACAACATCATCCTCGTATGTTGTAAAACCTTAAGTGCACATTATAAACGACCGTCTTAAGTCATCACAAAGGAGCTCTCACGGCTGACATTGACTTTCTGAGCATCCCAACTGGACCCTTCATGACCACCCCGGTAAAAAAATAGAACAGGCTAGGAACAGTAGTGCATATGAACCGTATAAGGGTTGCTAAGGGCAAATCTGATTTAGCATTCAACCTCCTTGTCATGGACCGCCGCCGCGTTCCTCCCTCATTGATCCTAATTTCCTCATGAATGTTCGTGTTACCTTTGCCTGAAGGCTGACATATATACGTAGGACCCTCCTTGCCCCCGATGCCAAAGCATTCCATTTTGTTCCAAGTACTACTCTGCTTACTCTACCCCAAGACTTAATCGGACGTACCCCCCCTAATTACCCGCGAGGCAGGTAGTCGTTGATTCTTGACAGCCATTCTCTTGTCCTTTCTTGGGGTTGGGCTCAAGGGGAGTTTATAAATTACGGGGAAGTCGACCTCCTTTCTGGGTTCCATGCCATACTGTACATTAGATTCTTTTTCGTTATGTTATACATTCTTTTTCACGAACGAGAAGGCGCGAAGGAGCTGAATTCCATATTCTGACGTGATGTGATGAGCCAGACAGTTTTCCATTACTTACTGTATATGCACACACACAAAGCAGGCAGGGACTACCGCCCGACCGCCTCCGACCAGGCCCGCAGAGATGCAGCAATGTATTGGTCGTTCTTCCGAAGTTGCGGAGTTGGGGACTGATCACACAAGCCTGGCAATAAACCCAGCGGGGGCGAAGAGAAAAAAAAACCTAAATAATCCGGACGTAAACGAGCCATTCCGGGACATGTCCTCAGGAGATATTCATGTCCTGGCACGCCACGTTGACTAATCTTGGTATCTAAATTGTCGGTTGTTTTAAAAGACCAAGCAATTTGATCATGGTTGCCGATGGGCTCTTGGACTTATATGCAGGGTCCTATCGCCTCCTGATTTTAGGTCGTTTGACTTCATTTAGAGCCGATTTGGACATGTGTATATATAACCAATGTCATGCTGATCAATGAAAGGTTCTGATGTCCTCTGATATCCCTCCGGCGACGGCAAGCACGGCGGTGTCAAAATGCTTGTCAAGGTATGCTGCGTAACGTATACGCATTCTATCCGATTATCATGATTGGATTGATTCGTACCCTTATGTACATTAATGGACCATCACGACGGCTTGTTCTCTCGCTTGTTCGTATCATGAAATGAGCTTGGTGGATGGTAGTAAAGTAGCATGCAATTTAGTGCACCCTCGATCTAGAATAGACAAGTATTCTGACGATGAGGATAAATCAACGTGGCAGATAGTTGGTGTGGATTGAGGGTAGTTTGGATGTGAAAGTGAGGCCGTTCTTGGGCGTTTAGTAGCCCGCTAAAGAAGGGCGTGATTGTAGGGATTTGAGGCGCCTTGAGAATGGATGAGGCAACTCTGATTATGCTCAGGGTACAAACTACGTGTCTGGTGACCAGGCAATGGGCTTGATCAGTTGATCGCCTCATCTCGGTCCTCGGAGGTGGTTCGAATATGATTGCGATAGGAACGTCAAATCCATCCAATTCAAGTTGCATTATATCTACTCTACATATGTCAGTAGAAGCCCGATAGCGGGATTCCCCAAACTTGTCGCCAAAAAGAAAATGAAAAAGAAAAAACGAAGACTCGTGAAAAGCTCCCAGCCCCATTGCAAACCCCTAATGAGGAACTACCTCATCCGTGTTTCGCGAGGTGTCACCCTTTCGAAGCAGCGGCCGCGGCAGCAGCAGCCTTTTCCTCATCCTTTTTCTGGATTTGGCGGAGAAAAGAATGGTCAGGGGCTGGGCCTAGGTTGGGGGATATAAACGGAGTACCTTTTGCTTTGCGCGAAGAATATCTGCATCACTGAAGAGTGGGGTATCAGAACGGAAGAAAAAGGACCAAGAGAGGGAGGAGCAGGTACTGACGCTTCCTTTCGCTTTGCGAGACTAGTCGCACTTTCCTTTTGTTAGGAGGAGACCCGGAGACGAGGCGGGAGAGAGAGACGAAGGACCAGAACGTGTTGGGTGTGCTAACAAAGAAGGAACTGAGGCTACGTAGCTACGGGTGTGTCTACAAATACTGTGTGATATGTGACTACAGGCACGTGTGTGTGTCTACGTTAGAGGGAACTCTAACATCACCCCCCTCTTAAAGGTGGGCGTCCGGGATGTTGTGGAGGCGTATGTAATTGTTTAGTACTTCAGAGTTAGGGAAGGATGAGTGGCTTGACCACGAAGCGTCTTCCTCTGTGCAGCCATCGAGCAGCACGAGGAACTGTGTTCCACTGCGCAGGGCCCTGTGGCCGAGCACACTTGCAATGTCTGGGGGTGGTAACGCGGGGGGAGGTGTTGGTGTCGCGGGTGAAGTTTGGGAATCGAATTCTGCTGGTATGAAACGGGAGAGTTTAGAGACATGGAAAGTAGGGTGGATCGACCACGAGGCCGGTAGGTCGAGGGTGTAAGACTGGATGCCAACGCGTTTCGTCACAGGAAAAGGTCCGTGACGCTTAACATCGAGCTTTTTAGACGGACGTGAGGACTTGATGTCGGAGGCGCTGAGCATCACCATGTCGCCAACATTGAAGACGGGTGGAGCGCGGTGAGAGGTGTCATAGGATCGCTTCATTGCATCAGCGGCGAGGTTTAGCGCTGAAGCGGATTCCTTCGCGAGGGAATCCATTTGAGAGGCGAATTCAAGAGCTTTGGGGACACGGTCGTCCGAGAGGCGTGCGGGTTGCAGGGTTCGGCGGGGGTTGGAGCCATAGTTTAGGAAGAAGGGCGAGAAGCCAGTGGACGAGTGAATCTTATTGTTGATAGCAAATTCGGCGCATGCAAGCCATTCCACCCAATCATTTTGCCTGTTATTCACAAAGATCCGTAGGTATTGTTCGATTTCTTGATTGACGCGCTCAGTTTGTCCGTCTGTTTGAGGTCGAAATGCGGTGGACGCGTTCTGTGAAATGCCTAGCAGGTCGTTGAGGGCCCGAGTAAAGTTTGACAGGAAGATTGAACCACGGTCGGAGATGATGCGTCGTGGCAGTCCGAAGTCTTTCCAGACATGGTCGCGGAAGAGGCGCGCGAGACCCTCAGAAGTGATTGACTTTTTGCATGGGATGATACGAACCATTTTTGAGAGTCTATCGACGACGACAAAGATCGAATCGAAGCCGCGAGATTTAGGTAAGTCCACGATGAGATCACAGGAAATGATCTCCCAATTGGAGGAAGGGATTTCGTTGGGGGTCAGTAGGCCCGCGGGCGCCATCCTCAGAGGCTTAGTTGATTGACAGGTGGGGCATCCATCAACGTAACGCTTCGCGTCTTTTGATAGTGACGGCCACCAATAGTCGCGCAGGACGAGTTCCATGGTCTTCATCCGGCCAGGGTGGCCTACGGATTGGTGATCATGACAGTCGGCGAGTATTCGTTGACGCAAGTTGCCTTTGTTTGGCACAAAGATTCGGTTATGCCATGAAAGCAAGCCGTCGTGGAGGGACCAGCCAGGCAGGTTCTTGTGCTTTTCCCACATTTCAGTGATTTGGTGCTGGTGAGTTCGAATGTCAGCCAGGACGGGGTCATCCCCAATTGAGCATTCAGCAGTACGTCGAATGTGTTCTGGGCGCAGTAAGGTGACGTTTTCGTTGTCGCCAACACCTTTATCGTAGTCGGGGCGGCGGGACAACGAGTCTGCGCAGATCATGGTCGGGCCTGGCTTGTGGACGAGTACGAAATCGAATTCAGCGAGCTGCAGGGACCAGCGAGCCTGACGACGGTTCAATTTCTGAGCGGTCATGAAATACTGAAGGTTCTTGTGATCGGTGTGGATCTCAACAGGAGAATCGGAGCCGTGGAGGTAGCGTCGCCAGTCATCGAGAGACCTCATGATTGACAGTAGTTCGCGGTCATGTATCTCGTAGTTGCGCTCAACGGGACTGAGGGCTTTTGAAGCAAACGCGACCGGTTGCCAGGAATTGTCAACAAATTGGCTGAGCACCGCGCCGGTTGCGTATCCAGAGCTGTCTGCCTCTATGCGGAATGGGGCACCGTCGCGGGGAAGAAGTAGCACCGGGTGTGAAGCGCAGGCGGATTTGAGCTCGTTGAAGGCGGATGTTGACAAATTGTCCCATACCCAAGGCGCCGAACCACCCAGGGCATGCAGGGGAGCGGCAATGCGGGAGAAGTTCTTGATAAACCTACGGTAGAAGTTGACGAAACCGAGGAACTGTTGGACGTCCTTACGACAGCGCGGGATTGGCCAAGAGGTGATAGCGTCAACTTTCTTGGGATCCATGGACATTTTCCCGTGGCCGACAATGACGCCCAAGTATTCCACACGGTCCTGCTCAAAACAGCACTTTTCTGGCCGCAGATAAAGCTTGTTGTCCTCCAGAATCTGCAAGACATTGCGGACAAGATGTCGATGGGACTGGACATCATCAGTGAAGATGAGGATGTCATCCATATATATCACGACATGGCCGCCAGCAATGAGATCCTTGAACAGATCGTTCATCATATTCTGGAAGGTAGCTGGTGAGTTTGTCAATCCAAAGAACATTACAAGAGGCTCAAAAAGTCCAAACTCCGTGATAAAGGCAGCCTTGTGCTCATCGCCTTCCCTGATACGAATGTTATTGAAACCCCAGCGGACGTCAAGTTTGGTGAATACTTTCGCGCCTTTAAGCTTGTCCATGAGGTCAGAGATGAGCGGCAATGGATAGCGGTTCTTGATCGTGATATCGTTCAGGCGTCGGTAGTCTTGCACAGGGCGCAGTGAGCCATCCTTTTTCTGGATGAAGAAGAAAGGGGCGGCATAGGGAGAGATGGAGTCCCGTATACGGCCAGTGCGTTTTTCCTCTTCTATCCATTCCTTGACCTTCGAGGTTTCAGCGGGCGACAGACGGTACGGCTTTGCTTTGAACGACTTTGCATCTGGTTTCAGGTTAATAGCATGATCCCATGGGCGACGGGGTGGGAGCTCGTCAAACTCCTCTTTGGAGAAAACAGGTGCAAATTCCTTCAGGTAGCGGTCGGGATATGAAGCTGCTTCACGTTGAGTTCGCAAAAAGTGAGAAATGCGGTGGTCGCATGAGCCATGGACTTGTTCGGACGTGAACTCATTGAGGTCAACCGCGCACATCGATTCACCATCGGCAAGTTCACCAGCAAAGGCGTCAGCCCATTCCGCAGCAGAGACCGGCGTGAAGGGGCCCGGGCTGTCATCAAAGATGTCGTCTTCACGGAGCTGGGGTCCTTCGCGGCAAACATTCACGGTTTCGCCATCAGGGTGCGAAGTCGGCAGCACGTCAGCACCACAGGACGTGGGGCAGCGTGCAAAGCAGAGCTTGGCCTCTCGCCAGTCAACAAGCGGATTATGGAACCAGAGCCAGGAGTGCCCGAGGATGAGGGAAGATGATCCCGTGTTGGTGACTGAAAGGCGGAGTCGCTCAACATGGTTTTCAATGCGGATGACAAGGTAAACAACATCTGTGATAGCACCGTTGGCATTGCGAGTTCCGTCTGCATTGTAAACGCTAACGGGGTGGGGCAGCCGCTCAGTCACCCATCCATTGAGTTTGACAAAATCGGAGTGCACGTAACAACCAGTGGCACCGCTGTCTAAGAGCGCTTTCAGCGACACCAAAGAGGTCGAGCCTGGGGGTGCAGCCGACATTGGAATGTCAAGGCATTTACTCCCCATGCGGGAGATGTAGTCGCGGGGCTTCTTGAGCTGCTGGAGGACTTTGGCGGCGTCGGTCCAGGGGAGATCGCAAAGAGCAGCAATCAGATCATCGTCAATGTCGTCCCAACGCTCCTTTGGGGCCCAGGATTTGAGCAGGCTCTCGGTTCGCCAAGGCGTGCTGCGTAATCGGCGCAAGTTGCACAGGACGGTGCGGACAGGTGTAGGGATTGAAGGCGGGCAGTCTGTGTGGTCAGCGACGGGCGGGCTGCAAAGTAGAGAGTCGCGTGGGGCCGGTGGTGGACTTGCATCGTGTGTCATAGAGACAGATGCATCATCGTGGGCGGAGGTTTGTTGAGCAGGCTTGGTTGGCGAATCTTCATCCGAATCATCAGAGGCATCTGGGGCTTGCAGCTCTGGTGGATCATCCTCAGGACAGGATAAAAAGAGGTCTGAATATGGAATGCAATCGGGTGCCATAGTTGGAGGTTGTGGGTGCGCGGGCAGGAGTGTTGGTGTCGGGTAGTCGGAGTTGGGTGATGTTGTTGAAGAAGAGGGCTTGTCAGGAGTCAATACAGAATTGGATAATGAAGGTTGAGGGGTCGCGTAAACAGGTAACACGGGCAGAGGTACGGATTTTGGAGACAATGCAACATGCAATTTGGGAGTAATTACAGGGTTGTTGTACAGAAGCGGCGAGGACGTACTACTCACTCGACGCAAGAAACAAAATCCGAATCATCAAACAAGGCACTTTCGTCAACATCAACGCATCGAATCTCATGCTTGTCGTCATCAGGCAAAGCATCAAAGCACTCGAGGACGGCCCGAGCTCGTTCCAGTTTTGCGCGTGATTTGCGTTGGAATTCGAGATCTTTGGGTTTGGGGCAGACTCGCATGAAGTGGCCAAATACGCCGCAGTTAAAGCAGGGCAGGGCGGCACGTCGATTCGGAGCAGCGGAGATGTTTGCAGGTAGAGTCGCGTTGGGGGCAGGAGCAGCGGGGCGGGGGTTGCTAGACTTTTGAACAGTGGAAGGGGTGGAGGTGAAAGAAGGGGGAGGACGCCAGGTGGCGGTGGTGTTGACGACCGGAGTCACCGTGGCATCAGTCTCACGCAGTCTGTGAGCCATCAAGATTGCGGCACTCTTCCATTCCGCGAATGTGGGCATCTCACGGTGTGTTCGTCCAATCTCCTCCATAATACGCTTATCCAAGGCCATTTTGAAGCATTGGATCAACGCTTCGTCGTTAAACTTGGAGCGAAAGGCAAGGTTCTCGAAGATAATAATGAACTCTTGAGTGGGCGTGGAGTTCTGACGGATGCACATGATCTCGCGTGCCGCGCGTTGTTGCGAGAAATGGAACAGGAAGGAGTCTTTCACGCGCTCCTCAAAGTCGGACCAGTTGGTTAAGACGCATTGCCTAGACTCTAGCTCTTCAATGAGCTGGTTACGCCAGACAGCGGGCGTGCCGGTCTTGAAAGAACTGAGAGCGGTGCGTACTTTGGAATCAGTGGTTTTGTATGCTTCGGGGTCGGAGTGAAAAAAGTTACGCCATGAGGCCAGCAAGTCTTCGACAGTATCAGAGGAGCCGTCGAAGGCACCTGGAAAGGGCACCTTATAAGCGCGTGAATCACCAGAGCGGGCGGTAGAGGTAGTCGCAGAGGAGTGGGTAGAGGTTTGGAGTTGGGGTAACGCGAGGAATGATTTGAACATAGTTTCGGCTTGTATACGCGACAGTTCGAGAATATCTTTCATAGTTTCTTTATTGGATTCCTGGCTAGCCTTAATGAGAGCGATAATGGCAGGGTCAATTCGGGACACAGTGTCGTCATCACTACCGTCACGACCACGACGGGGGGAGACCGAACGACCTTTACTTTTTCCGGGAGGCATGAGTGCAAACGATAAGCGAGAAGCGAATTAAAAAAAGGAAAGAGAAAAAAACAGAGAGGGTGGGTGTATGCGCCAAAAGGGTGAATATATGCGCTTCTAATCGGAGGGTTCAAGGTCAGGTAAGCTGTCTGGGGTAGAGGACCTGGAGAAGAGAGGAGAGCTGAGAATATCGTCAAGGCGGGCGTGAAGTCCAGACAAAATAGCAGGGCTAAGAGAGGTGGTAAAAGCCAGATTATCAATGCGGCGAGACAGAGTAGCCAGACAATCTTGTAGGTCGCGAACGCGATCAGCCTGGTCGTGTAGGTAACGCAACTGTCTTTCAGCGGAAGCGAGAAGGTCTCTGGTATGTGAGATTGACCGTTGACAGTCTATAACAGCAGCAGTAAGTCGCCGAAGGGTATCAAAAGATGCACCCTGGTTGGAAGCAATACGCAGGGTTTCTTCGTGCAACAAGAGGTCTCTTTGCAAAAAAAATAATTGCCAAGAGTAGCGGTCACAAGTGTCGGTACAGGCTTCGATATCCTGCTGGATGGGCAGGATCGAAGGGGAACGAGGTAGTCCAGGCAGTTTGGGAAACGGTGGTATTGAAATGCCAAAAGGCGATGAGAGAGGATGTTTTGAATGTGTTAGAGTTCCTTCTTGATGTTAGGAGGAGACCCGGAGACGAGGCGGGAGAGAGAGACGAAGGACCAGAACGTGTTGGGTGTGCTAACAAAGAAGGAACTGAGGCTACGTAGCTACGGGTGTGTCTACAAATACTGTGTGATATGTGACTACAGGCACGTGTGTGTGTCTACGTTAGAGGGAACTCTAACACCTTTGGCTTCTTTGCATTGGCAGCAGCTTTTTTCTGCGCCTTGAGACGATCTTGCTCACGCTGATTTCCGCCTAGAGAGTTTGGGAGGTAAATGAACTTGAGTCCGAGGGCCCAAAGGAATAAAGGAGTCATGAGGCGAAGCATAAAACAGCATGGGATACTTACGAGTCATAGCGATACACGTTGGCTGGCTAGGTGCGGTGCAAGGTGGCGAAGTGACGAGGAAGAGAAGAGAGAATTGGAGCGGAGCTGGCTGAGTGTGAAAGAGATTAGTCAGGAAAGCGGTGCAGAGAATCGGGGGAATCTGGATGAAGCTTGTTTAGTCATTAGCATTCCACGATCGCAATCAGGTGGCAGTGGACATAATTACTCCGAACGTGTGGAGGTTCCAGAAGGCAACGGCAGAAATAAGCTTGGTGGGGGAAGCGGGAAAAGGATGAGGGAAGATTCGGGCCGAGAGATCTGAGATTAAGTGTTTGACACCCACGCGATTGACAGGGATCTAGATCGTTTATGCTCGCTAGCCGCCGCACGGAAACAATCTATATTCGGCAAAACAAAGGCACGCGGCTGACATTTGAATGACAAGATTCCATCGCAGCGTCCACCTTGATCGCCATGATCGTAAGAGGGGTGGCCGCTCCCGCTGCTGGGCCTGATCTCTGCCATTATATTATATATATCGCCACGCCACAAAGATGATGTCCTTTCGCCCCCTTCCCTTTCCCCTACCATGTCCCACCGCCATCTTCCCCGCCAGCCAGACCGCATACACGACCCCGCCCCCCACAACCACCACAACCCCACGCCCCTCATCCAGAACGCCCTGCCCCCGCCGCCCCCGCCAGCCAACCCCTCTATCATCCACAAGCTCAACACTGCCAATGAGCAGACATGGCTACTGATAGGTATGCATCCCTTTCTTCTCATCCCCATAACCCCCACCCAACCCCCCACTCCTCCCAGGCCGTGTCGCAGAGCAGATGGGAGATCTCGAGCACGCCCTCTCAGCCTACGAAAACGCCCTGCGCCATAATCCCACTTCCGTCTCTGGTCTCACACAGGTCGCGGGTATCGCTCGGATCAAAGAAAACTATCCAAAGGTAAGCTTTCTTTTACTTGTAATTTGCCGCCTGCCTCCACCGCGTCTATCCGCGGATACACTCCTCCCTTTTGTTTGCCTTTGCTTACCCCGACCCGATCAAATCTAATTATGACGTCTTCTTTCCCAATTAGGCAGTTGATTTCTTCCAGCGCGTTCTCGGTATTGAGGAGGACAACGGCGAGATATGGAGTGCTCTCGGTCCGTGCGCTATTTCCCCTCTCTCTGCTCTCTCACTCACTTCTCCTCCAGGTCACTGCTATCTTATGCAGGATGACCTACAGAAGGCTTATTCAGCCTACCAGCAGGCCCTCTATCTCCTGCCAAATCCTAAAGTGATTCCTTTCTCCTAGTCTGCTCACTGCTTGTCCTTATGTTCTCTATGCCAGGAGGACCCTAAACTGTGGTACGGGATCGGCATCCTGTACGATCGTTATGGCTCCCTTGATCACGCCGAAGAGGCGTTTGCCTCTGTCTTGCGCATGTCCAAAGGTCAGTCCTCCTTCTGCCTCTGCCTTCTAGCTCCTCATTAATGTTCATAGATTTAGACTTTGACAAGGAAAACGAAATTCTATTCCGCCTGGGCATCATCTACAAGCAGCAGGGCAAGTTCCAGGAGTCGTTAGAATGCTTCGATCGCATCCTGCGAAATCCACCAAGTCCCCTCGCCCACGCCGACATCTGGTTCCAGATCGGGCATGTTTTTGAGCAGCAGAAAAATGTAAACTTGCCATTTCTAGTCTTCATATCATCCGATCTGATTCATTGTCCAGCACGTCCAAGCGAAGGATGCATATGAACGTGTCGTAGAAGCTAACCCCGGTCACGCCAAAGTGCTGCAGCAACTTGGGTGGCTATACCATCAGGATGGCTCCTCGTTTCAGAACCAGGACCTCGCCATCCAGTATCTGACCAAGAGCCTCGAAGCTGGTACGTACTCGTTCATTATACTTTGACTTTACCTGACTTCGATCGTGATTCAAGACCCTTCCGATGCCCAAAGCTGGTATCTATTGGGACGAGCGTATATGGCCGGCCAGAAGTACAACAAGGCTTACGAAGCCTACCAACAGGCTGTCTACCGAGATGGACGCAATCCCACTTTCTGGTGCTCGATCGGCGTCCTCTACTTCCAAATCAACCAGTTCCGCGATGCTCTCGACGCCTACTCCCGGGCCATCCGCATCAACCCATACATCTCAGAAGTATGGTTCGATCTGGGCAGTCTCTACGAGAGCTGCAACAACCAGATCACTGACGCCATCGACGCCTATGCTCGGGCCAGTGAACTTGATCCCAGCAATGCTGCCATCGCGCAGCGGCTGCAGCTTCTCAAGAACGCACAGGCTACTGGCACTGTGCTCCCAGCTGCTCCGGGTCCGCAGGACGTGCACCCAACAGCTTACGCCAGTTCCGTCGTCCCACCACCAGGGCCTCCTCTCACGCTGCAAACCGGCAACCTCCGCCCTCCCTTCCGCACAGACTCTCGCGGACCTTCGAATGAAATTTCCCTTCCTCCCCCTCCTCAAGCCAGCAATGGACGTGTGTCACCCCCTCCTCCCTTTAAAGGCGGCCCACCGCCTCCAGTCATCCTCGACGAGAGCCGGCACATGCCGTCCCATACGCCCTTGGCGCCCATGGAAGTCGATAGACCACCTCTTCCGGGCGGCCGTGATTACCCTCCATCTCGCGAACACACTCGCGGTCCTTCAGGGCACCACAGCCTTCTCCTTCAACATCCTCTACCCCCTCAACACTCTGACGACCCTAGAAATGGCGGACACCCTCAGCATCCTGATCAGTATTACAACAGTCGTGGCGGCCCACGACCTCACTCTAGATCCATCTCTCCTGCTCCTCAGAGCGGCCGACCTCGTTCGCCGCCTCCTCCAAACTTCCAAAACTACCCTCCTCATGTCCGACAACCTATGGGTCCCGCACAGCCTAGCGCTCCGCCCCCTCAACGCTCTCCTCATGTATACCACCGTCGTGACCCCAGTCATCCTGAGCCTGAGCCAGGCTGGGATCGACGACCCCCTGGCGACCACCGTGACTGGGAACACGATCGTCGACCGAGGCATGGCGTCGAGTATATGCAACAAGGTGCACCACAAAACACCTTTTACCAGCCGCGCTCTCCACGCGCCCACAGTCCTCCTGAGCCGTCGCCGCGAGGAGCGCCTCGTTATTGGGATAACAAGCCTCCGTCACATCCTGGCTTCCGTCAGTCGTCGCCTCCCCCGCCACCTCAACACCAGGCGCCTCACAGTGAACCGCCCTCGCGGAGGTACGATCCAACTCGTCACGATGCTCGCGACTACGATATGGAACGGGAAAGCAGCAGGAGCTACCCTGTATCTCCTGAAGGGATGCGTGCTCGAAACAATGTTCCTGCACACATGGTTGTAGGCAGTTCGAGGACTTCAGAGAGCCCACACGCGACGCCCATGTTGGCTGAGGCCAAGGAACGCCGCAGGCGGACAAAGGACGATGGACACCTTCATCAGTCACAGTCGCAGCCTCCGCAAACGCCTCAACAACATACTCCTCAACCGCCTCCTCCTCCACCACCCCACTTTTCGGCACATTCACCGCCGCAGTCGATCCAAGAGAGTGTGCCAAAGAAGGACAGGCGAAAGCGCGTGAACGGCAGTAAGCGCAAGGAGGACGAAGGCACGGAGAGGCAGAAGGCGTTCGCCGCAGAGCGGGGGATGCCTGGCAGCTTCAAGGCGTACCCCAAGGGCCCCGGCTCACCGGAGAACAGCTCGCACTCGGGCTCGTCGCGCTCCATCCAACCATCGCCTACAGGTGCGACGCCCCGCCCACCTTCGCGAGTCCTGGATGAGAACTATGATGAGGGTGTTGCGGTAGCCGACGCGCTTATTGGGCTCGCTACGAGCTCGAGCTTCCGCACCGCGGAGAGTTCAGGCTCGGGTGGCGATGGCCCCGCGCACTCGCCTACCATCTCGTCACATAGTGGCCGTCTCAGCGACCCCTCGCCGCGGCCTGCTCCTTCGCATCGTAACTCGGTCTCCTCCAACCACACCTCGCCGCCGAGCCAGTCACAGCCGCTCAAGCGCGCGCTTAGCCCGGGGCCGGAGGACGACAACGGCTCGAAGCGCTCACGTCTTGACATGATGAAGCAGCGCCGCATCTCCTCTCCCTCTGGCGGACGCAGGACCCCCATCCCATCAACGCGACCATCTCCTATCCCTTTCCGTACGCAACTCGCGTCGCATTCGCCTGAAGCGCGCGAGCCGTTCCCGCCTAGTCCTTCGCTGCCCGCTGTACTTCCTCCTCACCCGCGCCCGATCGGCGCTGGCCATGCATCACAGGTACAGCAACAGCAACAGCAGCAACAGGGTGGTGGATCGGGGTCGTCGATTGCTTTGCCGCCGATTGCGACGTTGTCGCCTGCGTCGAGCGCGCCGTCGCCCGTGCATAATGGGGATGATAAGATGCATGTGGATGCGGGCGCGCGCTCGATGTCGCCACCGTCTGCCGCCGCTGGTGGGAGGGGCAAGATGGGTGATGTGATGATGCACCGCTCGTCACGGTCGCCGCCCGACTCGAAGCACTCGAAGCAGTCGCAGTCGCCGCCTCTGGAGAAGCCGGACGCGTCGTCATGATTTCTTCTTCCATTTCTACTGGACTCTTTTCTTTCACTTTTTGTTATTGCTTTTGCTATCTACCGTATTACATAGTACCTCGCACTTGCTTTCGGGTTTCTTGTTTGCATCTCTTATGACCCATGACGACCTTCTTTCTCTATTACTTATTATCTCTCACCACATGTTCTCTGGCACAATACACATACATCATCGACTCATCATCATCATCATCTCCACTATGCATTTTTTGCACTATGCGACATCCTCCTCACTTAGCATATACACATTGGCCGCCTGTACATAACATACTCTTTTCTGTTTTGATAACAACATGCAATCACACTGTTTTGACAATCCTTTTCAAGTCGAGCTTCATCGCGTGAACGAGAAGCGTCGATAAATTGAGCTGACCATGAGAATTTTTAGGTTCCGTTTATTTTTTGAGAGCAAGTACACGGAAACTCCTTTTCTCAGAAAACAAGTTATAAATGGTTATTCGGATCCCGATTCCTTCGAGAAAAACGAAAGTTAGCTGCGAGCGAGCGTTCGGACGCAATCCTCTGGTGTGAACGCAAGTATAATTAGGAGTGCATAAAACCTCGGCAAAACCGCATCCTGGACGCTCCTGGACGCTGAGAGATGAAAAGTTAGGAGGTTGTTCCGGCACGCGAATGGAGCCGGTGCGCTTCCCGCTTCCTGCACTTGTGCGCAATGGACAGCAACAGGAGCAATTAATTGCTCAAGAACGGATATTGTAGGCATGGCAAATAACTGAATAAATAACAATATCTGTATATGTATGCGTGTTTGTATTCCCCAGGTGTGATTAAGTAGGTAGATCGAGTATGTACGCTATGTCGTCGGTCGATGTCAGTCCCCCCCCAGGTTTATTAATTTATCTTATTTTCGCAGCAAGTCCACCTTCCAGTCGTCGTCTCCTAGGAGGTGACTCTAGATCCTGGTCGTCCTGATAACGGCTCCATTTGGGAGCAGGGCCAGGGGCAATGTATGGAAAGGGGGGCGGTGCGGGGTGATGCACTGGGGCAGGGGTTGGCTGGTGCTTTGCCCGGTAGAGCGACAACAGGGTGTTGATAAAGACCGTCAAGAATGCCAAGGACGTCAACGTGAATATCTGCGATTGCGGGTCAGTTGCAAAGGTTAATTTCGATCAACTTAAAGATCCTGTGGTGCCTGGGTATTGAGGTGAAGGGATGGGGGTGTGTGACTCACCAAGGTCTTCCAGGTGATTGGTTCGACGAATCCGTTTATGACCTCTGCGATTAACTCGGCTCCAACTTTTGCGCGCCCGATAACGGTAGGGTCGCGATTCATGCAGGCCTCCCAATTTGCGCATTGTTGGGTCATGGCCGGGACCGTTTTTGATATAGTATCGCAGTTATTGTTCTTGAACTGCAATGCACATATACCGATTTCCTGGATGATGTCTAGCGACGTTGATTAATTTACCGGAAACATGTCAGAGTTGGAGTGATACCCACCTTGAGAGTACTCGGATATACGGAGACCCACATCTCTTTGGACAGTGATGATGAACTGCACGAAAAGATACAGGAATATCAAGATTAGCGATAGATTGAAGAAGAACTGGAGATAACTAGCGGATGGTAAGTCAAAGTCAAAGACTGTAACATTGGATGGCTTACCCAAGAAGGACATAGGGCGTATCCGAGGGTGGGGCAGGCGGTGCAGGCATATTGAGAGTATAATGATTTGAGGTATTTTGGGTATGAGGCACTACATTGCCATCTTCGTCGCTTTCGTCTGCTGAGCTCGAAGGGCCTTCATCTTCTTCCCGTCGTTGTCTACGCCCATTCAAACGTCTTGTCCGCTGTTTAAATACGCGTCGCAGTCCACCAGCTGCCACAGGTCTACCTCTATCCTTATCTCCCTCTTTTTCTTTGACTACGAGCTCGTTGCCTTTGGCATCATCACCCTTCAACGGACTGGCTTCTGTCATGTCAATATCTTTGATCTCAGTTGCAGGAAACGCCTTTGTAGGAGAAAATTGTGGTGGCGGAACCCATGGATGCGAATGCGGCGTCTGAGGACCCGGTGTTGGGTGGAAGAGAAACGGAACGTTTTGATTCGAACCAAACATTGGTTGATTTGTGGTATCCGTGAGTGAGGGTGTAGATGGTGTCAACGCATCGTGTGAGCCTTCGGATTAACTGTGAGTTGGATGAAGAATTGGCGCGTATGGCACATACGTTTTCGAGGGGTTCTTGGTTCTTCAGTATCAGCTGCCCAAGCTGGCTTCACTGAGCTTCGATTAGTCCATTGGAAGTCCATGGGAGCCTCCTTGGACCTCTGATTAGTGAAGGTATATCGACCTGCCATTGTAGTTCGCTAAAGAGCCAAGATAGAGGCTATGGCGTATGTGGAGATGCCAGTTTTAATTCCTGAAGTGGAGCGAGCCAGTCTGAGCTGAAGAGCGCAATAGCTCGACGATGTTTACGTCGAAGGAGTAGTGTCAACTTTTTCACAATTTCAGTGGCCGCTGTTGACGCGCGTATCACGTGATCTGGTCCTTCTACCAATTCTTGGCGTTCACGGAACGCCTCGTACCTTGAACACCACGACCATGTTTGCAAGGGCAATTGTTCGCTCATCCCTTCGACGGTCTATTCCGTCGCCCAAAAGGTCATTTCATCCATTGGCAGGCCAATCTATCCAGTTCTTTCAAGACCAATGGCAGACCCCACCGTCCGCAAACCTTGTACCCATAGTCATTGAACAAACGGTTCGTTGTTTCGTGGGTTTACTCAACATTGGCCTTGACTTTGAATTTTCATTTAGGGCAGAGGGGAGCGCTCATATGATATCTTCTCTCGTCTGCTGAGAGAACGCGTGATAATGCTTCATGGGCCAGTTAGTCTTTACTAGGACTCGTTTCATCTGAGTTCTATGCGACTAATTGACATTAGATACGGGACGCGGACTCGACTCTAATAGTTGCTCAACTATTATTTCTAGAAGCGGAGGACTCGACTAAACCTATCCATCTATATATCAATTCCCCCGGAGGAAGTGTGACCGCAGGACTCGCGATTTATGACACAGTAAGCTATGTCTTTGCTAGGTTACAATTCCCATCTAATTGTGTAGATGCAGGTGGAAAATCTTGTCAAACTCTGCTGAACTATTAATTGATACCTTCGATAGTATGTGTCGTCTCCCATTCATACCTACAGTCTGGGATTAGCCGCGTCCATGGGCTCTCTTCTTCTCGCTTCTGGCGAGAAGGGAAAGCGGCACTGCTTGCCAAACGCCAGCATCATGATCCATCGTATGTCGACTTTATCTGGTTCCTATGTGCTTTATATACCTACTTATCTCTCTAGAGCCATCCGGCGGTGCCTCGGGGCAAGCTTCTGACATTGCAATTCACGCTAAGGAGATATTACGGATACGTCAACTTTTGACTGGCATCTACCAGCGGCATTGCTCAAAAGATGGAGAAACACAAGCCGAAGGACTCGCACGCTTCGGTACGTATCTTTTTCCCCCTCTTTCTCCGTTCATAATCGCTTTAACTTGTGCGCCACATTATCAGAGAGGGCTCTAGAGCGAGACTACTATATGACCGGTGGGTTTGAAATTTCGTTATTGTCTTTGTTTCAGACGCTCAATCTACCCAATAGCACAAGAAGCCATGGAGTTTGGTATAGTGGATGGCATACTAGAAAAACGTCCAGCATCCGATGCCGATAGACCTCCTGAATAAGCCTGATTGATACATATCCTTGTATATTGGATACGCTCTTTAAACTTAGCATCTTGGTTTAGGAAAAACGCAAGCAAGCGTAGCATGTCGCGCTTATAGACCTAATTCTTGGAAGCCTCTGCTTCTTGGAGAAACCCCTCCATTTTACGCGGACTCGTATGCGTATGCGGATTCATCGTATAACTCCTTTCCAAAGTCATTTTTACATGCACAGGCTCCTTCTTTCATCGGCGATTGCTCGATCACAAATGCATGCATCTACTGGGAGGCTGTTGGCACTGATGCCGCATCCTTCGACGATCGGTATTTATGTATCGGTTTGCCTTACTTCGCAGTGGTGTCATCTGCGCAAGCCAAGAATATCCATTATCGCTAGAACTGTTGCATCATCACCCTTTCCCATATCTGATATTACCAAGGCTAATCCTATTACACACAGACATAACCCTATCAAGGGTATGAAAGCCCACCTCAAAGCAGAATGCTTCTCTCGATACGCTTTGCTTTTCGAAGTTCATCAGAGAGTTGATCAGAGCAGAGTTTTCCTGCGTAATGGAGTTAGCTCGGGCGTACTGTACGCAAGAGAAGGTACCAATGCACCCTAGTACATACATATGTAAGGAGGCGAACCGAGCACATTGTAACTCACTGCTTTGCGAAGTTGCCTTGGGCCATGTGTCTCCGTATGCTCCTAAGCCGGGGTCTGTCCACAATCACGCAACCCGCAGAGTTACATCACTACCTGCCCTTGAATTGGCGATTAAGTCAATTGTATCTCGTGTGGATCTCCATACCTGTCGGCGACTCGGCGTCATCTCAGGCCTCTTGATTCCGTTGGAAAAAGCAGATGATCACACCCTTGCATCCAGGAGTGAACCTGGGACATCTTCCTTCCATTTATCCGTCAAAACGGTTTAATGTGAATACGTTGTGATCATATAAATAGAGCCTGGACACTTTCCTATTTATTACAATGAGTTACCTCAGAGTCAAATCAAACGCTAACTTCTTACGCAGGTCTAGTCCCATGGATCCTAATCAACTGTGATTCGCAACATGCATAATTGATTATACTCAAGTTAGTAACTAACATAAACGTATGCGGCTAGTCTCTAGACGAGATGGACTTGGACAATTACAATCCGAGTCGAGTCGTATGATGTATGTTCCTCTGGCTACTTCCATTCGCCTACCTCTGGGCCGATTCAATTTCCCCGAGAATCCCTTTTGGACGATCATACAAGGCCCACCTGAAGTAACCGAACCAAGCTTATTTGCAAAAAAACCCAGCGGCGGAGACGGCTGTGCTACATGCGGAGACAAGCCCTGTCGCAGTCTACTTCGGTAGATATCATCTCATCGATACATGTCACGAAATGGGAACACGCCATCACACAGGACGTACGTACGTACGTAGGTTCTTACACCTATTCTATACATATAGTAGCACATAGCATAGTCATCATGATTATCTCGTTATACATACTGTCACCTTGCTTCGGAATTTTTTCACTTGTTTCTCGATTAGCCCCGATCTGATATCTGTTGGGTGGGCACCTTCCTTTTTTCTCATGAGGGTTATCGGTCGCTTGTCGTAACTGAATAACTTGACAATTCAAGGATCTTGTCCTGGGCAAATGATAAAAATAGCATGGAGGGGCTGGAGATCATCAAGGGGTGCCTGGGTAACTAGCCAATATACATTCGGGATCGCGATATCTGCGTTCAACAAAGTTTTCTGCCGATGTGGCCTATTGGGCAAATGCCGAAAGACCCTTTCCTCAACCGTGATCATGGGAAAGAAGAAGCTTAAAAACTAAGGCAACCTTGAACCGATGGGACAGAGAGCACGAACAAGTTTAACAAATTGTTTTTTATATTTTACTGATACAAATGTCCAACAAATTGTCGATCCTTCCATCCAATAACATAATGATTCTCGAGAGCAATCCGAGCTACATATAAAACGAAATGCAATAAGATAATACAACTGCTTTAAAATCTCTCTCGAAATGACCTTTCGCTCTGGCAAATTTATACTGGCAGAGCGATGGCGAGGTCTGGATAAGTAAGGCTAGTACAGATGTGGATTAATACCGTCTTGGTCCATTATATGCGCTGTCGTCCACCCAATCCATGCGATTATTGGCTGCATAGTTGTATCTGAGCTCAGCACTGCCACCTGAGCCCATTCGGTCATGTGCAGCGGGCGGCACGCGCGTATAAGAGGTACTGCGCAAACGAGGGAAAGAAGAGCAAGGAGGAGGATATTAGATGATAAGGATACATACGGTCAGCTTATACATTTCCGAGGAGATCATAAAAAAAACACCTACGTTGATCCTGGTAATGTGCGCGAGCCCCCAGGTCTGTCAGAGCCTGTACGAGGATCAAAGCTAGCTAATCTCTCATGTGTTGCCGTTCGTGTCATTGGGCCTGGTGGGACAGCTAGCACAGCTCTTGAACGCGGCTGCTGTCTTGAACCGCAGCATCGTGACATCGCTGTTCATGGACAGAAAAAAGAAACAAAAATAGAACAAATGAGCACTCCCATACACGACATACTTTGACATCACAAAAGAACACAAAAAGAGAGATGCCAGGTATAAAAATAAAAGTAAAAAAACACTTACCTCTAAAGATAGCCCATAAAAGTAGAATCGCCACCAGACCGGCGACGACGGTTATCGGAATTGAGATCTGCAGATTCTGAACATACCACGCCTGAGAGTGATTCGGGTCGATCAGTGAAAAGTTGGACAAAGAAAGAAGATGTAAACCTTTGCTGTATCTAAAAATCCAGCAGATTGGCACTTGCCAGACAGACAAGTACCGGCGTATCCTATGTGAACAGGATGATCACAGTCAGCATGATTGCGATATTGATGGCAGGTGTGTGTCACTAGCAGGACCCGCTCATAAGGGATGTAATGTGCTACCACGTACCGCAGGGAGATCCGTCGATAAGCAGGGATGTCAGTCTTATGCAAGCTCCTGCGTTAGTGGGGTCTTGACATGAGATCTGACATGATTGATCGTTGCGGTCGGGACAAGCGGCCTTGAGACCCATCGAAGCGCCAACGCTCTGACATTGTTCTAGGCGTGGGATATGAGCTCATGCTTTGCTTTGGGGCCGATAAAGGAAAAACAGGAACAGACACTCACGCGCGACAGACGTGCAAAGGCCGCTGGCACACGCCAAACCGTTGCTCCCACAGCTCTGCCCTTAATTATGAAAAGAAGTATATCAGTCACCCTATTAAACACCACTTATCACAGATAAAAGCCCCCAAAATTCGCAGTGAAAAACACGCACCATTGGGAGCCACAACATCGGTCGGACATGAGGAAGAGTTGCCAGTGCACATCTCAGCGGTATCACACAGCGTGTCGCGAGACGGGCGGCAGACTTGCGTAGATGGGGCAAACGTACACTGCGCCGTACAGCAAGCGCTACTGTCTGGATCACACAATGCATTATTCTTGAACTTGCAGGTCTTGACGTCACAGCAGGTAGAATTTGACCCAACTCCTGGGTCGCAATCTTCACCAGTCTCGACGATCCCATTGCCACACATCTGGAGCGAGATAGTGGTCCGCGAAGGATCAGGATCGACCAAACAGGTGGTTGTAACCTTGCTTCCACCAGCGCCTCTCATCACAGAGCCTGTTTATTTTATTTTATGGTTTGTAATGAGGTCGACAAATAAATTATGACGTATACTCACAGATATTACCGATCGTGCACTGTGAAAAAACAGTTTCGCCAGACTGAGCAACGGGGCTCATGATGAATTGCGCGTTGGCATTGCATGTCGTAGTCGTGAGCGGGCAACATGATGAGCTTGTCGTGCAACCATCGGCGCACTGGACAGAATTTAGAACAACCTAAAATAGACAACAAACGGCCGAAAAAGAAACGTACGTCGTGCTGACAGAAGAGGGATTAAAATCGATACAATTTATGAAGGGATCGCACAGGGGTCACTCACAATAGCACCAAAGTTGTGCCCGATTTCGTGAGCAACGACTTGCCACTCTGTACGTCCACCAGTAGAGACAGCGGTTCCCGAAACGACAGAAGGTGCACTTCCAGTGGCATCTTGTTGGCATCTATCACAGAGGGGTGAAATGAACTATTATAAACCTTCGGGCACCAATCAGTGGGTTAACTCACAAAGTTGCAAGCCATGCAATTCCAACTTCCGATCCGGTGGGGCACCCACTCATCAAATGCCATAAACCAATGTTATCGTTACCCTTGGCCCCTCTCCATTGAGAGAAAAGAGAAAGTCTGGTGTCAAGCTCGGCGCCACTGCAGGGTAGATTCCAAATATTGTCGGCGTTGACCGTTGTCGGACATCTTAAAATATAGTTTAACCCTCTGATCAACCCTTTTTATGATGTAAAACATACACTGCGCTACGAACTTGGAGTTCGGCAATCCCTAGGCTGACGTTAAAGGTGCTCTTTTGAAGCGAATTAATTGTTAAGATGAAATTAAAGTCAAGATTTATCTTGGGACCTACTTTGTACAAAGCACTTGCGCTATTCCAATTATTCAGTATCTGCTGTGTGGCCGCTTCTTGTGTTTTGGCATTCGCGACATATACACAATCGGCAGCAACACCCATATAGAGCTGTACAACAGCAAGATAAATGAAAACCTGAAATTAGAAAGTTCTCAGGAAAGTTGTTACACACCACTTTTTGGGTAGTTGGGCAACCTGCAGTCGAACCGATAGAATTGATGAAACTGAACAAGCGTGGCCGATCGCATTAGCGCATGGAAATCTTCAGGGTGCGTGTAAACATACTTGGAATTCATCCCACCGTTCCCTGTCGGAACATCATCTCGTCGATACAGGGTGTCATTAAGAAATGGCACAAGGAGGCGATCGGTCCAGGTGAGTGGTGGAGGTGTGCTTAACATAGGGTTCTGTGAAGGAGAATTATAGTCAAGTCTATCATGACCACACGATTGGGGCGTGGCGACGACGTTTTCCGAAGCATAAATTTCCCCAGTCTTGGCGAAATGCTCTTCCTCATGCGTCATAACATCAGATTCCCTCCAGATGACGAGGTTAGCGTCCGTCTCGTCCACGGGCTCGGTAAGCTGTGGATCAAGCTCAAGCTTGTTGCGTAAATAGTTTTCCTTGGTCATGATGTGGTATATGATGCCGTTGGCAGAGAAGGCGCCTTCGAATAGGGGAGCGATACCACGATCGGTGTCGCCTTGTTCGTAAACCATGATGCGCGCCCAACCAAGATCGGCTGGGTGCGGTTGGGGCACGACATGAGCAGCATCTTGACGCATGCGAGCTGGTGAATGGTCCGCCGCGACGACCTCCCCGAGGTAAGCCTTTACAGTCTCACGCAACAAAGGCACAGTGTGACTTAGAACCTCCCGTCCGTCCGATGTGGTTGTATAGTAGTGAATCCTAGCAGCAGAGTGAACGAGGTGGTCATTAGGACGCAGGTGTAGATGGAAAGTTTCATTATAAGCAGATAGTATTAGACGAAAAGAGTCGTTATAACGCAGGGTGTTCGGATGGGGTGAGAGTCGTTTGCTGAGACTTGACTGGATGGAGGAATGAGGATGTCGGGGGAGGATTTCAAGAGAAAGAGTAGATGGGTTAGCCACCCGTCGTAGTGGTCTAGCAGCAGGACTATGAGCTGTGAGAGACGGAGGCAAATTGTGAGATCATGGAGGAACGGAAGAGAAGGGAAATACCGTTCGAAAGCTGAAGCCATGATGAAAGCAGCAGAACGACCAGCGTAGATAAAGAGTGATATAGATGCATAAGAGAAAGAGAGACCGCCTACAAAAGAGTGGCGTAACGGAGAAAGAAAAGAAGAGGTGAGTATTATTATAATGAGATGAGAGAAAGCGGAGGAGGGTCTTGGCGCGCTCTTAGTCATGAAAAGCTGTGCGGTGAACATACCTGCGGGTGGAACCAACAAGCTTTTGGAGGAAAGACAAGGGTTCGCTTGACCGTATACAAAGAAAATGAAAGGAGAACGGCAAAAGACTTTCAAACTTTGCTGCTCCTTTGCTTTTGATTCTTCCGAGTCCGCTAGTTTGGTCTGTTGCTATCAATCACTTCCATCGTCAAGGTGCCTAATATTCACCATTTCACCTGCTCATCTTCACCTTCACCATACCCAGTCAGCTTGTACCATTCTCTCCACCACACATTCCGCCCAGCGGCTGAGACTTTTTGCCCCAATAGATCCGCCAAGGGCCCTTGCGTCCTAAATACGCCTTTACAAACTGCGCCCGCAGTCACCAGTTCCATCTTTGCTTACTTGGTTCCTCAACTTGCTCTCTCTGCGAACAGCCATTCTGTCTGTACGGCGCTTGCATGCATCGATGATATACACGCCAGTGTAATACGACGGAACCATCCTTTACCGATAGCTTGTTGATTGAGTATTTTGCATTACACATGTAGCTGGTTTTTTAGGAATCAAATCACTGTTGCTCTTCCGAGTTATCCATGCGATGTCTGCATATACTATTCCTGGGCTGACCAGCATCGGTTGAGCATCCGTGCTGCCCATTTACAACCATCTAAGAGTGCCCCAAATATAGATCTCTGATCGCCCAAAATGGCAAGTCATGAGGGGCATCAACTTTTTTTCACAATCTTCTCTTCGATCAAACATACTTTCAGGTCTCTGTTTCTCTAGACGGCCTTATATACCTTGACATAATGTCAAGAGATACCCAACCTCTCAAGGTCAAAAAGTCAAAAAAGTCTGACGCTGAACCCATAGATGCCGTAGATGCAGCCGAACAACCTACAGCTGAAGGTGTGTTCGATGCCATTGTATATCTTGCAGTTCATAACTTGAGACTGTGTCAGACTCCGTAAAAGACGTCGAAAAGAAGAAGAAAAAGAAGAGCAAAAGGTCCAAGGATGAGTCTGCCTCTGAGGAGACTGCGATGGTAGTGGACACGGAAGGTGTGATCCTTCAGTCGTGTCCTTTATAATCTTTCTCTCAACACAATCTCTTCCTTGACATAGAAACACAGGCTGAAAGTACAGAGAAAGAAAAGAAGAAGAAGAAGAAAAGCAAAAAGGCTGATGCCGACGTGCAGCAGAATGTGGAGGGTGACGCTATGGATGTGGATGCTGAACGTACGTCAAGCCAACATATTCGAATAAAATTTGATATATTTGACAAATAACTCACCCTCAGCTAAAGAGAAGAAGAAAAAGAAGAAGAAAAGCTCGGAGGAAGTTGCAGAAGGTACGCTGACACTTCGGTATTCTACCAACTTCTTCTCATACACATCTACAAATCGCAGAAACTCCCGTTGTTTCAGAGGACTCTGAGAAAAAGAAGAAACGAAAACGCGACGAGAAAGACGCCGCCGCGAGCACCTCGGAATCTAAAGAGGACAAAAAGAAACGCAAGAAGCAGAAAAAAGAGGAATCCTCAACTCCTGCCGAATCGTCCACTCCAAATGTCCCTTCCACTTCCGCCTCCACATCCAGTGCTCCCGCACCTTCATCTGCAGAGACCGCTGCTTTCCTTGAAAAGCACTCTGTTACAATTACCTGTCCTCCTGGCGTCCCAGCTGTTGTCCCCGTTATCAGCTTTGCACAGCTGAATGTTCCTGCTGAACTACAGACCTCATTCAAGGGCTTCAAGGAACCTACACCCATTCAGGCCTGCACCTGGCCACCTGCGCTGGAAGGCCGCGATGTCGTCGGCATCGCCGAGACCGGAAGGTAATGCAAAAATTCTCCCTTTTTCATTGCCTATTTTCTAACTACAAATTACAGTGGAAAAACTTTGGCATTCGGTATTCCCGCCCTCAACCACCTAATCTCTTCAAAAACCAAAAATTCCACCGCGTCCGGAAAATCGACCGTGTCTATCCTCGTTGTTGCGCCTACGCGGGAGCTCGCGGACCAGACCCACAGCACGCTGTCTGCACTAGGGAAGCCATTTGGTATTGCTAGTGTCGCCGTATTCGGTGGTGTGCCCAAGGACGCACAAGTGAAGATGCTTAAGAACGCTAATAAGGTCAAAGATGGGCTCACTACGCGTATCATTGTTGGCACGCCTGGACGCATCTTGGATCTCATGCAGGATGGAGCATGCGATCTCAGCCAGTACGCATATTTTGTCAGTCATAAATTATGATGGCATATTGACTTTTGGGCAGGGTAAACTACCTTGTGTTAGATGAAGCTGATCGTATGCTGGACAAGGGTTTCGAAAATGACATTCGAAACATCATTGCTGCTACGAAACCTTCTGCTGAGAGACAGACAATGATGTGTAGGTTTCAATGCACGACCTCTTTTGAATATTCGAACTAAACGAAACCGTATAGTCAGCGCGACTTGGCCCGAAGCTGTGCGGCGCCTAGCAAGCACCTTTCAACGCGACCCCGTCCGAGTGACCGTCGGAAGTGATGACCTTACAGCCAATAGCCGCGTTGAGCAGATCGTGGAAGTATTTGATGATGCCCGCTCAAAAGAGTCAGTCCCTCCCATCTTATCACACCGGATGCTCAAGCTGACAGATTCCCAGTCAGCGGCTTCTCAGCCATCTGAAAAACCTTGCTCACAAAAAGACGACGACTACCGGAGCATCGGAGTCGCGAATCCTGGTGTTTGCCCTTTATAAAAAGGAGGCGTCACGGGTGGAGCAGATGCTTCGTAGGCAGGGGTACTCAGTCGGCGCGCTGCACGGTGACATGTCGCAGAATGCGCGCACAGAGTCGCTCGAGAACTTTAAAAACGGGACGACAGGGCTGCTGGTGGCGACGGACGTCGCTGCGCGCGGGCTAGACATCCCCAATGTCGGGGCCGTGATCAATTATACATTCCCGCTGACGATAGAGGACTACATCCACCGAATCGGAAGAACTGGTGCGTGTTGTGTTATTGTTTGAGTGGGCACAGGGCTTATTTTTGAGTCACAGGACGTGGTGGAAAGACCGGCAAGTCGATTACGTTCTTCACTGGGGAAGGGCACGAGCGCGCGCTTGCCGGAGAATACGCGCGGGTGCTGAGGGAGGGTGGGTTTGACAACTCGCAGCTGCAGGCGAGGTTCCCGATGACGATCAAGAAGAAAGAGCACAGTGCCTATGGGGCATTCTTCAGAGACGATATCCCAGTGCCCAAGGGCCCGACTAAGATAACGTTTTGAGAGAGTAGTGTTATGATATATGATTGGATATGACATCAATTTGAATGAGGCTGTACGATCCATCAAACGTGATTGAGATATTTACTTGTCTCTTGCTCTCCCTTTACCACTCGTCCTTATATAAGTCTCCGCTTCTCTGTCCACAATCATGCTGGGTGGGCTCTTTAGTCAGGCCGGTAGCACGTTCAATAAAGTTGTAAAGCCTCGAGGCTCTCTCGAGGCCGACGACAAGCCTCCTTCAGACACTGAACCCGACGACACCTCCATCCTGTTCGTCCTCCTCATCCTCTAGCTCTCCATGTCTCCCATCCATTCTAACGCGCATCTCAGAGATGAAAATGAGGGCTCCATAATCACCTCTCTGATCTCCCAGCTGAGGCGAGCACAAATCGCTTTTTTTTCATCTCCTAATCGGCATCTGACCCATCGCATCTGCTGCACCGTACAGGGTTGGGATGGATCTTTCCAAAGTCACATTTCCTACCTTTGTACTCGAGCCCCGAAGTATGCTCGAGCGTATCACCGATTTTATGTCCCATCCAGACCTGATCTTTGGGCAAGTTCCGCCATCTCTCTTTCATTCTGCAGGCCATCTGACTTTTGGTGCGATGTCCACAGAGCCGAGAGCTTTGACGATCCAGAGGAGCGATTCATCAGAGTACTGCAGTACTATCTAGCTGGGTGGCATATCAAGCCCAAGGGCGTCAAGAAACCGTGAGTCGTTCATCTCTCGTCTCTTCCGATCTTACGTGCCGACGGACCGACGCGCGCTGCCTACTGCGGTTTGTTCCCCCCCTCCCTCTCTGCACAGATACAATCCCGTCCTCGGAGAGTTCTTCAGATGCAGATACGACTACCCCAACGGCACACAGGGTTTCTACATCGCGGAGCAAGGTGAGTCTTTATTCTTTCAAAAGGCATGAGACGGAAAACTCGGAGTTGCCGCAATCCATCCTACTTCTATCTCCGGCCGACTTGTACTAACATACGAATCGCGCAGTGTCGCACCATCCACCGGTATCTGCGTTCTTCTACATCTCCCCCGCGAACCACGTCTGCATCATCGGCGAGCTCAGACCCAAATCAAAGTTCCTCGGCAACAGCGTGTCGACCACGATGGAGGGCGAAAATAGGGTGACGTTGCTCGGCAAGCCAGAGGATGGGGGTAAGCAAAACACATATCCTGCTCTTTTAATCTCCGTCCATCTCGCAAATTTCCCTACTTACCCTCGTCTAAATCCAATCGCGCTGGAACTGATGCTGGGACAATATCAGAATACGTGATCACGATGCCGAATATGTACGCTCGTGGAATCCTCTTTGGCAAGATGGTCCTCGAGCTGGGAGATACATGTATAGCAAAGAACGAGAAACACGGCTTGTCGTGCGATCTGGAGTTCAAGACCAAGGTCACTTCTATTTCTCAACATCACTCATAATTACTCTTTTAAAATAAAGCATTTGTACGACAGGGATTCTTTTCCGGGACGTATAATGCCTTGGCGGGGCGGGTGCGCAAGAACTCGACTGAAATCGGAGAAGTGTCGGGGAGATGGAGTCATGTCATGGAGATCAAAAGCAGCAAGGTGCGTTGTTATTGCCGTATTTTTTACATTTTGGGTTTTCCTTTCCAACCCACATATAAAAAAATCTGGGAAGTTAATTGCTTGAGTAGACTGGTCAGAAGCGAGTGCTGTTCGACGCAGTGAAAGATGGCCAGAATATTTCTCCGAAGTGGGTCCCTCCTGAAGACGAGCAAGAGCCTAATGAATCACGAAGGTATACTCATCGCCTAGTCTCGAAATGAAACTAGCATCTGAACGCGAACGTTGTCGGTGGTAGACTGTGGACACATCTAACTGAAGCCATCATCAACAAAGATATGGAAGCAGCGACGACAGCGAAGACAGCGGTCGAAGATGCACAGAGAGAAGAGCGAAAGTACCGAGAAGAAAGCGGGTCGGAGCACGTCCCTCGTTTCTTTACGAAAGAGAATGGGCGGTGGCAGCCCAAGCTCAAGTAAGTCTCCTACCTATTCCATAGCACATCTTTAACTGCTTACACTTGAACCCAAAGGATACCAAAAGGTCCCCAGGAAGCGACACTGGCCGTGCAAGAATGGATATTCCCCACCACGACTAAACCAGGCTCAACAACAAGCGCCTCACCCCCTCCCCCTCCTCAACCAGTATTACCCTGATCCTTTTTCCTTTTTAACCAGTACTTACTCAATACATAAATGTCTCCGGCTCTTCTCATTTCTATATAACATAATTGCACATTGACGCTTTGCTTCCTCCTCTTTTCCTATTGGTTCATGTAGACCCTTCATGTCGTTAATTTGCATTCTAGGTACGAGTGTACAAATAGTACTATTGATAAATCAGGGTATGTATAACCTTGATACTAAGATCAAAAGCAAGTAACATGGGCATAGTCACTGACGACTTGCTTCGCTACGTTCGACGCCTACCTCTGCTAAGCATAGACTTTGTTATGCCTATAATTGACGTTTGGAGCACTCTGGGAGTTTCTGTACATGATTGGAGCAAAAACTGCCTCTGACGAATGAAGCCACTGAATATCTCTATGTTTGCATGATTGACAGAGAAATGCGTACCAAATGACGCATCTCCAACCTCCAAAGCTCCAAGCACTGTGGTACAGAAAATCAATGTTTATATAAGATATATCTATATGCAGCCACAACGGGTAAACGTTGCGAGTACAGGCGGTAATCCCTACCTAATGATCTTAAATAAAGAGTTCGCGCATTTTGGGGATTAGAAGTATATTGCAGTTACAAAAAGACATCGACTGAGTATATGCGGATAATGTTCGGAGAGATGATGCTATTCAAAGGTTGTGGGTAATATTCGATATGATAAGCGCCCATTAATTAAAACCACCGTTCGAAGCTTACACGGCCAACGAAGTCAAACACGCGATGTCATTCGCAAAAAAAAGATATATTCCGAGCCAATGTGTTGATATTGATAAAAACTAGTACCACTGATAAATGAGGGTATATATACAGATTCCGCCTACAGTCGGTTCATTTGTGCGAGATGACGAAAAAAAATAGAAAGATGAAATGAAAAACGGAGTAGTGGATGGTCAAAAGACCGATAGCGAGGATTATAAATGAGAGTGTTTGTTGATAAAGGAGGATATAGAGATGTTCATGATAAATTTGAACCGATTATGTAGAATAGGAATAAGTGCAACGTAAAACTGACAGCATATTAAAAGATCTAAAACCTCCCGAAAATGAAATGATTTATGTCCACCAGCCGTCGTCCCCTTGTGTAGGTGCCGCAGAAACGGTGCTGGGCGTCGGTGACGGGGCACGAGCATACTGGCTGCTAAATCTTGAAGGGAAGGCTTTCGGCGTTGATGGCGCGAGACTGGCAAACCGACTTGAGGGCGTATGCATTGGGGGTGTACTCCATTTAGTCTGGTTGTTTGTGTTTGTAGGTGCGTGCATTGAATCCCAAACAGATGGTTCGGAAGGACCGTTTTGGCTCGACGCCAAACTGCTACGACCACCAGCATACGAGACGACTCGACGACTGGCCGTTTCTCCGCGGCCATCGTAGATAGTGCTAGCTCGAGAATCAGGACGAGGAGGAGGGTGTGTGTTACCATTGGTCTGAGGTCGGAATGGCGCAGCAGGAGCAGATCTTGCTGCTGTTCTTGCCTTCTCGAGTTCTCCCTGGAGAAGAACACATTTTGATTCCAAAGCAGAGACCTGATCTCTGAGCTTATTTTCACGATCCTAGTATATATATGTGGTTAATGAAGAAGTTCAATGAACGGGATACATTTAGTAAACTCACCACCCGCAACCGGCCTTCTGCTTCTTGCTCTTCAAGTTGCATCTTGACCAGTTGATAATCGGCTTCCAGTTGAGATTGTGTTTGTTCCGATTGCTCGAACTTGGTTCGCACCATTTCGAGTTCACCCTCACATTCCTTGGCTCGGCGTTCCCATTCAGATGACCGCTGCTGAGCTTGAGTGAGTGACTGCCTTGTTGCGGTCAAAGTTCGATCATTGTTGGCAAGTTTTGTTTCGAGGTCCTTGAAACGCTTCTGCAGCGCCATGTTTTCATCTTCCAATACCTTGCTCTGATCGCGATAATGCCTCAGCTCCTTCTGTTCTTCACTGTCGGCATTTTCAAGCAGGTTGAAGACCATGTTAATCTTCTCCGTCGCGGCACTGAGAGCATCCCAGTTGTTTTGTTGAGACAACAACTGAGTATGCTGGCGTTGAAGACTTTCCAGGGCCTTTGTAACATTCTCCGTTTCTTTCTTGGCAAACTCAATACCCAACTCCAGAGAATCCGCCTAGAAATAAGATGGATGATTGCAACGACAGAACATTTTACGAAATAGACCAACCTTAGACGAGATATTTTGGTTCTCGGTACTGAGTTCTTTATTAGCCTTCTCCAATTCGGCAATGTTACGTTGATTCGTTTCGGCTACGACGTCAGCAGACTGGAGTCGAGCAAGAGCTTTCGCAAGAGCTTCTTCCAACTCCGCGTTGCGAGCCTGCAAAGTGCTCGTTTCCTTGGTCTTGGAAGCAGCAGTATCCTCAAGTTCCTGAACCTTCGCTCGAAGGCGATCACGCTCACTTTCAACAATAGTGAGCTTCTCTCCGAGTACATCCTTCTCGACACGAGCTTGGCCATACGAGCTTCGGGCCTTGGTAACTTGAACTTGATACTCCGCGTTTAATTTGCGAACATCTTCTAATTCACGTTTGGTGCTATCCTGCGACGTAATGAGATCGGATAATGCGCTCTGAAGGGTTTCTACAGCTCCTTTGAATTCTTGGGGCAAAGTGTCGAGTTTATCCAAGAGAACCTTGTTCTGCGACGCGGCAGCTTCAGTCTGTTCTGCCAACTTCTTCTGGTCTTGAGTAAGGCCTTCCACGAGACTTTTGACAACGAGAACATTCTCATCGGTTTGAACGACAGGAGCAGGCGGCTGATCGACCTTCTTGAAAATGTCCTGTTGGAGAGCTTTGAGATCCTGGAGTTGGGTACCAACACGCTCAGGAAGCTCTGCAAGTGAGGCAATGATCTCGGACTGAGAGGTAGCAAAGGATGCTTGCTTCTCCTCGACAACCTTTTGACCGGCAGCCAGCTTCTCAACAACACTAGGCACAGTATTGAGCGACTCCAAGAGCTGCGAGACGCTCTCAGTAACCCTAGCCGTTACGCTATCAACATTGAACGTCTTGTCGCGCACCGCAAGGCGCGAGTCCAGACGCTCAACCACCAGATCTGCGACCTGCTCCTTGATCTCGAACGCGTCAATAGGTGCGATCGCGCGTCGAACCTCAGCAATAAGCTTCATTGTAATAGCATCCGTATCGACCGTCATATCGCTCGCCGAAGGAATATGAGGCAGAATCTTATCGACAATAAGTCCAGCCGTCTCGCGTTTATCTGACGCGAGGTCGATGAGCTGCGAAATATGTGGCTTGACGGCCTGTGCAAGCTGATTCGTCAGGAAATCGTAGTCAATGGGATCGTTCTGGAGAGAGTGGAGCATGGGAGATAGAACGCTGACGAGCTTATCAACGATGAGATCGTGTTCGCGAGCAGAGGCATTGAGAGCCACGGCTTCCTGTCGAGCGGAAAGTTCTGAAATAGCTTCAACAACGGCATTAATAGTTCTGCCACCGAGCTGCTCAATTGCAGACAACAGATCCTGAGGCACGTTTCCAGTAAAGGAAGCTGCGTGCTGAGGATCCCGACGAACTTCTCGTTGCAAGGCTTCAAGGAGCTGCTGTTGGCTTTCTTCCAAAACTTCCTTGATCATTTGGAAGTCCAACTCTCCTCGAGCATCCATCTGGCTGTTTTCTAAAGTGCGGGCAGCCGACTCTTGCAGCTGAGCACGGAAAATGGAGATAACCTCGTTGACCTTTGTCTCTGTAGCAGCCGAGTTGGTTTCGCTGGCAGTGAGCAATTTGCGGGTCAAATGATGGCGCAAATCCGCGAATTTATGATCCAGAAGGTGACTGAGAATATCTTCAATGTGATGCAGCTCCATGCGCATAGATAGGTCCTGAGCAACACCAGACATAACTGACGGAGACGTCGACACCTTGGTGTCGTGCAAGGCGTCAGGAAGCGACGACCGCCTACGGGTATGTCGAACCGATCCAAACACATCATCCGACGGAGGACTTGGTCTATCGCCAGGGTCGGTAACGAGACGACTACGAGGACCTTTGAGAGCAATCAACGCAACATCATCATCGTCCATCGACGGCCGATGCATATGTTCGAAAATGTCTCGGGAGCTCATACGCGAACGCACACTCTTCCTTGTACGATCGTCATTGTTGACCAGCGCCTTGAACAATCCAGCTGGGACGGTATTACCTGACACTGGGTGCTTGAAGTCCAAAGGAATTGGCGCCCGTTTTTGTTTGGGTAGGGCCGGAATAACGATCTCCTGCTCATGACTATCGTTGGCAAGAGCAGTGCCTGACTCGTTGGCGTTCTCTTCGTCTTCATTTTGTTCACTGGCGGCAGCTTCTTCTGCGTCATTTTCCGCTACCTCTCCTGTCATACGAGGCATGTTATTAGCCACAGCTGAGAATCCAGCAAATGTAAACGGTTGGGAAGCCGGGTCGGATTCATGGGGTGCTTGTCCAGATAGGGAGGATCCTGACCGGCGACGACGCAAGGCCTGAGGCGAGGAAGTCTCAATTTTCATTGGGAACTTGAACGAGGCAAAGCTATCTCCTTCGTCGATGATCGAAGAACTCGATCCATCGCGACGTTGCCTCTTCTCTCTACCCTGCACCTTGAAAGGCGTCGACTCCACCGAAGTAATAGTTTCCAGTGGCTGAGCTGGCTGTGGCAAGGGAAGAGGTATCGACCGCTCAGGCACTGGCATCTGGGGCGCGTTAGCAAGTCGGAAATTGAACGCGCCAGGCTTGAATTCAACGGCTGCGACATTAAGAGGCTTGCCAATGGATGGTAAACGTGTATGAGTGGTAGAGGCTGTCGGCATTTGGGTAGGAGGTGTCGAGTTTCCGCTAAATGGCTGCCATGAACCTGAATCACCACGAGCACCAAATACGAACGGTTTAGCGAGTGGATTGAGAGACTCTCGCCTGCCCGCTGATAGATTTGATTGATGATGGAATGAAGGTTCTGGGAATCCACTTGCACCAGAAGCACTGCGTGAATGAGCCATAGCAGGATCGTGCATAGAATATTGACCAGATGTTACACGAGAATGGGGTAGAGCAAGGGATGATGCCAGTGCATTCGGGTGTTCTGGTTGATATAACTCGGTAGTAACCCCAACAAATTCTGCCTGTCTTCCCATAGCATAGTTCTCTTCGCTGGGATTTGAGATGATATCATCCTCTCGCTGCGAAATGAACCCAAGCGTAGTTTCCGGTGGACGAGGGAAGTTTGGAATGCGACGAGGTTGGTCGATTTGTTGCTGTTGAGCAGCTCTACGACGCATGCGGCGCTCATTCCGTTGTTGACGAGCCCTTTCCTCATCCGAAGGATTCGACCATTCACCGATGCTCTAATGAAATCATGAGATAATGCCAGGACAGATAGAAAGAAACGCACCTCATCATCAGACGTCTCCACACCAAGATATTGATCCTCTGAACCAGTCCATTCCTCGACAGGATCAACGTCCAACTGTTGGAGCTCTCTCTGTTGCGGGGGCTCGTTCTCCTTTTCAGCTTCGTTATCGTCCTCGTCATCAGCATCATCTTCGTTATTCTCTCGTTGTTCATTTTCTTCTCCATTTTGGAATTGCCCAATGAAGTTGCCACCCACTGAGCGAAGAGAAAGGGCCGCGGATAGTCTTGACACATGTCGAGAGTGCAGTCGACTCTGTGGCACAGTCGTCATCCCGTCGTCATATTCCTCAAGTTCACCATCAGAGTTATTCTCCACTTCCAAGTTGTCATTGAGCTTCGCATCAAGCTCTTCCTTTTCACTCTCTTCGTTGCGCTCTTCAGCTTGCATTTCTTCGGCCTCTTCCTCTGATTCCTGAGGGGCGTCCAAGCCGAATCCACGAATGAAGTCAATATGACTCCCGCCACCTACTGCTGATAATGGCGGTGGCGCGAAACTGGGAGCAGCCAATGGTACGCGTCCTTGCGGCGCGTAAATGCCGTCAATTGGAGAATCTGAGCTTTCAGCGGCGGAATCGGACCCCAAGACACCTTGAGAACTGAGGGGATTATGGTATTGTGAAGGAGGTGATGAGAAAAGGGAAGATTGATACGATGGAGGTTGGGCTAATGACATTGTGTGGCCGTGGCGACCTGTTAGGAAACGCGATGTCCCTCGAGGTGATGGCGACAACCCAAATGGAGCGGCGAATGGAGGCTGAGGCGAAACTGACAAAGAGTTGCCCGCGGAACTGGTTTGCTGAGATTGCTGTAGTTTATTCAGCTTGAACAACAGAAGAGCTGGATCTGCAGGTGAAGATATCTAAATGTTTGTTTAGACAAAGGCTACCACGTGTAGAGCATGTGCTGACGACGTACCGAAGCAGCCCGGGCGTGAGGTGCATGAATCTGAGGGACAGTGCTTCCGGAACCGCGTTCTACTCCAAGTTTCTCCAACTTTTCCTCGATAGTTTGTATTTTAAGAGCGTCCCACGCGCGCTGTTTAATGAAAACAATCAGCCGGAATCTCGAATCAAGTGTACGTTACAAAAATTGCTTCCGCTATGTTACGCACTTTGCCCGGAAGATAGACGTCGACTGCATCAGGTAAATCGTGCCTCCATTCATCTGGTGGATAAGATTCCGCAGTGGCAATTTCGACAGCCTTGACTGGCACTTGTTCAGAACTGTCAGATTCCTTGGGTAAAGGCGTCCGCGCCCAGGAAGGACGCGTCGTAGGCTCGCCATCTTCGCCAACGGGCGTTTCCTTCGGGAAATTGACGATGACCTTCTTCGTCTTCACAGGCGCTGGGGTTGCTCCTGGGGTGATACTTGGACCGAGAGCACCGGGAAGTGGGCTGACCTTACGAGCAGGACCACCCAAAACCGCCTTCGGAGGACCACCGATACTCAACTGACGTCGACTTCGATTTGGGAATGGATGAGGAGAAGCTTGAGGTTGGACGCCAGGAGCCAACGCAATGGAGGGCCGTGGAAAGTGAGAGGCGACAGGGGTCATGTAATTGGGAGGGTGGATGCCCGCTGCTGCTAGTTGAATGCTTGCGTGGTGGGCGTGATGGCCTGGACGCGCAGGAGCGCCAGGAGTTGCATTAAAGAAGGATTGCATAGGTGTTTGGAGTGGATTTGAGACGGGGAAAGCTGGGTGGAAGCTCTGTTGTATACTCGTCGGAAGGGCGGGGGAGTATAGAGCCTGGCCAGGACCACCTGTAGGCTGTTGCATATTGAGATTTTGAACGATACTGAGACGCGGTAGGGGATCTCTGCGCTTAGTAGACATGGAGAAGGATAGGAATTAGGCGGATAGAAGAGAGATGGAGATGGTGTGTGCTGGCGGCCAGAGCTGGACTGAAGAATAAGAGGGAGAAAGGGGACCAGTAGACAAGGATAGTTGGGTATACTGGAGGGAGTTGTCAACAGGCAACCCCTTGGAGGATGCTCAGAATGACTGAGTGAAGAACAAGGCAATACTCACTGCTCTTGCCAAAAATCTTTCAGCCAAAGTTTCCACGTGTGTCCGTTTCTTCTCACAGGGGCTGCGTCCCCTTGATCAATTTCCTTAAATACCGCCATGTTCTGTGGCCCATGTTCTGTGCCATTGCAGCTCACTTTATTCGCAGGATATGGCCTCTCTTGATCCAGTCTTCTCATCCGAGGTGATCGTTCTTTAAACTGAGAATAGCATCGACTACTCTTCTTAATTGTCAGGCCAAACTGTCGCGGCCACCACTACTACAACAACATTGTATATAGACCCTATACAGACAAATTACATCATGGTTCTGTACAATTTGAAGATGAAGGTTTAGAGTGTACAATATAGGATTAAGGAAGGACCAACTGAGCGCTCTTCGGCACAGAAAGCCGATCCGCTTGTCAACGGATGCTCCGAATAAATAGCTTTCGACTCAACCTGTCTGTTGCAAGCAGGTTTAAATCCCACCCCGGATCTTCTTGCCTTCCCCCATCCTCTTGGACCATGTCATTGGCTTTCTCGCGTGCTGTGCGCACTTCCAATGCCTCCCAATTTAACTCGGCAGGTCTGAGGACACTACTATGGAGGAATGCGCCTATCTCTCTTAGAGCTCTAAGCTCACTAGCTGGAGGCTTGGCCGATATTGATGTGCGTTTGCTATACTTCCTCGCACATATTTCCCTTGCTAAAACAAAGCGAAGCCTTCCAAACTTCAATTTACACGGACAGGCAAACCTAAAACTTTGCCAGAGTCTTCAACATTGAAGTTTGGCCATACCTTCGTGCGTCACCTCGTGCCATCTAAAATGCACCAATATATTGAATATTAAATATCTAGACTGACCATATGTTAACCATTCCATGGACACAAGAAGCAGGATGGGGAGCACCTCATATCCAACCATGTCCGTTTATTTAATCCCCCGATCTAGCTATGCATGTATCTCACAAAGTTCCCAGACGGCCCGCTCGCAATGGAACCCAGCTCTACAGTGCTGCACTACGCGCAAACCATCTTCGAGGGAATGAAAGCCTACACAGATCCCGAAGGCAATATCAGAATGTTCAGACCCGACATGAACATGAAGCGTATGAATACTAGTGCACACCGTATTGCCCTACCCGTGCGTTATCACCTCATGGCTCTACCTCAACTTGGGCTCACAACCATAAAAAATATGTAGACATTCAACGGTGATGCTCTTCTGGAACTCATCAAGCAGCTTATCCGCATCGACAAGCACTGGATCCCATCTGAGCCAGGCCACAGTCTTTACGTACGGCCTACCCTCAGTGAGTTTTCGCTTCCCGCATTCAAGTGTCATTTATCTCAACTAACCACAAATCAACACAGTTGGCACACAAAAAGCTATCGGTGTCAGCCCTCCCAATGAAGCTCTTCTCTTCGTCATCCTGAGCCCCGTAGGCTTGTATTATCCCACTGGCTTCAAACCTATCGCACTCTACGGTACCACGGAGTACGTCCGGGCCGCCCCTGGAGGTTCGTCCCATCTAATCCCTCCTTACTCACACATAGCAGATATTAACATTAACATCAATCAGGAACCGGTGCATTCAAGCTTGGTGTTAACTACGCCCCAGGAATCCTACCCCAGAGACACGCCGCCGCCCAAGGATACTCCCAGAACCTGTGGCTTCATGGGCCCGAACACTACCTCACTGAAGTTGGCACCATGAACATGTTCGTCGTGTTCCACAAAGAGGGAGGAGGTAACAAAATCACCATTTTTCAACACTATCAAAATTTTAACTCTGCCTCTGCACCATATTCTCTCTAGGGTATGAACTTGTCACTCCACCCCTCGACGGCATGATTCTCCCAGGTATCACTCGCGACTCCGTCCTCACCCTCGCGCGCGAGCACGCATCCGGCGTCAAACCCGTCGCAGGCCTCCCCACGGACATCACAGTCTCAGAGCGACCCGTAACAATGTCCGAAGTCAAGGAAGCATCCGAATCTGGACGGCTCGCTGAGCTCTTTGGTGCTGGTGCGTAAAACTGCTTTTTTTTTTCTCCCATCTCTTGTCTAAACTTTTGTCCTGCCGATATAGGTACTGCCGCTATCATCAGCCCCGTCGACCGCATCGGCTACCTAGGCGAAGACGTCCACATCCCAGTTGGCAAAGATGGCATGGGCCCACTTTCGCGCCACATCTGGACCGAGCTCGTCGGTCGCCAAACCGGCAAGATCCCAAGCGACTGGAGCATCGTTATCTAACGGACAAAGGCTTGTCCCTCATCATCATCTCACTATCCTGGCAGGAGATCCTATTTCTTGATTTCTGATCTGATGCCCCGCCCCGACCATTCTAACATTTGGTATTGCGGTCATCTAATCTTACTGACTGGTGTTATCTCCCCATTTTTTCACTTGCTCTTCTACACACTGGCGTTACATATCTTCTTTCATCTCTCTCATTCATAACGAAAGAAATATATATCTATTAGGATGGTTATTCTGTGGCATTTCAATTTGCTTTTTCTCATTTTCAATAGTGTGTGGGCTGCTGTAGATTTCTTAGACGACTTCATATGCACTTGAATCTTAAATATCTCTCTCGCACAAATTGTATAGGGCGCTGCTTTAAAGTTGAAGAGGCAGCAGTGTCGTCAAATTCATGACGCACATTTAAAAAATAAAATATTGCAACGACCGCCTCCAGAGGAAATGTAAGTATTACAAAGATTGTACGCATAGAAGAGAAATAAAACGAAAAGGAAAGGGAATCCCAACGAAGAAGCAGCAGGCACAAGCAAAATAGGAAACATGTCCACATAAAAGTGTCATTCTACAGCAGACCCATGCCATCTTCATCGTCACCTCCTCCCCACCCGCTAGCAATAATCTCTTCCTCGTGTAGATGATGCGCAGCATGGCTTTCTGGCGATCGTGGTGGTGCTTCATGTCCATATTCAGAACTATGACTTGCAGCAGGTGCACTACTACTCGACTCGCTAGGAAGGGCCTTCGTTGTTTGTGTTGGTGTCACAGTGCTAGCTCCCTCTTTTCCAGTATACCACGATATCTGTACAGAACCAACAATTGGGATATTGGCACCTTTTGACAGACCCTATATAGAGAGGAAAATATCAACAAGATGAACAGATAAGATTAAACAACTCAATTACCGCTTCCGCCGCAGATCTAGACTTGAATGACACAATATATGTGCTTCCGCCAGCACCATCTACAGGTTCAACAGACTCCAATTGACCTGTGGTCTAAGTGATAAAATAAAATGATCAGAACAGGGTTCACAGTATGGAAGAAGACCTCAACGTACCTCATACCAATCCCTCAACGCTTGAGCGGAATCTTCAGGCACATTTTTCACGAGCAATTTTTTTGGACGGTTATCCAACTTCATGCTTGCGCGAGGAGGGCCACCACGCATAGTAGCCCCACGGAAGTAACTCCGAGGAGCACCTCTTCCCCGCCCTCGATATCCTCCTCTGTAAGATGATGACGGCAGCGCAGAGTCCAATCCTAGACTGGCAGCCTAAAGTAAAGATAGAATAAATATAAGCGCTCTGAAAAAGGCCAAAATGTCCAGACAAAACGTACCTCTGCCTTTAGTTTTTCCAATTTTGCCTTCAGATCCTCCGTAGTCTCTCCGCCACCTTCACTGGTGCCCGTACCATTGGGCATATCCAACTCTTTATCCAACCGCTCGCGTTCCAATCTCTCGCGGTCTGCCGTAGTATTCACGGACTTCTTCGCAGATGCAGCTGCTGTGCTACTCGAACTGGCGGATGTGGACGCCGCGGGTGGTAAAGAGGATGAAATCGACTCCTTCAACGCCTTCATCTCCTCATCTATCTTCCTTAATCGCGCCATGATTCCCTTTTTCTCATCTGCCGGGGCAGTGGAATACGATGCAATCAGCGCATTTTGTTCAGCAATCGTCTGCTCGAGCTGCTGCCGCTTCTCCTCGATCGCTAAGGTTGCTGCTGAAGAGGTAGCCGGCGTTGCAGATTTACGTGGCGTCGCGCTCGCTCCTGCAGCGGCGGCGGCAGGTGTTGTCGAAGTCGAAACAGGTCCCGCAGATGGAGGTTGCTGCTGAGGAGCAGGGGAGGCCGATTTCGAAGTCATATTAGCTACAAGTGGCGCAGATGCAGCCAACATGCGCTGCCCGATCTGACCATGTCCCTCCATCGGACGATGCCAAAACACCTTCACGAATCTATTCCCAAATACAGCGTCCTCTGACTTCCACGCAGCATGCGCCTCATCATGGTTTGAGAAGCTCACCAGAGCCTTTGCATTCGTAGGGTCAATCGCGACGTTCGTTACAGTCCCGAAGCGCTTAAACCAGTCATTCACGCCTTCCAATGACAGCTTGTCTTCAGGGATCTTTTCTACGACCAATGTTTTGTCGTTACGTTTTTCTGGGCGGAAGTTGTGCACTTCACCGCCAAATGTACCTCGTCCTCTTCCTCCAGGACCACCTCTCCCACCACGATACTGCCCTTGACCACGACCTAGCGTCGGTGGGCGCATCCCGGGCATATGCGCATTGTTATCGACGTCCATGTTTGGTAGATATCCCCCGTTCATGTTGTTCATCATGGGATTGTAGCCGCCTCCGAGGTGAGGGGGGTTCACCGATGGACCTTGGTTATTGACCTGGTGCATGTCGACGTCTCCGTGTGGTAATGGTTCAAGCGACGGGGCGTCTTGAGGGACGATTGGAGTTAAATCTTGGATCACAGGAAGCTCTCCGGACGCATTAATGGGGTGGACCACTCTGCTTCCATCTTCCTGCTGTATTCTGGGCAATAAAGGCGCCCGCTGGTGGGGTGGACGGCCGCCCATTGGTCTCATATCCATTCTGGCTTCATGTGGGTCGTAAGCAGCATTTTGCATGAAAGGCATCCCAGTAGGGCCACCGGGGAACATGGGCATGAAAGGCATGCCAGCACCAGGGAATAGTTGCCCTGGGACGACAGCGTCATCTCCATGGCTGTACTTGCACGTCGCACCGCGCGCGCAGTATCCGTTATCTGAGTATACAATCAGATGAGCTGTGATCACAAAACAGGGAAGAAAGGGAAACGCACTGTGATAATCCCGACAGACACCTCGTTTTTGGTCTGGCGGTTGGTATCCCTGTGGTCTCCTGCCGTTCATGAGCCCCATACCGTTCATGCCATTCATCCCGTTCATACCCATTGCAACCATCTGCCCAGGATATCCACCCATACCCATGCCCATTCCCCCGTTGCCGAACCTATCGACTGGCGGGCGGCCCCACGCTCCGGAAGACTGAGCACCCATACGGCCGTCCCCTCCATTGCCATACCGCGAAAACTGACCGTCGGTATTCAGCCGTGGGCCCTTTGCAGGCGGACGTCCATCACGCTCATCATCGGTCGTACTCCGCTTCCGTATTCTGTCTGACGGCGATGGCAGCAGGGCGTCTAATGGGATTGGGATTCCACTATCTTGTGGTTTGGGGGACGGAATGGCGCTGTAGGGCATGTACGATTTCGTGCGGATGACGGTGAACAGCGTATCAACAAATGAGCTGCACTCTGCTTGGAAAAAAAGGCGGTAAAAGAGGTCAAAACCATCGCTCTATTGCTCATTTGAGCGGCCCAGACAGACCTTTTTCGAGAAATTCATCGAGCTGAACAGCCAGTTCTTCTCGCATCTCGTTTTCGGGGACATTGTGTTGCAGTAGGGCAAGAATATAGTCTGCCAAAGCGCCTGGCTCTGCATCGCATCTAAAAACAAGGACATATGAAATTAGCAAAGAACAGGCGAAAAATGAAAGAATAAATAAACGAACATGGGTTCAAGAGTTCTGACAAGCCATGGTTTGAGATGTGAGGCAGATTCTGTATCGACGAGCACCATAGGATATGAGGTATAGGATTCCAAGCACAAAAGGTGGTCGAAAGAGTCAGAAGACTGCACTGCGCGAGAGTCAAGGCTTGCTGCACCAACAGAGGTGCGCCATAAAATGTGATTGGTCAGCTTCCTGATTAGGCCTATGAAGTCACTATATCTTCCCTCTTTTGTTTTTCTCCGTCTTCACCGTACATGGAACCGCCGCACTTGTGGTTGAGGACGGAAACGTGCTCATTCCGTCGTCCACAGGCCAAAAACATCCCGTACAAACTATTTCCAAAACAAGCACCGGTTCCCGTATTTGTTCACCAAGCTACCTTTTGAGTCATTGGGCATTCAACCTAACGCTGACTCAACGCAACAGACCTTGGACCCACAAGTATTACAATTACCTCTTCGAACGAATCCAAAACAATTAGCGCTGCATCTCTGGCGGTCCGTCTGGGCCTGCCAAATAGTCCAATTACACTCACGACACAAGTGCCACACCCATTTTTATTTCTCTAAATTTGGAGTCATCTGCGTCGCTTGGGGTTCTTGTACCTCGGAAGTCTTTCAACGCGGCCTTCTTTCATCCGTCTACGTACTAGTACTCTTCTATTAACTTGAAATGTCCTCGTTCAACCTAAAGATTCCACAAATGTACACACCGTTCACCACGAATAGTGAAGTACGGAGATAAGTTATTGCGTTTGTGCAAGATTTACTGAGATGAATAAACATTCGATGACTTTTGCTTACAGCTTTTGGCTTATATTCTTGGAAATTGAAGATAGTAACGATTTGAAGTAGGCTGCTTAACGATATTACAAGGGAACAAACCATCGTTGGAATATAGATTTGCTCTAACTCAGAGGGAAAGTCGAAAACCGAATGATTAAGAAATAAAATTGACAACGACATTAAGATACAAGATAACGGGAAATACACTTTTTTTAAAAAAAAATGAAAAGACTGGGATGCAAAGACCCCCTCTTTCTTCACCAAATAAATAATGGCATGTCTTCCGGAGTATGACGTGAATGTGTCCGTACAGTTGGACGAAAAAATGACGAGAGTAAGTACCAGAGCACCGGTTAAGTCACAAGAAGATCAATAGAACGAACGTGCACGCCGAGCCAAGACATAATACAGCGAACAACACGATAAAGACCAAAAGAGAATAGCAAAAAATCGGCGATAATTTCCACAAGTGCAGCGTATTATCAGGGATCCAGTACCACCAACGTTTACGAGCATATTTTGAGCCTGGCAGGAATCCAGTCCTTCTGGACTTGGAACTTACTCATTCGATTCTAACCCTGCAGCTGCCCAGGCCCAATTTTCCGAAATTTCGATTTGTCCACCAGGTTTAACGTCTTAGCAGTTCCCGAGTCAGAGCCAAGGGTTCCCGAGCCAGCTTTTGACTCGGGAACTCGACGACCTTGTGACCTCTCCCATGAGAAATGATATGTTGGGTTGGGGCCACATGCGATTGGCGACGGTTCGCATCATGCCTATCGATGACAACGAGGAACAGACAAGAAGTGATGATGGACCCTTGATGACGATGAAGAAATGACAAACAAGCCTCCTGTTGGTCAGCACGGAGGAGTCATTCAGCCGAGACCGGAAAATTGTCGTCGAGATTGGTGCAGGAGTATACAGAGGGCAGTGAGTGGAAAGATAACACATTCACGGTCCATGACGGCAGTGAGCAGCCCTGTCATGATAGTGAGATTCACGTGAGGAGGTGAAGAGTAGATGACTAGGTGGTACATTAAAACCAACTGAGAGAAGAAAAGGATAGCGAGACGCACCATGAAGGAGTTAGATAAAGTGAAGAGCAATGAATACATTCATATACCCTTCCAATACAAGTCCTGAAAGGCAACCGGAGTACACAAGTACGACCAAAGATATAGCAATAGGCCAAATACACAGGGGAAAGTGGGTAAAAGCGGGGGAAAGAGGAGGGAATGGAGAGAAAAGGGTGGAGGGAGGGAAAGAAAGCACAAGAGCATGGTGGAGTTGCGTGCTTGAGGCTTTTATAGAGTGACTGCGTCGTTTTTGATGTGATGAGGCCTTTAAGCGTCACGCATTTCTGCCATTGGTCAGTTGCTTTTCCAAGGACCCCGATCACCTTGAGGCATTTTTCCGAATCTTGCTCTAGAAAAATATTTTACATTGCCTTTCAATTATATCGCATCTAATATATTCTTCTCTAACTATTTTTTGCCTTCTAAGCCAGGCAAACTGAACATCTAGGAAACAGTTGGTGGTCAATTGAGAGGATAAACAGATTTGGTCGCTGTTACCAACCTCAAAGACGGATTCTGCAGGCACACCCCAGCCCCTGACGCCTTCAACCCTGTTATCCATCCTTGTACCAAGCATGACACCAATCACCGCCCCGCTTTCCTCGTCGACAATAGGTCCGCCACTTGACCCAGCAGTCGGTAAAGGTGTAAACAGAAGGTGAGACAACGCATCGTAAGTGCCGGGCTACAACATTCTTTCAGTTCTTGTCGCATGTCCATCACAAGTAGAACTCGCCTCGGTTTCGCGTCCAGCAAAGTCGCGATATCCGAGCACCTTTCCATGGTGCCATTTACCCCAAGTACCCCCAATCCAGGGCATCCATCCGGTGTCATCCGGTTTCTCTTGTGCCACAAAATGCGCTCGAATGGGCGTGTCCTTGTGGGCCGGATAGGGCGACAGAGGTAAACTGTTCATTGCATTTGGAGGCAATGGACAAGACAATAGAATCAAATCCGAACGAGGAAGCGCTGAAAGCACATGAGAAACCGGGTAGACCTCCAGCGCAGCACCAGTTCCAGTCACGATGAATGAACCTGTGTACTTTTTTGTCGTCCCATGGACAGGCGTCACCAATAGCGGCGACTGTCGAATCTACTCATTCCATCGTTGTTAAAAACTCAGAACCTGCCAAACGATAACAGCGCAAACTCACTTCCTCCAGGGTATGAGCACAAGTTACGATAAGTGTTTCGCCTTTCGCGACAGCTTTGCGATCATCGATATTAAGCGCAAAGCCTGACGAAAGCGTTATCTTATGCTCAGTGCCAACCTGCGCGCAATGTGCAACAGTAACCACATTTTTGCAGCTATCTATCTCGTTGGTAAAATCTGGCCGTCGAGCCTCTGAAGGTCTTGATTCATATGGCAACGCAAGATCCAGAACCTTTCCAGATGTATTGACGTATTCTTTGATGATCTTGGTGAGAGTCGTTCGTCCTGGCTTAGAGGTAGCTTGGAGTATTCTGTGATCGAGTAACGGTGGCACGCTCTCTGGTAATTCCCTGCTCCGCTCTACTGGGAATTCGACAGGGGGTGGGGGCGGCGGCGGAGGTTGTACAATCAAAGATGATGAAACGGTGGCAAGGCATCTCCTTCGAGCAGACTGCAAAATGCTGGCCTCAGGAAGGCGCTTCAAGCATAGCGAGGAAATCTGCCTATTCATGTCCGCCTCGACCTGAGTTTATCGTGGTGAAATGTGTTGTTAGACTCCTGGTGGTCGCGTCGAGACTTCTCGATCTGTATGACGTCACGACACCAAGTCGATCGCGTTTAATAGCCAGGTAAAAGTATAGAACTAGCTTTAATCGATATTGGGCTTGCACCTGTGGTTATTACAGGACATGAAATATGACTTTAAAGTCGTTATCAGTATGCCATGGACTATGATAACCAGTGCATTCTCGGAAGCCATTTGACATCAATTCAATTTCTAAATAAAGCATTTATGTACTAATGAGCGCGAGAAAAAAAATAACGAGATACCCATGAAAATTGGTAGGCCAATTAACCCTTTCCAACATATCTCTGTTTTTCATAATCCTTCCACAGCGCTTTTAACGTGGCCTTTCCACCTGTATCAAGCGCAGAAGCCATCAGCGCATCACGACTATGCTCACTCATCATACCACATAGCGCAAACATCCCCGGCTGCAATTCCTTTCGCACCTCCAGCGACAGTACACACAGTGGGTCGTTCATCGCCTCAATGTACGCCTCTAGAACATACGCCGCATGCTTTGAAAATGGCTTCGAAAGAGATTCTGCCTTCTGTGGCTCCGCAGTCGTTATGGATGACGATATCGACGCAAACGACCTCACTGTCGTCTTCGTGTTCAGGTTCTCAAGGAGGCGGCCAAGCGCTTTAGCCTCTTCTCCACCTAGCGGGTGAGAGGCACTGACCCATCGAGGCTGTGTCGCCATGATTATCGATGTTTGCTTTGCACCGAGCTGCGACCGGCAGGCGCGGGTGCATAAGATCAGCCGGCGTAGAACCATACCGAGATGAGGAAGAGCGTGAGTGACAAGGTCTCTACGAAGGCGAATGAGCGAGCTCAGAATTGAAACTATCTTATGGAAGATAGCTGGTTCAGTCGTATCGTCGTGTTCTTGAGAAGGAGCTAGATGCTTGAACAGGAACAGCCAAACTCCAGTGGTGTCTATTGAACGCAATGCCGCTGGCTGCATAAAGCACATCGTTATCAATAATTGTTCTAGTACACAAAAAATTTGAATTTAATACCTGGCCTGAACAATGCTGTGATATCAATTCCAACACCTGCAGACGCAGATCAATAGGACCTTTGACGAAGATAGGATTTTCATTAAAGATATTGATGCACCGCGTTGTAAATTTCTGTATATAGACCAGAGCATCTGTAAAAGTTTGGTCAATGCGATTGCAATCAAGGCTAAAATCGGCAGGTGTCAGCTCACGAGTTGGATGATCATGAAGCATGATTGATGCTAAATGAACCAAGTGTAGCAAATGATTGGAGGAGAGCAGTTGCACATCTGAGGCAAGTGAGTCGGCGATGAGTGACAAAGTGTGAAGATAATCAGATATTTCCATCATTCTTGAGTGCTTGGCGAGATATGAATCGATGGTATTTCGATCTGGCCATTCAGCTTAATGATAACTATCAGAAAATAAATGCTTAGAACTCACTGGAATGGCTAATTATGTTGCAGAAAGAGATGTAGGTGGCAAGAACGACATCGAGATGTCCTGCGTGTTCTGCTAATGGCCGAGACCCGAGCTCTTGCAAGAGAACAGCAAAAGTATTGGAGCAAAGGCCATCTAATTCGCCATTCCTATTTCCAATATCTTGCTTTGCATATTTCACTACATTGGAGGTAATTTTTTCTCCCATTGTGGGTTCGGGTTGAACTACCTGAAGGTAAGTCGATATCTCGAAAACCAATAAATTTCGGTATCTTACCTGTATGTCCACTTGGTGCCAACCATTTTCCCAGGCCGAGCACGCTGTACCATCCAGAAACCAGGTTGCTGTATATTTTAATACTCTCGGTTGAGATATTCTTATCATCGAGATGAGTGATCCTTGGAATCAACGTTGATGATAATTGAGAATGGATCGTAACAAGGGTGGCCAGTATTTCTTCTGGCAGACTGTTTGATGGGAACTCACGCTCCAGTAAATTTACAATGGATATAAAACTTGAAGACTGAAGCGTGGAAGTATTAATGGTATCGGGTGTAAATGTTTTGAGAACATCAAGAATACACTTCGAACCATTGTTTTTGACGTTTTTCAGCATTTTTCTGAGATAAATGATGAGTTGTAATTATGAGTTGGATTGTATTCTACTTACGAAAAATATAATTCAACTAGATCAAGAGTAGCCTTGATAAAATCAATGGGGCAATGATTGTTAACTGCTGCTGGTCGTAACAGGTGTAACAAATAGTCTGTCGATTCTTGGTCCTACCACAGCCATCGTCAGAAAATAGCAGCGGAAAAGACATCATAGGACATACGGAGTCTTGCGAGATAAAACCGCGGTGTATATAGGCTCGCTTCAAAAAGACGCGAAGAACTGTCAAAGTATTGATTCCTTTTATATCATTCCTAGGCAGCAAGCGACTAATCATAGAATCCGCTGCTAGAGCACGCTTCATCAGATCGTTCAACAATTTCCAGGGAAAGTATTCCATAGGAAATAAGAGCAAATAACGGTAAATTGACAATTTGTCGAGCAATGACGCCGGCTTCGGACTTTTGGAGCTGGAAGGATCTAAAAATGTGGTTTTCTTATCAAGAAGGGTTGAAAACACAGCTACGTTGGACTGAGTATCAACTTGGGATTTGTAGCCATACGTTACTCACCACGAATGTTTTGGAACTCCCAAAACTGGGCAGAGTGCAAAACACCAAGAAGAATATCTTCCGGTTTTACTTGCTGGCTTGAACTACTTGAAGGTATCAAATTAATAGAGATGATAATTTTGAGTAGCTTTTCGATCTGTTCCGGTGATGCCAAACGACTACAAGAGGAATGATTAATGCATTAATATGTCTTTTAAACTTCAACACTTACTCGATGACATCAAGCCATCTTTCTAATACCAAATGCAGTAAAGCAAGCGAAGATTCTGCTCTTCCGGGTTCTCCGTTCGTTAAATGATGAACTTGACCAGACCATTGAACGTCGCTGGCAGTGAAGTGTCTTGAAAGGTACTCAAAAAGCCGTTCAAGAAGTTGTGTGTGATCCAATGTGTCGCGTATAGACAGATTGTATAGAATATTCCGATACTAAGGTAGAGTAGAAATCAGTCTATGAGCGGAATCCCATTCAATACACATACCAATTCAAGAACCAATTCCGGCAAAACCTCACTTTTGGCTGTTAAATCTAGCACCCTTTTGTCAACCTTGTCATCATGCGCCAGAGGAAGATAAAGATTTTTCGAAACGTTGAGAGCATATAGCAAGCGAAGATTGGCAGCAATGGCGATTTCCAAACACCATGCATTGGCACTACCTTGCTTCTTCACAATTTTCATAGATTTTGCGAGTGATTGATGAAGGAAACCAGACCTGAACTCGTTTAACAATCGTTGTGTATCTTCTAGCGCATCCGCAGAAAGCGAGGGAACTGGTAAGGAAGACAAAACAACTGAAGCCAGTCGACAAACGAGTGAGTATGTAACAGCCGTTGTGTCAGGATTGGTTTCGGGGTCTGATGATAATTTTCGCTTTTTGCGAGGCCCTTCGGTGGATTCTGTGTTTCTTCGGGTGGTGCTGCAAAGCAAAGTATCCCATTTAACTTTTACGAGGTCAAGCACTAGGTTTAGAGCAGGTAGACACTGGCTCTGGGTTAGGAATATGTGCAAAGCATTTGAGAGTCTACCTAGATACTGATCATGCATGACAGGACTCGAAAGGAAAAGTTGATATCGCTCTAGCGATCCATGAAGATTTGGTGGTTGGTTCGAGAGGGAAGAAAAGAGGTCTTGCACTAGGGTTCCCATAGTCCTCGTTTTTGTGTGGTAGGCAATTTGGATATCCAAAAAGCGGAAGCATTCTCCACTTAGTATAGGAATCTAGCACATAGTGTCAATTTGGAGGCCACGGAGACTGAAAAATGCATACTTGGAGAAGGAGGGGCAGTATGCGAGGTACAAAGGGAATTACGATATCATAGTCGATCCGGGATATTGTCGATAGACATTCAACTGCTGTTGTAGTGCATTTAATTCGCTCTTCTGCTCGTATAGAAAATTTAAAAAACACAGTATACTGGTGAAAAATATTTTTACCTTGCCAACCGTCGTTCAACGCTACGATGACGAGTTCAAGAATTTCATTGAATGTCATTTGAGCTTCTAATTGGGTTCGATCGAAAAGGTTTTCCTGGTCAATTATGTTCAGAAGCGCAAACCTCGTCCTCCACGCATGATGATCTTGATGTCCATGGTCAACCAAAGAAAACAAGGCCAAAACGAATCGTAAACAGGCTTCATGGAGTTGCTCCAAAGAAGCTCCTGGCTGCGACTGGGATCCTTGACTAAAAAGTGCTCCTCTGTTTTTCTTCGTCGCGGAGATGCAGTGGCTAAATAAATCAGGCAGGATTCCATAAACAATGTCTCTGTTCTCCGGGACTAGTTTCAGAAGTCGTTCTATAAGCGGGTTTCCGGCCTTTGAATCTTGACTTTGCCTTAGGATATCAAGGTTGAAAAGAGTTTCCATGCCAGCTTCGAGAACGGCGTCTTTCAACAGTTTTTCATTCTGCGATCCGTTCAACGCCAGACTTTGAACCCACAGTTTGAGATGAGATTGCAAAAAAATTTGATGCAGCTGTATATATAGATGAAGTTGGTAAAATACCGGCACACCAAAACGTAAAAAGTACCTTTCTCTTGTTCGACGAATTCGCCAAGGAGTTTCGATAAGATACAGACACCAGCTGGCCGATTGCTATAATTCCATCATCCGCCTGTACAGAAGACAGTGCGCATAGAAGTGCTCCAAAACATTCTTGTAAGTTTTCAGCGGACATTCTTTGCACCACTATGGGCCAAATTGTGTTGAGGCAAGTGCTGACCAGCCCTGCAAGTTTCCTTTGCTGATTTTCCTCGACAGCGCCAAACGCGGTCAAGAACGCCACCATTACAGGTCCAAATGCTAAGCGATGCAAAAGTGGTGTTAACCACGCGTTTGGGGAGCGCGTTTCTGATGACTTGAAAGGGGGATTTCGAGTGTTTAGTAGGGATGCGACGAGGTCCCAGTAACGGGCGTCAAAGAGTGGATTCGAGGATCTGTTCGCCAAATACATTTTAAAGATTACAGCAAGGGGAACACCTTACTCACAAATCTTTCCCTTTATCCTTAATCAATTTGGTGAACACCCATTCTGAGATGACTTCTGCCTTGCTGGGTACGTAAAATGATGTGTTGTTCCAGCATTGTCGAGCAATGTCTATTTTAAAGGGGCCTCCTGTTACTGGCGGATCAGATGAAGCTTTCAGAGACCGTACAAAGTCCTGAGAGGACGTTAAGTTATAATGTTGTATCTGCTCAGACATTCTTGGGTGCAAGGCATAAGCAAGTTCAGGTTGCTACTTTTTTTCTGAATGAGGCGAAAACCTAACCCTAATCTGAGGTTTTATAACTTGAGGCGTGGGTAGGCGTCGAACTCGTCTCAGTTCGTTCTCAAGTCACTTTTTTGCATAACATTCACCTGCGCTGTTTCGTTGAGTCACCCCGTCCTGCATAATTCGCCGGTTTCCTCTAGTCTTACATCTTGATAAAGTGCCAGTATCTGTCGGCGTTGCTCTCTTGGCTCTAGATGGACACTTCCAGTTGCCGACTTCGGCACCGCCACTGCGCCTGCTTTTATTTTTTCGTGGTCCTTTCGAGTCACCACACATCATCATACTCATGCTCCGAATCATCGCGTCATTGCGTTCATTAAAATATCAGTATATCTTTCCTAGGCACTCGCGCTTGTCAGGGACAATCTTGTTGTTCCCTTGGTCTGTCCAATGTCGCCAGGAACTAATCTGCACCGCCGAGTTCTCGAGTTTGTCTAGCTGAGCGTTCCAATGACTTTGTAGTCAGAATGGCTGATCATGAGCACCATGATATGACTCATAGCAGTATGAACTCAAGATTGGGACTGCTATTAATATCACTAGGCGTGATCCCCTAAACTTAACAACCTCTACCCATCTAATAAGGCCGCCCAACAGCTCATTTGAATGGCTATCCCATCCTTAATCAATCTTCCTAATAGCATCGATGTTGAAACTTGTCTAACTTTACAAAATGAAGAACTTGAAGTTCTGCAGGTGTGTCGTCAACTTATTGCAAAAATTGACCAGGCTAATTTGCTACAAGTCCATATTTCCCGAATTTATTCACAGTCGAAAATTGGACAATACTCTAAAACTTGAAATATCCATCGAATTCGACTCACCTCGCGTAGTTAACGTGTTCGATGCAAACTCTTCTGCTTCACCATCTTCGTCGCCTACCACATCAAGGCGGAAGTCGGAAGGGCTTTCACTGAGCGTTTTACCTCCCGTGGTTTTGCAAATTTCACTTCCTCCATCTTACCCACTTTATACACCGCCCGACATCCTTTCGGTGCAAGTCAGCCTTAAATGGTTTAGCAACGTTGAAGATATCAAAGATGCCCTTTTCAAATTATATAGTTCAGGAGAGACTGTGCTTTATAATTGGATAGAGTATCTTCGCAATGGAGGCTTCCTAGCAGATTTACATGCTTTATCGCCGGATGATGGGCTTTCTGTCGAGTGCGTATTATATGAATATCTCAATTTACCTTTTATCTGACATAGCTACTCACAGGCTGCACCATGCAGACCCTTCGTTTCTCGTCACTTCTCTAAGTCACTTCGAAGCCGCCTTTAGCTCAGCACAATTCTCCCAAAATTCTTACCCATGCTCTATTTGTCTCACCTATCTCAAAGGTGTGAACTGTGTAAAGTTGCAGTGCGAGCATATCTTTTGTCGTGGTTGCCTAGAAGACTTCTGGTCAATGTGCATAACAGAAGGTGATGTGGGCCGTGTTTGTTGCCCAGATCCTGATTGTATAAAGGATGGGAGGGAAGCATGCGAAGATGAGGTTGCCAGTGTCGTGTCAGTCTGTGAGATTGAACGATGGAGATGGCTGAAAATGAAGCGAGAGCTTGAACGAGGTAATATTGGCCACTAGTCTTATTGTCCAGTGCACCGGGCTTACGCAATATCCAGATCCAACAATCATGCACTGTGCTCGTCCTCAATGTCAGAATCTGGTATCCCTACCGAGCGACGCAGATCCGGACACTGGGTGGGCACGATTCAGGCAGTGTGGCGAATGTTCATTCAGTTTTTGCGCCCTGTGCAAAAATACATGGTAAGTATGAGCTCTCATAGCTTCATCGAGCACTCATCAATAAAGCATAGGCATGGTCCCGTATCTCCTTGCGCTGTCGGTTATAAACAACAGCTTCTGCAGGAATACCTTGCAGCTGAAGAAGATTCTGTGGAACGGAGAACCATTGAACTACGCTATGGCCGATCGTTCGTTCTCCGTCTTGTAGCTCAACATGAACAAGATCAAGCAACTGAACAGTGGATTTCATCTTCTACTACTCTTTGCCCTGGTTGCGAATCTCCCGTACAGAAAAGCGAGGGCTGCAATCATGTAAGTTAATTTTTCAGGCGATTTATCGTTTATGATTCTACATCACTGCTCTTCATTTTAGATTACATGCACTAGATGCAACAAGCATTTTTGTTATCGTTGCGGAGGTCTCCTGGACTCAAAGTCACCATACAGTCACTTTTCGAAAGAAGGGAGTCCATGCTTCAAGAAACTCTTTGATTTTGTGCCTTTCGACGACGATGGATGGCAATGATATCTCTTTTTTGCTTGTCATATTTTTTGACGTAGATTTTATGTTTGGAGAGAAGTACGGTCCCAATGCAGAACAGTGCAGAACATATCGTTTCTTATGTGCTATCTACCTGTTTCAATATACCAGCTGATTCATGAACAATGTGTATTCATTTGTGTCATTACCTGCCTCATTGTAAACTTCCATTGAGTAGATGCTAAAAACCTTTCGTATTGAATAATGGTATGAGGGTCCAAGAGGGATAATTCATCCCTGCCCCCTTTCTCATAAACACTGGTGTAGTTGATTAAATTAAAGTATCACCTGACCTCCTCTCTACCCTCCTCTGCCTCCTTCATCTCTTACAGGAACCAAAGTTTGTGTCTGGCTATTTATATCTATAGTTCGGTCTCGGTCTCTATCCCCAAGAACAAAAGTGCTTTTATTCCTTCTGTACCAGTTTTTCAATTCCACCCAATAACATTTTGGCAGAATCATGGAAGTGGATGATACATTAGCCCCTGTTGCACTCTTTTCTCTCGCAGCCCAACATATCTCAGTAACGTGGACCCAGAGGACAGCCGAATTCGCCAGCTACCTATTTATTATTGACCTATTCCCAACCACACTTTTGCCAGCAGCTCTGTACGGATTCGTGACCACTCTTGCGGGTATCCTGTTTGGCGGAAATGCGGGATCTCTGGTAGATCATCCCTCACGACTCAATGTCATTCGGTTCAATATCTTTCTCGCCAAGTTATCAGTCGTTTGTCTTTATGCATTCCTGCTTGTCCTATTTGTCAAATTCCCAGCGGAGTCGAAAGAAGCGGGCCAGAGAATTGGGCGGGGAGGACATGGCATCGTATGGACTTTATTCTCTCTGACTGCTGTTGCAGGTAGCGTGATGAAGCTAGCAGATATCTCCATGTCAGTTGCCATTGAAAGGGATTGGGTCACAACGATCGCAGCCAACTCTAACGCGCGTCTCACACGATTGAATCTGTGGATAAGGCGCATCGACTTAGGCTGCAAGCTTTTATCACCTTTGTTCACAGGCCTGTTGACAAGCACGGTCGGAAACACAACGACTCTTATCATCATTGCAGCTATTGCGCTCGGTGGATTATCATTTGAATTGCTCTGGATTAACGTTGTTTGGAAACACTTTCCAGTTCTTTCAGATAATCAGAACCGTGAAGCACATAGCCTTCACCCCGTTGATGCTGGAACAAGTCACCTTGATTCTCAAGTGGTACCGCCTTCCTCAAAGTTATCATTCAGTTCAATCAAAACTTGGGCCATGGTTTCGTATGAGGATTGGAAACTATTTATCCATAGCCCAGTTTTTCTAAGCTCATTGTCGATCTCTTTGTTGTATTTTACTACCCTTAGCTTCGACGGAACTATGGTTGCCTGGCTGAAGACAAACACATATTCTGATGGACTCATTTCCGGGATGAGGGGGATAGCGGTTTGCACGGGATTACTTGGGACCGCCATCATGCCTGTGCTGGAGAAAAAGGTTGGCTTGACAAGGGCAGGAAGTTGGAGTATTTGGTAAGTAATGAAGTGTCTTATTTGACCACGAGATATTCAACGCTGAAAGGTCGGAGAATTTCTCACTCCTACCAGTGGTTATTTCATTTTACATTGGTACGAAACAGGGTGCAAAGGCACCTGCATGGAACCAGGCTCTTCTTTTTGGAGGCATGGCTATATCACGCATTGGACTGTGGTCTTTTGACCTTTGCCAACTAAAGTTACTTCAGCTCACCCTAGCAGATCATCCACGACGAAACACCCTTAATGGACTCCAATTCTCTCTGCAAAACTTATTGGATTTATTACGCTATATCATGGTCATCTTTCTGTCGTGCGCATCATTTTCTTCAATCATGTTGCATAAGCTCAATCTGCTACGTCAGTCGACCGTCAGAATTTAAATACACAGCTGTGATCAGCTTTGGAGCAGTCTTCTCGGCAGCATCTTCGTACCTGGTTTACTTGCGTCGAGAAAGAGGGCATCTCATTCATGCAGAATGGTTCACGCGCATGCGAAGAAAGTTTCAATAGCTGCGCAGACTCTGAACCTGCAAAAAGCTGGACCCTCGGTAATATTCACTTCATTTGTCGGAAATATGTATGTATGGGCGTCAAATCTGTGGACACTGGCCACTTTTCATCGAAGGAATTTGTTGTGCATGCTGTCCTGGTGTTAACTAGAGTAGTCTGTCTTTGACTCGCCTGTCACTAGTCTGTCAAAATTACTGTATGTGTGGTTTTATTGTTGATTGATAGTGATTTAGTTGTCGAGTTAAAATCTGACTTGAAATGGGTATTTAATATCCAAAATCTTGAGCAAGTTCGGTTTATGTAGGTATTTGTGGATTTGTGGCCATCAAATTTGAACGGTTATTTTTAGTCTCATGACTCGCCATGACTAATTGCCAAATAGGGGCATTTCGAGTTTTAGAAAATTGATACTCTTTGCACTTGCCTTTCATCTATTAATCGAACGAATACGCTAACCGAACACATTCACACAGACTTCTATCCACTGCTAACCTTTTGATTCAACTCAATAGCCAACGTCATTATCCACACCAATCAACGTGAACTTTCGAACTGACAAACTATTCAACGGTAAATACAATGACTCAACCTGTCGAAGAAGTATATTCTCTGGTCCTAGATGCCGACCAGCTTGAGCAATGCACATCAATGCAACAGGACGAATTTGGAGTTTTAGAGGTCAGCTATACCTCTATTGAATAGCGTTAAACATAGACTAATGGAATGATCATGTCTGGAAACCTAGTCAATATACCCGGAATTTGTATCGAGTCGAAATCTAGACGGCGATGCTCTCAAACTAGAAATCCCGGTACAATTTGGAACAACTAAATCCGTTTTGATCTCGGAACCACCTCCTCCTAGTAATACTGGCATAGCATCATTGCCTGAAAAGAAACAAACCCTTCAGTCAATCTCACTGACTACGTTACCTCCCATCTTGATCAATATTACCCTGCCACGGTCCTATCCCCTCCAAAAACCGCCTGTAATAACCTCGATACGGGCAACGCACATCTGGTTATCAGAGGTCGAGGTTCTACAATCTACGCTTATTGAACTATGGCAGACCGCTGAACCTGTTTTATTTAATTGGATCGAGTACATACGTACGGGTGACTTCCTAGAGAAGTTGAACTTGGTATCCCCTGGCAATAGTGATATTATAGCGTGCGTCCAAATTGCTCTTACGTCTTCTCATCTTCAGGTTAATCAAACTACCATTCCAAAAAGGTTGCCTCATCCTGCCCCACGTTTGATCGCTCCTCTGCTATTGGAGTACGACAGTTCTGCACAATCTAGTCAATTTGCACAGAATTCATATCCCTGTTCTGTGTGCCTCACGTCGCTCAAAGGATCTAAATGCTTGCAACTTAAGTGCAAACATATTTTCTGCCGTACTTGTTTAGAGGATTTCTGGAAAATGTGCATTGCGGAAGGTGACATCAGCCGTGTGGGTTGTCCAGACCCAGAGTGTGTCAAGAAGGCAAATGAAGCTGGCGAAGAAGAAGTGGCCAGAGTGGTGACAGAAGCAGAATTGCAACGTTGGAAATGGCTACGAGAGAAGCGCAATGTTGAAAGAGGTAAATTTTCCTTTCATCAGAAGACTACTCGTTTGATTGTCATGTACAGATCCGACCGTTGTACACTGCCCAGTCGCTGTTTGTCAAGCCCCCGTCCCAAAACCCATCGATGCCGACAAAGAAACACCAGGTTGGAGCAGGTTACGAACATGCCCTCGGTGCGGTTACTCTTTCTGTGCATTTTGCAGACGAACCTGGTGAGAATGTTGTGGAGATCAATCAGCGCAGACTAATAAATGATTCAGGCATGGACCACTGGATAAGTGCCCCATTGCTCAGTATGAACACCTGGCCTTAGAATATCTCGGTGCAGAAGAAGGATCCCCGGAGCGAGCCAAACTGGAGCGCCGATTTGGAAAAGCCAATATTATCAGATTGGTTGCGACGTACGAGGAAGAGAAAGCTAACATGCAATGGTTGAGTTCGTCTACGATGCAGTGCCCTGGATGCCAATGTCATGTGGAGAAGAACATGGGTTGCAACCATGTAGGTTATCTCATCTGCGAACCAAAGCTGTTCAAATCACTAAACATATTTAGATGACATGTTGGAAGTGCTCTCAGCATTTCTGCTATCGCTGTGGCGAACGCCTGAACCCGGACCAGCCATATGCGCATTTTTCGAATCCAAAGCATGGCTGCTTCAACCAGCTATTCGACGTCATTGACGTGCCTGAAGCAGAATGGGAACTGGAGGAATAATGGATGATTATATATATGTTTCAGAAATAAATTGTTTATGTCATTTGTGGAATTGAAAGCCCGCGGTATGTTTTGAGTCCGCGAAACCGGCTGAGACTCTTTTGAGTTGGTGTTGGACTTGTTGCAAATTGTTCGTTTTGCTCCTATATATCCTCTTTTATATCTTGTCTCTGCTTTTCTATCTTCTCTTCGTCCCACCTATTGTCTATTCCTTCATCTTTTCCCTCAAAAAAAGACTGGGCAGGACGATTTGAACATTGATACCAATTTTTTGTGTCAATACCCTCCTAACAATCATCATACCCTCCCATCCCAGCATTTTCTCTACCCATCCACTTCTATAATCTACGATACGAACCACCGGACATGGACGTCTACACCACATCTTTTACTTATCCACGCAGGTCGCGCCACATTCATTCTCCTGCTTCCTCTCTCGACTTCCAATCCTCAGACCTCAAGTCTTCCTCTCTCTCAGACCAATACCCGTCTGCGCAGCATCTTCAACCTTCCAACCCGAAGCTATCTGATGTTTCTGTCGCAGCAGACGCGGAGGCAATCCAGAAACTGGCCATGATGGCCATGTCTGTACATGGTTGCCATGTCTCGTATTATATGGTTGATCAGGGCAGGGCCTGGAATTTTCATATCACTGGAGCATATCAGCAGGTTATGATAACTCGTGGTTTGATTTTGAAAGAATGTCCTATTCAAGTGAGTTTTTCTAGGACCCTCATGAAGAAATTTACTGACAGCTAACGAAACAGCACCGAGCAACTATCAAAGTGACGCGGTCCGAAATTCTCGATTCCCCATTCTCGAAGCCTACTCTTAAACCTGAAGTCCGGCGGAGGCTGGATGACATTGCCTCCCAAACTTTAGCGCACATAGCCGTCGTCAACAGTCCTTTGTCACTTTCCAACCGCACGCCGCCTGATGGGATTAGTAGCAGTGCTGGTTGGTCTGGGTTAGAAACTGAACGCGTTTGTGAGTTGGTCATCACTGGGACTGAGGATGCAGTCGACCTGGCTCGTGTACGCTTATTGGTAATGCTGGATGAATTAGTGCGTCGTTTTTCTCCACATTTTACGTAGCTTACCCGATTTTAGAGCGGTCTGCACTCAGAAGTGTGCGAGATTGATCACAAATTGCATGCCATCGTGGCTGGTCGTAAACGAAATGTTTTGCAAACCATCCAGGAAGAAACTGCGACCAACATCTATTATCCTTCTCCTCTGCAAGACCTCATTGGTCCGGATATCAGCGCGCACTCAGCCACTGGTGCTCGCAACAGTAATGTCATTTGGATTACTGGGGAATTTTTTGGAGTTCAGAGAGCTCGCGACATGCTCTTCCAAGTTTCCGTCACCAAAGTAGGGCTTCTTCTTTTTGATTGCACTAGACTAATTTTTAATTGTAGAGTAAATCGGTCATTTCGAGGGATACGGCCATCCTACCCCGTAAGCTTGATTGGATGGTAACCGACCGAGCGGAGGACCTCAAATCGATTATGAGTGACAACGCTACTTTCATTCAATTTCCTCCGCTGGGAAGTTCCACCAGCCTGATCACCGTCTATGGTGACCATAGAGTCAACATCCAACGTACCGTTAGGTCAATCATGCAGCTGGTATGTAATATTTCTTTCAGTTTATAAAGTTGATGACCAATATGTGTTTACGTCTAGGCTTGCCAATACTACGTCGGTTCGTTCTGGCTTTTGCCAGTACAATTCAATGCTCTTTTACCCCCCGCAAACCTTAATAGCTCAACAATTACTGCGTTGTTGAAGCAAATATCGACCGCGACGGGAGCGGAAGTCGTATTCAAGAGTATGTGCTTTGAGATGCACGGGCTTGAACAAGAAGTACGGGCGGCAGTTAATATGATAATGGAGTTAGACATCATCAAGGTACCTTGTTTTTAGTCTTATTGTTACCACCTTTTCATCTTGTTTGGCAGGCATTCCATCATGAGATTCGGTTTCAAATAGAACTATCAAACGAGCACCGGGATTTCATCAGTGGCAAGAAGAACGGCAAAATCAACAAAATCATGCAGACGACGAACGTAAAAATCAAATTCGAAACTTTTAATGACCATAATTTCCTTATCGATATCGCCGGACCCGATAACTCTGTGCTTCAGGGACTTACTTTACTTCAAGAGGAACTTCCAGCCGAAATTTCCTTCCATGTTCCAGAAGGCTATCACAAACGTATCATAGGAGTTGGAGGGAGGAGTATTCAGCGCATTATGAAAAAGTATGGCGTATATGTCAAATTCTCGAACGCAGAGGAGTTTGCCGCCTTGGGTGGATATAATGACAACGACGACAACGTTGTTGCTCGAACACCTGCCAAAAATGCCATCAATTTGGATAACCTCAAACAATCTGTCATGGAACTTGTCAATCCCAAGGTGAACTCCATCATCAGCATTCTACTACAACTTCTGACCTACTATCCATTAGGACAAGGACTTCGTCAATGAGACGGTTTCGATACCACGTCGATACCATCGTACCTTGCTTGGAGAGAAAAGTATATTCATCCGTGACATCGAAACGAAGACCAACTCTCGCGTACGCTTTCCCGACAAAGAGACAGCCTCTGATGTTGTCACGATCTATGGTCCAGAAAGCCAGGTTCAAATTGCTGCTACTATGCTTTTGGTACGTGAATATTTGCTTTCGTCAACATGTGTATGTTCACGCCCTTCTAGGATCACGTTCCGTTCGAGGCGGACATGGCTGTTCCTCCCAGCAGCGAGCTGCCTCGTGTTTGTGCTTCTCCGGAATTCAATGCCATGGTAGAGCACGTCAAACGGGAGCTTCAAGTCTCGATCTCTCCCAATTTCCGGAGGGCTGGAATTCCTAATGGAAGTACAGGCACCGAGACTCCAACAGAATATTCCTTCAAGTTCCGCTGTCAGCGTAGCAATAGTGATTTCTTGATCACCGCCAGGGAGATGCTGGAACAATTTTTGCAGAATCACAATATTCACGTCTACCCATCTCCGACGGCTCAATCTCACAAGAAGAACGATTCGTTTGCCGAGGCATTCCCCCATTTTGATAGCAAAGTGCTTTCTGCAGCCAGGACACGCGGCCATGGTATGTTTTATCTTTCACTGTATCCATGGACATGTCTTAAGGGTATTATTCAGAATCTATGGATATGGGACGCTCCGACGTCATGGGTGACCGCCGCCTGAGACTCGCTAATTCATCTCCGGACGTCAAAGCACTCTTTAACTCGCCTGCATATATTTATAACATTGAAGCACAAGAGGACGTCGAAACAAACTATATTCCCGGTCCCTCGGCGCCTGGTGTTGATTATTGGACCCCTCTTCCGCCTATCGTATGTCTTTCTTCACTTCTATGGCGTACCTGCACTAGTGCTGTGCTCATCACATTTCTTAGGGAACCGGAATGCCACATCGCTCTAGGCATTCACAAGATGCGATTAAACGTGGTTCGGACTCACTTTTAGAAGCCAAGATCAAGGAGCAAGCCACGAAACAACCTCGATCGCTGAATAACCGTGCTCAGTCTCTCGACCTGAGGTATTCTCTTTCAAAAATCGCTGAATCGGGTTCGAGCAACGCTGTACCGGAATCACCCACAACTTCCACTGGTGGTACTGGAGGGAATTCGAGCCCTAATTCCCCCACTGCCCCTTCATTCCCCAGTGTTTACGGTCCCCCACTTTCAGCTCGGTCATCAGGTGTATTTGGCCAACCGGCTCAGACAAGACCCACCCTAGACGATGATGGGGTCGATGAAGTTTCCCGGGTCATTTCTAACCTCGGATTGTAGATATTTGGACATTGTCGACGGGTGTCATTTACGCGCGAAGAAGAAAATTGGACGTTATATCCCATTCGATGTAACAAAAGTATCTGCATAAAGAGCTTGTTTGTGTTTTATATACTGTTATTGCTATAGCCTCTACCTTCCTTTCGATTATCTATTGCCAACTCATTATTTCACTTTCCCTCCTCACTCAACTCAACTCGCATCCCCTCCTTTGCTCGTGCGTTTGCAAATGTTCTGACAACGGCTTGTACCAAGTTTATTTTCTCTGTCATCCCAAGTAACTTTCATGTCATGTACACTATCTTATCCCGCCGCATTAGGTTGGCCTTAGTTTATTCGTTACTAATTAATTTGGTTATGAAGTAGGTGTTCGCAACTGGAAAAGATGTACGTTTCAAGCTAAGTGACAATCCAAGGAACCTCATAGAGAATGAAATCAAAGAATTCTTGATCCATAAGAGTCTGATACTCTCCAATAAACTCCTCACCACCAATCTTTCCACCTTGAGCGACGCTTGATCTGGAGCTGAGGTATGCAAATTGTGTTTGGAGAATGTTGAAAACTTTCTTAACGTTTTTTGGTTCGGGCTAACGACGATGGAGGTGAGAACAAATCGATACACGATGGGATAAACCAAACGCTAACCTTTACCACAAAGCCAATATATTCTGCTGGTAGTCCGTATCGCAGAACACTCTCCACAAATAGTCTAATGACTTTAAGATGAACAAGAATCTGCAAAGACTCAGAAAAGTTCGTTCGTGCTAATCGCAAGAGTTCCGTCTACGGAGAATCATGATAAAATAAAATATCAATTTTAGCAGACTTTGGGCTTACCCAAAGTTCCTTCGCGGTTGTCCCTGCTATTTCCAGCTCCTGTTGCTGTTTTGCGATTTCTTCTTCTGAATAGACAAAATCCCGGACAATAAACCTTCAGAGGTACTTTATAGTAAGTCATTATTATCAAGAGAATACGGATCATTGCTGACTTTTGTTCACGGCACTTCTGTACAAATTCATCATGAACTCGACGGAAAATCACGACACTAAACAGTGAGTATTCATCATCTGTGGTTATGAGCCTAGAGCAAATGAAAGTAAATGATGGTTCCACGCATATATTCGTGTGCAAGCCACGCACGTTGAGGTTCTAGGAACGACCATTGATGCCAATCTTTCGTATTTGTCGTTCCAGTCTTTGGTAAGAGACCTTAGGATTGATTAAAGCAACACTGTATGACATATGCGATCATCTTACTTCGGTACAGCAACGAGCAAGGTCTCCAAGTATTCCGAATCCTGGATGAAATCGTCTTTGGAAACTACGTCAGCCAAGGACCGAATCGAGAGGTTTCCACTTTACAAGCTATTAGCAGGTATGGAGCGGAAGAAAGATAGCATCTGCGTACGCTTTCTTTCGTTGCATTTGAGTCAGGGATCCCTTTACCAAGTTATAGTTGTTCAGTTTCGCTTTCATCGCATTATCAATGGATGTCATTTCCTTTACACAAAAAGTGCAATTATTGAGAAGAGGTGTTGTAGAAAAAATGTAACAAATACCTTGTGTAACGTGTTTACCAATTCCCGCAAGCTCTTCTGCACATCATAACGATCCTCATTCCACTTCCAGCCATTTAATAGATAGGTATCAACGCTCTGTTCGTCTACTAGAACATGCTGTTCAAGTTTTGCTGGATCGTTGTTCAAGAGGTTGCGCAGTGTCTCCACATTCTTTGCTACAGTCGCTGTGAAGAAGCTTTCTTGCTTTGGCAAATCTTCCGATAGAGCAATGAGAGAATCGAGAGTCCCAGTCTATTAGATCCAACTAGTTCAGCCATTGCGATGTTCTTCGATGCAGCAACTAACGGTTGACCTTGAATATGGGGATGGCGAGTTGGCCGATATTCCTAGAGGGCAGTTTGGCCTGTTGCCCTAATTTAGTGGCGAGCTTCTGATATGTAGCCTGTGGGTCGTGTCCCTGAGGAACAGCTATAAGCCAGGTACTCTGGTCTGAAGGCATATGGATGAAAATGGACAATCCGAGTTTGCGAGGATGTCACAGGGGCAAGCGTTGAAGCGCATTATCACAAGTTGATTGTTGTTGTCTTCTGAGGCTGTTGAGTTTGGTAATGTAGATCCACTGTCAACTTAGTTCCCTTTACCTTCAAAGCAATAAGAGCTTTTGAATTTGTGTAAGTTCGTCGCAATGGGTCTTCTCAGAGCAACGGTCTATATATCATCTCTAGTAGCAACGAGAAGAATGTCTTTTGCTGCCGCCCCTCTCTTGCTTTCTCCGGCTCAGGTCAATGAAATCACTAAATCGGGTGGACAACCTGTCTCGATACTCGACTCAACCTGGTTCATGCCAAACTCCCCAAGGAATGCAAAACTAGAATTCCTCGACAAAAGGATACCGAAATCTCAGTTTCTCGATCTAGATGAGGTTGCAAGTTCTTCAGAACTGGGTCTCAAGCACATGATGCCAGACAGACAAACCTTTGCACATGCATGTGGTACGTGTGTTCGACAATAGCGGACGAAATACAGCTATTCTGAGGCGGTCATATCCAGGAAGATTGGGGATCTCTCCTTCCACTCACGTCATCATGTGAGGCTCTACAATCTTTTTACTGAGCATCCAGGGTTTCACTAAGTTGTGCAAAGCTACGACGCTCATGGAGTCTTTTCGGCCCCTCGCGCTTTGTTTATGTTCAGATCCTTTGGCCATAAGAACTCCAGTATCATTGATGGTGGCCTTCCTCGGTGGATTGACGAAGGCATGCCTGTCGAGACCTCTTCTCCTGCTGACCTTCAGCCTACTGAATATTCTCTCCCTGAATTCGATGAGAAATCTATCAGGAGTAAAGCCATTTCCTCGACTTTTTTTCCAGTCTCCGTCTTATGTATTATTGTTTTAGGTTATGATGAAATAGTGTCGAATTCGCAGTTCGACCCCGCAGCAGAAGCAAAATCAGAAATAGTCCTCGACGCTAGACCCAAAGGAAGGTAAGCGCATCTCCCTTGACTTCCTCGGATTACTCTCCGTAACCCATAATTTTGGCAGGTTCAACGGAAGTGATCCCGAACCCCGTGCGGGCCTCTCGTCGGGGCATATACCTCACTCTTTTTCACTGACATTCAGTCTTTTCCTCGATAAACACACAACAAAGGATGGTAAAGAATATACCACATTTTTACCTCCATCTGAAATTCGCAAAGCCTTGGAAAGCGCAGTAGGACCTGCGGAAGCCCACAAAATCATTCAAGGGGAACGATCTGTTGTCACTAGCTGCGGAAGTGGTATGACTGCGGGTGTCTTGTGGCTTGGATTGCAACTTCTGGGAGTCAAAAAGGTTGGATTATACGACGAGGTAGGTTTTCGTGTAATTATTTACCACTCTAAATTATTTAAAAGCACTTTTTCAGTCATGGACTGGCTACGCTATGCGACCTTCAAGTGTGATCCAAAAATAGATTGGAAGCGCTATTATTGGTACCAGGGTGTACTTCGATGATCTATCGACTTACATTGCCATTTCGGCATTCGATTATCTTGGTTTGCTTCATAAATTAAACCTCAGATCGTCCCGAAAGCCACGGCATAACAGGGTAATAATGCTACAGCCGATTGAATGAACAAGTTCAAATTTGCTCAAAAGGTACAAAGTGCCGGCGTATTTTGAATTCTTATCAAGTATGGTCTACTTGAAACACGCCAAAGACTTGCCTTGAGCGGCCTCAGGCGATCAACATCTCGGCTTTTTTGGTTTCTGTGATCTTATCGAGCCATGTATGTCGGTATCTGGGTCCTCGTGTAAGTCTGCTGTCCAATTGGTACACATTGTAACTGCCACATAACTGCGGTTACGTATTCAATTCATTTCAAGTTTTTTTTGCCCAGAACATTGATAATATGTACACAGTTATAGTGACATTTATGGTGGAAAGGTAATCCAATTGTTAATACGCTTTTATATTGTTTTGATTTTTCTACTTTTACAAGAAATACTGTACAGTGCTACTACTAGGGGTGACAATCTATGCTACATATTAACCCAGGTTTAAGTTACAAATAAATAATGGAGGGTGTAAGTAGGGAGTACTACAGATGCGATGATTAGTGAGAAGTCTGTAAGATGGCCATGAATGGTGGGTGTCGCTCAGGGATTTTATTGAGCGCGAGGGCAGCTAGAGTTAATTATGATGAGCTTGAATTATTGACCGACAATGAAAAGCAAAAAACGCACGCCGACCGCCGTATTCCACCTGTATCCTATGCAACTTTGCCTTCCGAAGTACAGTTACATTCCAACTACATGCATGTTATCCGTCAGTTGAATAGGACCTTTCAAAATACCAGTTATCAAGAAACTTACCTCTCAGAAAGAAGGACATTATAACCGTTTCTTTTGATTTCTTGCTGTAATTGCTCTCGCGCAAACATAAGTGCTCGGAGTAGCTGGTTGCTTTCTCTGGCGTCGCGTTTAACGTCAAGAACATATGTTCTTCGGACATTTGTCTCTTTTATTGAAACAACTTCTAGATCTAGAAAATGTTGTGACACTTTTATCAGCTCTGTCTCTCTGTAGTATCAGTCGAGCATATGCACCTTCATCTTCATAAAACATGGGCACAGGCTGAATGCTTTTACTGTCGACGACCTCCCAAGCAATCTCCTTTCGACGGAATAGCATGATGATAGTGGGCGCTAGCTTTGAAAATAGGTTGTATGCGGAGGAGAGGGAAGAAACAATGACTTGTTGCAGGGATTGAACGCGGGGCTATTTCACATTGCAAGAGCGTGGCCGGTGCAAGTGCCACCTTTATAAGATTATAATCCAGGATCATCCAGATTAGGGAGACAAGCTAAGCGGTACGTAGTAACACCGCCACCGAAAGGCGAAGGAAGATGACTCGCGCAGTTTTCTGCTCGCGGTAACTCGACAAATGCTCTGTCAGGCTTGGTATTGGGTAGCAAAGAAGCCTATTCCGGAAATGTCCCAATCTACTTGGGGGATCGGGCACCGGGATGTGACTATTACACCGAACGCTGGGACCATACCTATTATCATGTCGCCTACACTGTCGGGCTTCACATTTCAAACATTACGTGTTTCAACTGGCCGGTTCGCTGACCTAGGTGCTTTAATTGACAAGCGTCACTGTTTCGAAAATTCACAATTAACTTTTGAAGTAGAGTTGTTGCGAATACCATCGGCAGTTGATGGACCTTTATGGAAGGATGTGGATGTGGATGAACATGAACAAGCCGGCCAGTGACATACTACTTTGCTGATGAATCTAGGCTGACTCATAAAAGCCATATCCCCATCTAGGCAATATATGATAGCCTCGCGATGGAATGTGCATTCCGCTGACAAGATTGGCATGACCGCATATTCTCATGAAAAAGCACAGACAACTAAAAAAACCGGTGAAGAGAAAAACGGTGACACACAGCTGAGAGCCGTTTCTAACGATTATACAGAATTATGAACGAGGATGATCAATTAGAGATGGAAAATTTACTAAAAGGGGCAGTCTCGGTGTCATTGTTCAATTTATCCAAAATTCTCACAAAGTTTTGAAAGCTTTGTCTGCGATATAAGGCAAAAGAATCAACAAATTGAGCAATATAGGGTTAAATAGTGAAGACATCACATACATCTATTTAGTATTATTCTTATGCTAGAACTTGCGTCAGCGCCGACGGCAGCGAAAATATCCAACCCCATAATACTCACTCTCGACAGATAGTAGGTGTTTTTCGAATGACTCCGTAGGTCGGCCGGAACGAGTTTCCGAAGTTTGAAGTATTTGTGTCTGTAAAACCCAATTCCATCCCCCCAGAATTCCCATAGGATCTGACTTTTTTCATGGTAGGTGAGAAGAAATCTTTTATTTCCCTGCACAAATAGAAGCTAAAGAATTACAGGATTGACTCTATATCCTCCTGCATACGCCTGAGCACTTTAGCTCCCACTGGCAGAAGCTGCTCTGCCCGGGTCCCGGGACTCGAGTTGCTGCCAAAGATTGACTGGGTCATTTCAGCTGGCTTCTTTCTCGTTCTAGTTACCTTCTATCTCGCTCCTATACTTGTTCATCAAGGGCGAGTTCGGTCGCGTATGGATCGTCGACGTCCCCGAACGCCGGAACAGACGCCAGAGAGGTGAATCTATTTATAGAAATTTCACCCCAAATTAGCGCTCTACAAAATTTAATGTCATCTACAAGTAATCGTAAATTACAACATGGGATCAAAGGCTTAATACACCTTAAGATTACCCATCCAGTGATCCTTCCAGTTTAACTCAATGTTGTAATGAAATTTACGACCTCCATGTATACCTCATTAAAAACTTCACTCATGACTCTCATTCGATCCCCAATGAAGCAAGCTTGCCGGAGCAAGATATGATTAATGCACTCAATGCTCCTTCTCGAGCTCATAAGTTAATACGAGCTCTGACAGGTGGTGAAAGTACATCATTCACGAAGCTGATGACTGTCCTCGCTGCCATGAGCATTACTGGGCGGGCATACATGTAAAACTTGGACGAGTTCCGAACGGAATGGATTCGAAACGCCTTCCATATGTATTCTTATTGTTTCATAAAAAGGTCAACACAATCACAGCAGACAGAATGCTCAGAATAGCTAGATTAAGTGAAGAGATGGGAAGAGCATGAGATGTCGGGGAAGGGGTACTGGAGCCGGATGTACCAGTGCTGCTGGGATTTGTGCCCGAATTCGGGCCAGAGGACGAAGATGTACCGTTTGAGCATGTAACGTCAGAGGATATCTTCTCACTATCGCTCAGCATCAAATCGGCACACTATTTTTACAGATATAAGTCGTCCGACTGTGAAAAGTCAATGGATAAGAACTTACTTGGAAAAGATTGCCATCCCCTCCAGAGAATATGATCTGTAGATTACGATGTTAAGTTGTGCGGGCAAGGTCAGTTGCACATCACCCTACCATAATAGTAATATTTTGGTTATTCGTCAACCCGGTTGCGTTCGAAGACTTGAAATCCAAGGGTAGGCAAAAAGCACCTTCGCCTTTGACTTCGGCGAAATTGTTGACGAGCTGGAAATCATCGAAAGTGTTGGGATCGTCAGCAGTAGCAATTTGGAAACCAACTGGTTAGACGAAATGGACATATTAGAACCTCTTGACAGGGGTTGAAATCAACTTGTCATTTCTCACCAGTCCAACTGGGGTGCTCCGAAGTCAACGTGATGAACCCACCGCTCAATGGGAACACTGTGCGATTGGTGGTAACCTCATTGAAGCCATCTATGAACGGCGATTCGTCTGAGCATTTAAATAATGTTAAATTCCAAAGGCGTTGCCATACCGCAAAAATTCGTTTCGTCGTCTTCCACAAAAGGACCCCTCGGTGGTGGGAATTGCAGCTGAAAGTGGGCAGTCACGAGAGTGAGGAAACAAGCGAGGAGGACTACAGAAGAGCGCATGATCGTTTCTTCGTTGCGAGATTTCTGAGCTGTGAGCTGAACGTTATCGAAGAGTGCTTCGAGCCTTAAATACGCACTAAACCAAAACGGTGAAAAAGTTTTTTACATTCTATTTTTATATCACCCTGATGGCCCGAGGGAAAACCTCATGCCACAACGAGGGGGATGCCCACGATTGTTCAGTCCCGGAAAACATTGTTTGATGACGTTGGGGTAGGTATCGCGAACACACGAGCGACGACATGTATAGATCATTGTGATAACCGGAAAGGAAGTCTGAAGTCTGGACGCAAGAGAAGGTAGTTTGCATGAAATCTGTGTATTTGAACATGAATTACAATAGATTGAGGTGGTATAATATTGACATGATATCTTGCAATGTCTCCGAATAAATCGTCCACATGAAGGAGAACATGGGATGCTACCTGTATAAACAGGAATTTTTTACAGAAGCGCTACAACAGCGCCCATCACACCAAGGGCCAGAGAGGTGTAAACCGCAGAACCATGCAAGAGAGAGAGAGCACCGGATTTGTCGTCGTCATGGTTGTGATCGTCATCGTCGTCATTGTGGTGGTGTCCGTCCGAAGTAGCATTGGTGCACGTACTGTCGGGGGAAACTTCGGTAAGGTTGGCCGATAGTGTAAGGTCAGCGCACTAGTAAAGGCTAGTCAGACGCAGAAAGCAAAACAAGGGTTTGAGTACTAAGTACCTGGTACAGGGCACCATCTCCACCATCGAACACCACTTGGATAGTAACGTTCGATCCATCACGGACACCCTCGATGTTGGCGGCAGAGATATTTAAAGGAATGCAGAAAGCTCCAGCATCGTCCTCCTTGGCGAATTGACGAACAAACTGCCTTTCACCATCTTTACTGAAGAGATCGAATGAATTTGGGTTCTCAGCGGTAGAGATAATGACAGCAGCTGCAAGAAATAGTTCAGCAAACAAATTCCCCCTGAATCTTATTTGAATTATACGTACCAGTCCAGCCAGGATGGCCAGTTTCAATCTTGAAGAACCCATTGGAAAGTGGGAAGGTCGTACGGTTAGTAGTGACATCAGTGTATCCGCCTAGAATAATACATCAGATTATAAGAAGTGACAAAAGCCACAAAATTACTCACCACAGTATTCTGGCTCTTTGTCGGCAACAAATGCACCTCGAGGGCCGGGATAGTTTAGACGGAAGTGGGCATTAGCTGCACCAAATGAGGCCATAACGAAAGCAACAGTAGAGAACTTCATGATGTTTCAAACTCGTGGAAGGCTTTAGAGAGAGGAGGTCGTGACGAAGGGAGAAAACGGCGGGATTCTCTAAAGTTGTCCATTTCGTAAGGCCACGTTATATAGTATGGCGCTAATGGCAATGAGGACCCTCAAGGACAGTCAAGGACCTCCACAGTGCTCAAGTGAAAAACTTTTTTGCGCCATGGCTGAATAGCTTGGCCAAGCAAAGAGATCGAAAATGCCAAGAAATTGAACTGGAATATCGGCCCTTGATGTTTATTGCCCAGTTCCTCGCTTCATCAGGTCTACTAATCCATGTACCCCCCCACATCGTTGGAGAAGTTTAGTCAATCAAGGCAGCAATCCATAGGAGGACATATTGTTCCTAAAGGTCCCTCCCAGTCGCATTGGCACACATGTTGTCGAAGCAAAGACATTCGGGAATCGGTCCGCCTTGTATACCAGCAGGGGGTTCGACGAATGAATACACATATTCACCTCAGGTAATATTATACTCTGGGGGAACAAACAAGCAATCCAATTTATATGTTATGGAACCATAAACATAACTGAAAATAATTCCAATTTAGACATATCAGTGACCCCCTCCTCCGATGGCCACAGCGCGCCCGAAAAGAATTTCTCCTATGCCCAAGCCGAGCACAATCGAAATGATGTAGGCGGCTTGAAATGTCCTGGAGGGATTTTAGAACGATATGGGAACCAGGACGTGCAAAGTCATACATCACCGCCAACATCAGCAAATACATCAAAAGCATTTCCAGTGCGTATAAAATACCGCGGGGTATATCATAGGCAGCGATGAAGGGTGCAATGGTGCGAATGCGGGTTTTACTGATTGCACCATTGGATTTTGCGGGAGGCTGCGCAGCAGCGTTAGGCCCTTCACTTTCAGCCCTGTCATTTGACTCATGAAGCCGTTCGGAGGACACGTTACGTCCTACAAAGGCCTTATCTCGAATAGCTGATTGTTCCAAAGCTCTGAAGGAAGCTAGTTGATTAACACGAGCAACGGGATGGCAAAGTGCAAGTACCTTCGGCGCCAGTGGGCATTAAGGACACTTCTTGTAGCACCCAGCCACCTTTCCAGAATGGCAAGCAATGCAAGGCCAATGCAGGCCCCCGCAATGGCTCCAGCCGACGAAGGTTGCCATTCCTCGAAGAACAAGAAGTCCCCACCGGTAAAGTGCAGATAAGGGATCATCATCATGTCATGACCTGAAGCTGAAGCTCCAGTAGAGGAAGATGGAGTTCCGTGATTGTGAGCCATGTCAGGTTAAGCAGTTTGGTCAACAGATGTCGACTGTTAGCAAAGTTGTAAGTCGAGATAAGTCCGAAGAGATTCTAATTGGCGATGTTTATAAACAGTGATGGAAGTCGGAATGTTTGTACTAGTTTGGCAAAGAGCAGGCCAGTATACGAATCGGAGCTTGAAGCAGAGTTGGAATGTTCGCCAATTGCCGATATCCGCAGTGTGGCAGAGCAAAGCGGACCAAAGCAAGGGTCAACCCCTAGCAGACCACCAGGACTTCACATAGCATTTTACACGCCAGATTCGGGCCAGAATTGCGTTAAAGGACACGCCACCCAAAGGATACCAGCTTTTCGACCGTCAAAGCAAATGAATGCAGTCAGCGGTGACTTCGAGATAACGTGGACAACAGAAGCGATTCGACGAAACATGTGCGGATCCTCCAGAAGACATCCAGTATACCACCAGCCAGTAGAGCATAGTACACGAATAGACCGGCGCCATGATAAATGGGAGGATGAGTGACTGGTGTTGATGATGGTGGTGGTAGGAAAGATGGAAGTTCATGGAAAGAAATTATTGCGGCAATTTCGCGGGGCATTGGAGAGGCCCCCTGACAGTCCCATGTTATCAAATAAATGTATAAATAACTCATCCCGTGACCGAAGCGTCATAATCACGACAATCCTTACCAAGTGCACAATTCCAACTCTCAAAGTTCCCTTGATCTTAGTTTCTGCCTAAAAACTCCATCCGCCTGAGCGCCTTGTCTACATCTCATTCTCAAAATGTTCCAAAGGTCTATCATCCGAACCCTTAGAACTGCCTCGAGGGCGAACCTTGCTTCCGTAACTGCTGTCAGACCTGCAGTTGCGCTTTCCGTTCGTTTCAACTCGACCCAACCCCCCTCGTCCACTAAAGCTTTCAAAACTCCCGAGGAGCAAGAGAGGAGACAGCAACTTGACTTGCAAGACAAAATGGAAAAAGACTGGGATGCCAAAGTCATCACCTACGAAGACTTCCTTCCCAAAACAGAAAACCCTTCAGCTGTGTGTAGACTACATTTCACGGCGTCTCATAGTGTATTGAGCTGACCTGCCACTCTGTATAACTATAGGATGCATACATTATTGATGTTCGTGAACCAGACGAGGTGATCCAGGGAATGATCCCTTCTGCTGTCAATCTTCCCCTCTCTGTACTCCCGGAAGCCCTCCATATGGACAGGGAAGCGTTCTTCAATAAATTCAGATTTGAAAAACCACGACCCACTCAAGAGGTCACGTTTTACTGCAGGAGTGGCAAGAGAAGTTCCACCGCGTCTGACATTGCTAAACGCAATGGATTCACAAAGTAAGTTTATCTATTCTATCTTGAGAAGTAGTGCTGGTGCTTATACTGCCCCCGTAGCATCTTGAACTATAAAGGATCATGGCTTGAGTGGGTAGAGAAGCAGAATCCCAAACCTTCCTCTTAATTTGCTTCTGTATTATATTCACTCGACTGCTGTGATTCATCTTCATTTCCTGACACTAAGTTCGCTGCAAGTTGAAAGATGACCTGATTAACTAACATGTGATGAACGCGATGAAGAACTTATTTCAAAAACCTAGCAAAAGATTGCCAATGATTTGAGAGTACCAGCCTTTGAGAAATTGCGTGTCTCGCCATCAGAATCGCGTCGTTATTGGACGAGTACGCGCGACTCAACCCTAACCTTAATTATACCTCACGCTTGATGCAATTACAGGGCAGAAAAATCCCGAAATACCTATACTAGCTCTTACGATCTTGACTCTCGTATAGATGTTCTCGCAAACGCTGCGTGCTCTGTCCCGCTCTTCGGCGACTGCCATCCGCCGGTTGCCTGTCCAGCGACTCTCGCGGCATATCACCCGCCCAGCAGGGGCGACGATCTCAAGCAACGCGCTTGTCCGACGCCGGTTGCTCAGCACGCCTCCGCCCCAGGTCAACGAGAGGTGCGTCTGTTGTCCATTCGGCCACCGGACTTGGGAGTTCTTATCCTAAGAGCAAACTCACAGTCATTTGTCGACGGAGGAATACCATGTTTTGGCGGATAAAGCTATGGACCGCATGCTAGAAACTATGGAGGAACTCGTGGAAGAGCTCGGAGACGCAGACCATGAAGTAGACTACCACGTACGTGGATCCAACCCTCTTTTGCTCCAGCTAGAGACCTCTGAGACTAACCACTATTGACTTAATGTGTTTTTCATTCACACCACAGAGTGGAGTGCTTACTCTAAGCCTAGGCAAGCACGGCACATATGTCATCAACAAACAGCCGCCCAACAAACAGATATGGCTGTCCTCGCCACGGAGGTCCGTCGAAATCTGATTTCTGATTCCAACTGTGTGTTCGATGTTGAATGATGGATATACAGCGGGCCTAAGCGGTACGATTACCACGAAGACACAAAGTCTTGGGTGTACAACAGGGACAACACTACAATCGAAGCTCTCCTTTCAAGCGAGCTGAGCGATATCTTTTCGGAGCCGGTGTCGTTCACCCTTTAAATTCACGTTCAATAGACTCTTATCGTGGTCGTGGACACTGTCCGTGCTTATAATATTCCTTCCAGTTCTCAGAATTGGTGCTCCTTCCCGTCAAGAAGCCAGATTACTTGGTTTTTTTGACATCTATCGCTATGCTCATCCCAGCATAGACGTGTATTTATATCTATCTGCCAATTTTTTGTTAAAAATAATGAATAATCAAACCAAAAGAACATGCAGGGGGACTAAACAGTATATTCGAAGTGATGTAAAGAAGCAAAATCAAAACAGACAGTTGGAAGAGATGAAAGGAATTGCCTAGTGGTACAGGTGATGGATAGGTGTGATGCAAGAAGGAATGAAAGGATGAAGTGCGGTAAATGTAGTCTCTAGAGATCTGAAAAGGAAGCGCGGTGATAGATTCAAGGATGGACATGGAAGGACGGGGATGGGCGGAGGGGACTGAATAATGCAGGCAAAAGTATCTGAGCATCCTGTTCATTACGTGTGAGCCCATGGCGCAAAAAAGACAAAATGAAATATAGATCAGAAGAACGCACCACGGTCAAGTACCGGCCATCTCATCCGACGAGTCACCCAATGCCCGTCTGCGCGATAAAAAGCAGGAGCCTAGGAGCCTGTGGGAAGCGAAACGACGCTAATGATCAATCACAAGGCCCACAGAACGCAGATATAGTTTGCGAGGGAGTGACGTACCTGTTTGTGCTTTCATATCGTTCGGATACACGGGTGAGCTCTTCTGAGAGCGGGTCTGTGTGTGTACGTTTCGTGCTGTCGATCCTGGCGGGCGTAGATGTGGATGTAAGCTGTTGCTGCGGTGTTTGTAATCTCTCTGAAAGGTGTGGCATCAGACCCTTGATTGGGCTCTGCAGCAGCTGTTGGTGTTGGTAAGGCTTGATCACAGTCAGAGGTGAAGCTCTAGTATCAGAGGTAGCTTGCGGTGAAAACAAAAGTCTATGTTGGTGTAGGGTATGCAGCTCGCGAAGCATATTATTCGTTGATTTGTATTCCGACTGTAGCTGTTGTTGTTGCCTTTGAAAGTCGGACTCCTGTTCATCTTCCTCATCGTCCGAGTAATATTCGTCCTCGTCATCCGCGCTTGTCCGCGGCTCCGTGGCCCAGCCACGATGAGAACCGTCGAGCACAGGCGGAAGAGTGCGTCTGCGCTTTGTGTGTCGTTCAATCAAATCTGCGGGGGTGTCGCTGACCACAGGCACACTGGACGAGGGGATCGGGGGCGACGCTGGTCGCTGTCGCTTGAGCATTGAATTGGATGGTGGAAGTGGAGAGTGAAGGGTGCTATTGTCCTGCCATCCACAACCGGCAGCGAGCGAGAGCGTAGCAGTAGAGTTTGTGGCCGAATTAGGGTTTACGGCCTAATTGCAAGTATTAGGTAAGTCGGGGTGGTGGCACTGACTGGAGTCTGGCAAGGCGTGCGTGCACCCTCCACACCACATACTTTAGTATTAGCATTATCGAACGACTCTAGCGCTGCGCACGATGGCAGACATGGACGTTTTTGCGGCCATGGGCATTTCTGGGTTTGGTAAGACCACCCAGAAGAAGGAGTTAGATCCTGCGCGGTTTGACAAGAACAAGCGCGAGGAGGTGGGTTCATTTCAATTTTGGCTATTACAAAGAGTTTCTAAACCATATCCCTTTTACCGCAGAAAGCAGTAAAGCCTGCGGAGAAGCCGGCTGTAGGGCCTGCCCCCGGCACTTCTTCCCTTTCACAGCCCAAACGCAGTCAAAATCAAAATAGTGACAGGGAGGACGACGATGATGAGCAAGGCCCTGCGCCTCCTCCCAAGGATGGCCAAAATGAACTCGAAGAACCTGAGTTCGAGCCGTCAGACGGAGAAGACGACGACGAAGATCTGCCTCAGTTCCCCATCACTCATGAGATTTCGCTAAAAGATCATTCTAAAGTTGTTTCAGCACTGGCACTAGATCCTTCTGGTGCCCGAATCATATCGGGCTCGCATGACTACGACTGCAAGCTCTGGGACTTTGGAGGGATGGACATGCGCTGTAAACCGTTCAAGAGCTGGGAGCCTGCTGGGACTTATTACGTGTGTAGCGTTCTTTTTTACTCGTCTTTGCTCTTTAATAGGCCGTAACTAAGTGCGGCGGTTGGTAGGTTAACGACCTGAAGTATTCCAATGATGGTTCGAAGTTCCTGTGTCTATCAGGAACTACGCAAGCCAAAATATTCGACCGTGATGGAGAAGAACAGTGCGTACATTCCGCTTCGGCTCTGAACGTGTGATACCAATTCCTGACTGCCTAGGGCTACCTTTGTGAAGGGGGATCCTTATATTCGTGACATGAAGAACACCTCGTACGTTATATCATTTAGAGTGGCGATGAACTACATCTTACCGAATTCGAATTCTAGAGGACATGTTGGAGAACTGACATGCTGTGCCTGGCACCCTAAAGACCCGAAATTGTTTATCACCAGTTCGGCAGATTCTACTATCAGGTCAGTAGTTAATTTCCCGTTTTGATGGAACAAGGGGAATAACTGAAAGACATTTTCCCAGAATATGGGATGTAGAGAACAAGCGAAAACAAAAGACGGTTATAGTTGTCAAGTCCAAAGACAGAGGCGCCAGAACAAAAGTCACAGCGTGCAATTATTCACCTGATGGCAACCTCATCGGAGGAGGTGCGCTTGTATTGTTCAAAAATACCATTGTTGTTCTCATGCATTGCTCGCAGCGTGTCTCGATGGGGCACTGCACATGTGGCAGACAAACTCGAATTTTGTGAGGCCAAACATGACCATCGAGAATGCGCACGTAAAGGGGACGGAGACTGGCTCGCTGGTTTTTTCAGTGGACAGACAAACGGTCCTTACGCGCGGCGGGGATGACACGGTGAAATGCAAGTGTTTTGAATAGGACTGGCTTATCATGATTGCTGACTAGGGACACACAGTGTGGGATCTCCGAGCGTTCAAAAAACCCCTTGCGGTACGGTCTGGACTGAACACACTGTATCCGGGGACGAATGCGGTGTTCAGTCCGGACGACAAGTATGTGATCACAGGGGCTGGTGCGACGAGCAAGGGGGGACAAGGACGACTGGTAATATTGAACAAGGATGGGCTGGAGGAGGTCAAGTCGCTGGCGGTGGATGCGACACCAGTGAAAGTTGCTTGGCACGGCAAGATCAATCAGGTGAGTTGTTCGGGTCATGAATTGGTAGCATGCACGGAGCTCATGGATGGATCCGTGTGTGGCGGGCTGCCTGACAGATTGTGACAGGGCTGTCGAACGGCCAGATAGTTGTACTGTACTCGCCGGCGACGTCGTTGAACGGGGCGAAGCTGCTGTTGAGCAAGGGGCCGCCGCGACGGGTGACGATTGAAGACGTGTCTGACGCGCTGACTGCGCCGACGATCCTGACGCCGCACGCGCTGCCGATGTTCCGAGACATGGACGCGGGGCGGGGGACGAAGCGGAAGCGGGAGAAGGACCGGATGGACCCGCGGAAGAGCAAGCGGCCGGAGCTGCCAGTGACTGGGCCGGGGAGGGGCGGGCGGGTGGGTGCGAGCGCGACGCAGCACGTGGTGCAGAACCTAGTGCGCGACACGACGCGGGATGTGGACGTGAGTAACAGACCTGTGCTGGACGACATGCGTGATGCTGACAAGCCCTTAGCCGCGGGAAGCGCTCCTGAAATATGCAGACGACAAGGATCCGCAATGGACGAAAGGTGAGCACGTGCTGCTGTGTGTGGTGGTGTTTGGCTGCTGACGTGGCGGGAATGTCCGAAACCTTGTTTTGCCAGCGTGGAGGGCGACGCAGCCGACGCCGGTGTTTGCGCAGGACGAGGAGGGCGGCGAGGAGGAGAGATGAGAGATGGGCGGGCGGCGGGGGCGGGGCGGGGGCGGGGACGGAGGGGCGGGGGACGGGCAGTTATGGAGGATGGCCCCAGCGCGGGAGATCTGAACCTTAAATTCTCTGAGCTATAAAGACCTAGCGAGCATGGGATCCCCCTAACTCCCCAAAAATCTTCCCTTGCCTTCCCAACTGTCACGCGGGTGACTGTCACATACATGATGCTCTCGGGTCACACCACGAATGGTATATCGGACACAGTGTTTCACGCGCGCAATGATAACCCTCCTTCCCCGGCCACAGACTCCCCTGCGACTCCCGTCGACTCCGCCCACGCTCCCGATGTCAAGATCGACATCGACTACGAGCAGGAGAGCGATGTCCGCCACGAGCCGCTCCCAGTCAAGGAGCTCGATGGTGCGTCTCCCACGCCCCACATCCCCTTTGTCTTACCCGCTTCTACAGCACCCATCGCCATCCACGGCACTGCCGACGTCGTCATGGGCGACACCAGCACTCCAGGTCTGGCCCAGGACTTTTCTATGGCCTCTATCGCTCCCAATGGCTCCTCCAATGGCGCTGCCCGTGCTTACCACGACGATAGCGACGCCGAGCAGGGCGAGCCCCCCGCCAAGCGCGCCCGTGTCCATTCCGACGCGGACATGGCTTCCATGACTCATGTGCGTATCTTTTTTCTCGCTGTGCGCCGTTCCAGGCGTGCTGATAGAGCTCTCCGTCGCTCGTCTAAAGTCCGCCACTCCACCTCCAGCATCCCATGCCCCCACCCCGCCGCCCCCCTCTTCTGTTCCCCCGCCCACAGCAGCGTCTACCTCAGCCCCGGGCCCCAAGCGCGAGTGCACCATCACCCCCCATCAGTATCGCTATCTCGTGTCCTCCATTCGCACTCTGAGGAAGATGAAGGACGGCGCCCCCTTTTTGCGCCCCGTCGACCCCATCGCTCTCAATGTCCCCCACTACCCCTCTATCATCAAGCACCCAATGGACCTTTCCACCATTGAGCGCAAACTCACCGCCTCTAATCCCAGCAGGCCAGATCCCAACCCGCACAACCCGCGTTACTACGACGCCGAGGACGTCTCCGCTGACATCCGTCTCATGGTACAGAACGCAATCACCTTCAACGGTCCTGATCACATCGTTTCCATAATGGCAAAGACAGTTCAGGAAGTATACGACAAGTCTATCAAACATCTACCTCCTAGAATAGAGGTTGGTTTTTTTTTCGTGTCATTGACTGATTGCTCCATTCAACAATTTTTTTTTTGCATAGAAACCTGCACCCAAGCCCGCTCCAGTTCCCCGCAAGGCTACAACGCCGCCAGCTCCTCCCACCCCCGTCATGGGCCCGCCTGCCACCAAGAAGGCCGCTCCCGCCGCCCGTCGAGCTTCAACCTCTGTTCCCGTCATCAGACGATCAGACGCGGAAGTCGTCGGCCGCCCAAAGCGCGAAATCCATCCTCCGCCACCGAAAGATTTACCCTATGCCGACGCGCCGAAGAAGAACCGGAAAGGCAAGAGGACCAGGCCGGACGGAACTGCAGAGCAGCTCAAGTACTGCGGCAAGATTCTTCAGGAGCTCAACAGAAAGACCCATGCCAGCTACGCGTACCCCTTCTACGAGCCTGTCGGTAAGCCAAAAAAAATTTTCCCAAAAGTCTAATTCTTCTTTGATGTTCTAAATAATCACGTGATTTAGACTGGCAGAAGCTTGAGATTCCTTCATATCCGAAAATCATCAAGCGGCCCATGGATTTGTCGACAATCCGCAAAAAGCTAGATGGCGGTGAATACGATACCGCCCAGAACTTTTACGATGATTTCAAATTAATGATACGCAACTGTTTCACGTTTAATCCGTCGGGTACACCGGTCAACCTCGCCGGACAGGAGTTGCAGAAGGTGTTCGATGAAAAGTGGAAGGGTCTGCCACCACTGCAATCTCAGGATCCAAGTGATGACGAGGAAGAGGATGAAGATGATTCGGATGAGGAGCGTCGACGTATGTTTGCGTCTCATTTTGATTTAATTTTCAAATCTCACTTTGTATCATGTAGGCGCGATTGCCATGATGGAGAGTCAAATCGAGACGATGAAAAACAACATCGAATCGCTAAAGACAGCCAAACTGCCCAAGGAGAAGAAAAAGGAGAAGAAGAAGGAAAAGGCCCCTGTTGCTTCGACCTCAAAACCTCCGCCCAAGCAGACCAAGGCACCTGCTCCTACTACTAGCAAGAAGAAGTCCAAGAAGAACGTCACCGATGACGACGTTCTGACATTTGAGCAGAAGAAGGATCTTAGTGAATCTATTGGCAAACTCGACGGCGCCCGTCTAGAGCGCGTCATCCAGATCATTCACGAGGGTGTCCCTGAGATTCGAGACGTAAGTGTTTTTCTTTTCCATGTTCTATTCCGTTATTTGCTTTGCCCTTGCACACACCGGCCCTGACCTATCGTTTTCAATCCCAACAGAGCACAGAGGAGATTGAGCTGGAGATTGATCAACTACCAGCGGCTGTCCTCACCAAGCTCTATAATTTCGTCCTGCGACCAATTCGCCAGCCAGCCCAACCTAAGCGCAATCGCACGGGCAAGGGCACAGGCACGGGTGGGCTCCGGCGCAAGAGCATGGACGAGGAGAAGGAGGCGGAGAAGATCCGTCAGTTGGAGGAGCGTATGGCACTGTTTGAAGGCCACGGCACGACGAGCGCAGCGCCCGCGCGACGAAACGAGGACAGTGACCATTCATCGGACTCGAGCTCTGGTTCGGACAGCTCCGGGAGCGATTCAGAGTAAAAGCCATTTGCTGTGTAGTGCCTTTTGTTTGTTAACAAGAGGGAAGAACCGACAGTTTGTTCAATTTTACGAGCTGCTGTCTGTTCTTTCTTTCTTTGTTGTTCTCTACTCTGCCTTTTCCGCTCTGTGGTCCTCGCATCACCATTTTCTCTCTGCCTTACACGTATTATATATCCCGTAACTCTTTTTCCTTTGGTCATTTTACTTTGTTTTTGCACGTCGCCGTCGCGTCTCGTCGTCGTCAACCAATCTCCAACTGTCCCATCCTGTCCGTGGGACGCAGTCACTCGTTTTATTCTTGTCATCATCAAACGCCAACTTCCTCTCTCAACGCTTGCTTCCGAATCCTCGATGTTGTCCACAAAAGTCATATTTTTTAACCTACTTTGACATCAACAACAAAAAAGTTCCTCCTTTGCCCTCTCCTCCCCATTCGCGCATATGAACGAACTTCTCCCCCTTTTTTTTATTCGTGAAACGTAGTAGCCCCGTAGTCGTTATTTCCACTCATCCCCCTCACCACTTGTAGCTAATTAGTACTTCAATGATTCTTTGTCTTTTATTTTTCGTGTCCTTTCGTCTCTTTTTTTTTTACTCCTCAATTTCGTCTTACTCATTTCTCGTCTTTTTCAATCCGACTTTGGGTTTGGTTTGTTTGGGTCACATTTTTCACACTTGTCTCTCTGGCGCCTCTCACTGTTCGCGTAAATATTACGTAGTCGAGAATAGTATTTTTTAAAACCTCGTGCATCGTAATTCTTTGCTTGAACCTTGAACCTTGAGGCTTGTGGAGGGGGTTTACTGCACCGGTACAATATTTCTAGAAACGAAAGTTTTTTTTCCTTTTTATTCAATTTTTCTTCTTAGGCGATATTGCGATATTGTTTTTTAAAATTTTATTGTGACACCCTCGAGGTTGAGTTTGAACCTTCTTAGAGTTTGGCGATTGAGTTTGAGCGTATGTAATGGGATATAGGTAATAAGTAAAACAAGATAGTTTTTAACTCCAAGGTCGAGAACAACTGGTCAGAATCAGATAGCAAAGCACGATGTTACGGTACGGTACGGTACAGTACAGTACAGTAAGATAAGGAGCGGGTATAACATGAGCAGTTGCCATTGACAATGAAGAGAAACTGTCATTCTGGATTTCTGTTACTTTCGTCTACCTTTTTGGAACTGTTGCCAGCTTGAGCGGACGGGTTTAGGTTCGGAAGGCGCGGCAGGAGGTACAGAGTGTGACGGAGGAGGTGGCGGCGGCGGCGCTGAAGACGCAGATGGAGGGGGAGGGGGTGGCGGCGATGCGAATGAATTTGGAGGAGCAGGAGGTTGAGGCGGAGGCGGAGGGGCATACGTCGACGATGATACCGGCGCGAATGAACTCTTCTGCCACTGTTGCGCGGACGACGAGGAGCTGAAGCCTGTAGGTTGTCCTAGTTCAGGCGGCGGTGGCGGGGCTTCCGCAGGCGGAGGGGGTGGTGGAGGCGCGTGATCCTGTGGATGCCAGTTGCTTGTGGGCGCTGGAGGAGGAGGAGGACGGGGAGGCTGAGACTGCGAGTTACCTGTATCCAGGGATGTCCAGCCGGCGTTTCGAAAAGTGGGGTTATGGCCTGATCGAGTGCTCGTTTGTTCGCCCGCCGGTTGAGAAACTGACAATCCAAACAAATGCGACTCCGTGGGCGGACCAAATCGGCTAGAAGCAGCGGTACTGGAGTTTGAAGAGGGGCCTCCGACAGTTGCCCACCCCGACTTGCTGAAACCACCATTGGAGCCGCCAGCGCTGCCCTGGGAACTACCCTGATGGCTGTCGCCTGAAAACGATGCCCAATTAGACCGTTTTGAGTCGGTGGATATGGGAATGCCATCGATATCCATGTTGTTCGCGGTTGCATTGGGACCAGCTGATGGACTGGGTTGCGCTACCAGCGCCATGGCGGCTGGTGTTGCTGCTGGCTTGGGCATCTTGATTCCATTTGCGGCGGCTATTTTGCGAAGTTCCTTTTCCTCTCGCTTACGTTCTTTTTCTTTACGTTTGTCGACTTCCTCTTTGGGTTTAAGGCGGGCGCTAGCTTGCATGTCTTTAAAGCGGGCTTTATGGTGGTGCGCGTATGAGTTGGTGTGTTCGTCGTACTGAGCGACATTTTTGAATTGCTTGTCGCATAGAGTGCAATAGAATGGCCGCAGGGTCGACGAAATTTCGGATTCTAGTGCAGTCTTGCGGGCAACCGAGTCCTGTCAGATAGTTTCATATGTAAATTGATTCAATTTTGAGGAAGCGCAAGAACGATGTTTTGCGGTGGCGCACCTCTCGAAGTTTACGTTGTTCTTCACTTTCTTTCTGCTGGCGTTCTGAATCGAGTTCTCGCCTTTGCGAAACAGTTTCTTCAATCATCCGAACATCCTGGCTTGTTTTCCCAAGTCCTGTCAAATCAGACTTGATATGGAATGGAATAGGCTCCGTTCGCCCTGTTAGAGTTGAGTTAGAGTAAAATATTAGAGAAGGACTCCGTGACCCTGAAAGAATTGAATAATATCTCGCGTACCTTCGCCAGATAAGCCTACTGGCTGGCCTTCGACCCAGCCGAATTTCGAGAGCAAAGCGAACCCTTTGTTGGTGGGCTTAATCTTTGTCTCAACAGTGATGACTTCCCGAGCCGGACCTCGGATGTATTCGTCATATTTATGGAGATGGGAATCATCCACGTCCATAGCATCTTGAGGGACAGGTGACGGCGAGCGAGAGACAAGTGAGACGTCGTCGTCGTCGTCATCGGCATCGGGAGCCCCATCGTCCTCGGGCCTTCCGCGCTGGAGAGGATAAAGAAAAAGAGAGAAGCAGTAGTAACCAAGGCCATCAACGGAGCGAAGTTGAGGTGAGTACCTTCAGACTGGTAGATCCTGAGTCTGCATCCCTGGGACGTTCAAGGGGAATTGCGTTCCAACGAGCGATTGTGCTGGAGGACATTATTAACCGATAAAACCCTTCCCCTGGCTTTACTGTGAAGAATGGGTTTAGTCAAGGATTTCCGCAACAGTTGAGTGGTCCAACTTACTCACTTAATGTATTTTGATGTCTGTTAGTACTGTCTCAGCGCGAAAAATAAGAATTTGTTTCTTCGTCGTCGATCTTCGAAGTTGCTGTTAGACTGCTGAAAGTGTCAAGGCTCCGTAGCCTCAGCGTGGCGGCATGGACCATGTAATTGTATCACATGATCAAGTCGCGTCAAGGTGGCACCGCCAAACCTACACGCATTTCGCGACTTGTTTAGCGATTCTAATCCACCTTTGGTCTCTATCCTATTCTATATCGACGACCAAGATGAGCTCGGATGGGTACTTTGAAGGCGACGACGACCTCGACTTGTCTGCTCTGCAGCAGCTAGATGCTATTGAAGCAGCTCATTTTTCACCTCGCAAAACGGAACAACAGCAACATATTTCTACATCCCCTATTCCCCCTGCCAAAACCTCCAGGAAATCATCTTCCGATTCGTCCTTCTATGACCTGACATTTGATGTCGACGAGACCGATTTGGCTAAACTAGATACGTTCATCGAAGATTCGTACGCTGGGAAGGCACAGCCTGTTGCTGGACCTAGCAAGATTGCACGCACGTCTTCGAAAAACATGTTACAAACCACGCTATTTGGAGATGTTCTTCCGCCCTCGTCATCCGTTAATCCTAATAAGCCTTCAAGATCTCAGGCAGAGAAACCTCAGACAGAACGGCGCCTCTTTGGACAGCAGGCTCCGAAGACGAAAAGGTGGGATCAGACTGCATATGCAAAGAGTGGCACGAGGAAGAGTAAAGGGAAAGGGAAGGAAAATCATGACTCTGACGAAGAGAATGTCGAATTTGAGCAATTTCCTGCTCCGTTTATCTCAGGTAAGTATCATTCTCATCTAGCAAGTGTTCGAGCTGACCATCCAATTTAAGCCGGGTAAGCATTGCTGTAGCTTCATTTGTGATCACTATTAAATACTAATGGGTTAACTTATCAGACCGGTATGCCTTGTTGCATTTGACGGTTGTGTTTGCTGATCAATTCGCCATAGCCCCCTCCCATGAAGGTGACCGCCGACCTTCTCGAAGCCAAGCACTGGATATACCCTATAAACCGGCCGAAAAGAGACTATCAATATAATATCGTCAAAAACTCCCTTTTCGAGAATACTCTTGTTGCTCTACCAACTGGGTTGGGTAAAACTTTCATCGCAGGTGTTGTGATGCTTAATTGTGAGTAATTAAAGTTGTAGTGAATTGTATAATAAATCTCTCCGTCTAGACTACCGATGGTTTCCGGATGGGAAGATAATATTTGTCGCACCTACCAAACCTCTAGTTACTCAACAGATCGAAGCTTGTCATGATACCTGTGGTATACCAAACATTGACAGCGCGGAATTGAATGGAGAGGTTCCAGCTGCCACACGGGCTAGATATGTGAGTATGCATCTTTACTATGGAGCTAGAATCTGATGTAGCCTATAGTGGAGAGAAAAACGGGTGTTCTTCATGACACCTCAGACTTTGATGAATGATTTGGTGAAACAAAACTGCGATCACAGAGAAATTGTCTTGCTGGTTATAGGTCCGCAGTTCATCATTTGTGCTGTATCTTCGGTATGACTGACCATTTTATAGATGAGGCCCATCGTGCCAGTGGAGACTATGCCTACAACCAAGTTGTCCGGTTTTTGATGGCCAAAAATCCTCATTTCAGGGTCCTTGCTTTAACTGCTACCCCTGGTAACACTGTTGAAGCTGTTCAGACATTAATTGATGGATTGCACATCAGTCGAATTGAACTCCGTAATGAAGAAAGTGTTGACCTCCAGAAATATCTTTTTAAAAAGGCGAGTTTAATTGATTATTTATTCATGCAAGGCATGCCCTGATATGTTCTAATCAGACAGTAGTAACTCATATAATCAAACCCAATGAAGATCTTATGAAAATCAGAGATCTTTTGGTCAAAGTTATGGATGTTAGTGTCTATCTTATACATGTGTTTATGGGTTATTTATTGTCCTTTAGCCTCATATTAAACAACTAATCAAATTCAATGTGCTTCGGCCCAACGAATCTGCAATTTCTATGCACCCATTCCGACCACAGGCCCTGATGTCGGAATCGGGACCTCAACATTTCACTGCTTTGTCTGCTCTGTCTAAACTTGCCAGAGTAATGATGTATCTTGTAAGGGTATAACACTTTATTTCATACATGTATTGACAGCTTTTTTGTATCTTTGTGCTACAGCTAACGGGTTCGTTCGAGACCTGTTATTTGTTCCTCAATGAACTACGAACTGAGGTCGACAAGGACATCCCGGGAGCTGCGAGGCAGAATAATAGCAGTAAACGATTCAAAAACGACCCAGGATATGTTGCACTCATGAAGGAGGTTGAGGCACAACGACAGGCTGGTTGGGGCATTCACCCCAAAATTGAAAAGTTGAAAACTATTTTAATTCAGCACTTTGGCTCAAAATTAGCCGACAACAACGGTGAAGAGGATACCAGTAAAGTCATGGTTTTCTCTTCCTATCGTGGGGTCGTGCAGGAGCTGGTGAACGAATTGAATAAAGAGAGTCCTCTTATTCGAGCAACGGAGTTTATCGGTCAAGGTACTGATAAACAGGGAAAAAAGGGTCTTCAGCAAAAAGAGCAGCTTGAAGTTCGTCTAATTTACCTTTCAATCTATGTTTTTATTGACATCTCTGGGTAAAGGTTATCAAGAAGTTCAAACAAGGTGTTTATAATGTCTTGGTTGCAACGTCTATTGGTGAAGAGGGTCTTGACATCGGTGAAATCGATGTAACCGTGTGTTATGATACTGATAAGACACCCACTCGAATGGTACGACTTTCGATTCTTTCTCCAGTTTTTGTTGTCCTAAAAAAGCTCTAGATTCAACGTTTTGGGCGAACAGGTCGCAAACGCGCTGGATTCATTCACGTCTTACTAGCCGAAGGACGTGAAGAAAACAATGTTGAGAAGGCAGAAGCAATGTATAAGGAGGTGCAGAAAATGGTCAACAAAGGACAACTGTACGAGCTATATGAAGACGTTGAGCGTCTCATCCCGGACCATATAAAACCGGAGTGTATCGAAAAGGTTGTCGAGATACAGCAATATGTCAGAGAAGACGGACGTAAGAAAGCGTCTCCAAAGAAAACTGCTGCGACAAAGAGGAAGCGAAACGATGATGTGGGCAGAAATATACCTGATGGCGCTAGCACTGGTTTTGTTTCTGTACGAGATCTTGTGGTCAAAGGTGCCAAGAAGACAAAAAAGGTCACCTTACCGAAGGACTTTGACGCTCTTGGGAAAGACGATGAGACCGACGAAGAACTAGAATCAGGTAGCATCCTTCCCCTTCCCCGTCGAACGCAGTCTGCTATTCCAGGTTCTTCAAAGGCTCAAAAGCCTGCAGCTAAGGGCAAGCTCAGGAAAGCAGCCACACTTGGTGGCACAAAGGCTTCGAAACCAGTAAAAAAGAAGACGATGGAGATACCAACCTCAAGTCAATTTTCACAGCAAGGAATGGATGATTCAGATGATATGGACATTGAGTCTGGTATTATCTCGCTCACAAATAAAGGTAAATCAAATACCCAGTCGAAAGCCCCTGTGAATATGTCACCAACACCTGAGCCATCGCCAAAGCGGATGAAAAGGCTAGATGATTCTGTGATAGAGCTTTTCGATGAATCTGGTGAAAGCCATGCCTCCCCCATCCGAAGAAGGTTTCTCCCCCGAAATCGCAGCTCAACCCCGGAGAACACACCCGATGACGCAGTCCAGGTTCCCAGTCCACCTCAAGAAAATCCTGACGAGGAACACAATCAAGACATGTCGTGGTTAGTTGACGAAGACGACGACAATCTTAATTTTGAGATCGTCGATTCTTCTCCCATCCGTCCCAAACTAAAAAACCCTCCTGCTCTCGAGCGAATGCAAATCGGAGACGAATCCATTGAGATATCGCATCCTATTCCTAGAGACGAGGACATGTATGTGGAAACATCAGATCCACTTGAAGCATTGGAAGACGATTCTATTCAATTCCTCGGATCAACTTCAACTCAAGTAAGGCCCACTAAAACCCAGCAACGCTCTAGCCAAGCGTTGCCAATCCACTCCAAGGAAATACTGTCTTCACCGCCTAGTCATTCAACATCTCCTGCACAGACGACGCGCAAAGCATCAATGCTCCCTCCTCCTGTTCCAAAACGACTGCTGGTGTCTCCCACAATACCAGAATCATCCTTCCCTGTACGTCCTGTCGGAAATCAGGCGAAGAGACGTCGAATTATTTTTGATGAACCCGAGTCTCCGATCGTAGAGACTTCTCCTCGAGGCAATCGTCGTCTGCATCATCGTGTCGAGTCCACTCCAATTCGACAGAAACCAAAAACTAAGGGGAAAGAAAAGGCCCAATCAAAACGGGCAAAGCCCACGATTCTTGGTCGAAATGCGAACGCATTGTTTGATGGAGAAGCAGCTCACTCTGGTGATGATGTCAGCGAAGGAGATTCTAACAGCGAAGACGACGAGGAGAGCGAGTCGGATCGAATGTTCATAAAGAACTCACCCGCCACTCAAATGTCTCCATCATACGAACAGAGCCAGATATACCGTCGCAGCTTGCTTACGCAGGTTCCAGGGGAACATGGAGGGCCCATATTTGCTAACAACCCCATACGCGCACGACCATTTGGAAGAAATAATGGTCCACGATACCAGGAATTGTCCTCCAGTTCACCACCACCGCCAGACGACGAGCTGGATAGATACGACCTGGGAAGCTTTGTTGTCGATGACGACGAACCAATATCATAGCAGTCTTTTTAAATCCATGAATTTCTTTGCTGCAATACAACAATTGTAATATTATACCTTCCGAGCAACAACCATCATCTATACCCATTTTTCTCTTGGTAGACTGAAATATTTCTCTAGATCTACTGGTACAAACATATTAAATAAATACAGAATGTATCAGTTATCAACGTAACTCAGGTCGAGATTGAACCTTCTCTTTGTACACTACTTTGTCGCCTTTGGCACACGTCTAACATAGACGTCCTTGATCTCACCGTTGGCCTGAGCTTCAGGCCTGACAAAACCAGCGGCCTTCTTCTCTTCTGCAAGTTGACGAACAATGTTCAAAAAGTCGTCGACGGCTGCGTCCGATGTTTGAATGTGAACTACAAGGCGGGATCCACCAAGGAAAAGGGGCTCAGGAAGTGCCGATCCTCTGTCACCGATCTCGTCATAAGTAACACCAAGAGGAGACGGATCATAGAAGATCTGTATAAACATAGATGTTCGTTAGACCAATGACAACACTCCTAAACGAAAATCTAACCATGCAAGTTTCCGCCCTACTTAAAATGTTTGCCCCGATCTCTTCAAGACCGCTTTCTAGCCGCTTGGCTAAAGCATGGACCCGTGGAAGTTGAGGAAAGTTGTGTGTCAAAGCATATGCGGCAGCGCCAGCAAGGATGCCTGTCTGACGCATGCCTCCTCCGAAGAGCTTGCGAAACCATCGAGCTTTTGTAATAAACTCTTTAGTGCCTACTAGACACGATCCAACAGGTGCGCCTATAATCCAGAGATAAATGTTGGAACATTGCATGAATGATATCGTAAAAGGGCTCGTACCAAGGCCTTTGCTGAAGCACAGACTCACGGAGTCGAATGGGTCGCACAATTCCTTTAGAGGGGTCGATGTTTCTGCAGCGACGTGCCAAATTCGGGCACCATCAAGGTGTAACTTCAAACCTAAGGAATGGACATAATCTGAGATAGCAATGACCTCTTCCTGAGGGATGATGGTCCCATTGAGAGTATTTTCCAGAGCAACAACCTCTGTTGGGGCACTGAAAAATATGAGTATTTTTTCCAAAAGAGTATTGTAAGCAATGTCCTACAAATGAGTATCATTGCTTATGATGATGTTATCTTTGACATCCTGGAGGGTTAGATGATGCTCTGTATCGCGTTAATAGTGGACGTCTGGGTGGAGTAATGATTCATTCATACTGTTAGTCGGAACAACTGCAATTACCGCAGCACCGGAATGAAAGGCAGCACCTCCTGCTTCGTACCTAAAATTGTTTGATATAAAGAATGATATCAAACACATGGACCTTACTTGTGAATATGTGCACGATGGTCGCACAAAACAGAGTATGGAGGTTGTTTAAGATGAGTCCTCAGTGCAATTTGGTTTGATGCAGTACCAGACGGTACGAACAAACCGGCTTCTTTGCCTGTAATCTTTGCGACATGGGCTTCCAGGGCACTGTGAAATGGGTCTTGTTCAGCTCGTGGAAAAAAATTGACCCGAGTGGACAAACGCAGTAGATGGCTCGAAGTAGACATCATCTCCCAAGGTTGCGAGCGTAGCGTAAGAATACATCTCCTCAGTTGGCACTGAATTCTGCACTCAGATCCGAGTGCATATTTGAATAAATCAGAGCTCTCAACCTGTAACAGTATCGGCTTTGTAGAAGAATATCAGAATTTCTCTTCAAGAGATAAACTTGCTTATCGCTTACAAATGAAAGTACGCGCTATGTCCTTGCGCTTATTAGCATTGTCCAGAGCATGAGTCTTGGAGACGACGTCGAACTTGAGCTGATCTGCGATAGAGGCGAATGAAGACATAGTTCTTCTGCAACTGATGATGGATCTTGGTAACGTCAAGTTCCGCAAGGAAAGAGTAAACCGGCAGGTCATGAGAAACCCGCCCTTATATAAAAAGAGTCACGATAAAAGTTGCACATTGTCCTCTAACGAAAAGCAAATTCCAACGAGAGATGGCGGCATAGTCGTCCCGGAGCCGGATCGAGAATGATCATATTAGGTAAGCGAACAAACTTTGGATTGTTCTGGAGAGACTGTCCAGAGGTTGTTTGATTTCATTCCACTTGCTTGTCGTTGCTCTCGTTTCGTTATCGGACCTAATATTCCTTTATATCTCAATACCCCTTCTTTTATACACTAATCATGGGAAACGTGAGTCAATAGTGTGGATAGAAATCGTTGGCTACTGATCTTCGTGTCATTGTGTAGGGAGCTAAAGCTCAACAAAAGCGTGAGCGCAATGCCGATAAGAATGCCCCCAAGGGCTCGAAAAGTCAGGCCAAAATCAACGAGGCCGCTAAAAGCATCATCTGTGGAGTCTGCAGGCAGAATTTTGTGAGTTTTGTGTGTTACTCTCCTCTCAATACTAACATATGAATATGCACCCAGTTGATTACAACTCGCGCACCTGCGTAAGCTTCAAGAAATTTAGGATTTGACACGAACTCTGACGTCTTGCCTCTTGATATAAACCTATAGGCTCGAGGAACACTCTGCTAACAAGCACTCAAAGACAATGGCAGAGTGCTTCCCTAATTTCGGAAAGTAATGATTTCATTTTCGGAGGAGGGGGGATATTGGATGCCCGTCTGATTGTATATGTTATATCGATTATATCGTCTACAGCAAGAGTGATACTTTTCTCGACGGTTATTGTAATAGAAAGGCGTTCGTGGATGCGTCGAATGTATATGATACTTGGTATGAAGGTATCATCCACTTGCGGGATTACATAGGTGTGAACCCGCCAGCTGCATTGGCAGCACCGCGACTTTGAAGTTTCTCTCCGACCTTCTTCTGGACATCGTTAAATTTTGCGACGCATCGGTCGATGCATGCGCTCTCTCCCTTATTCAGGTCAGGCTCGGCATAGCGCGCACCAATGCACTTCGTGTGACACGATCTGTGAATACTGATTAGTTGGATTCATGTGCTCTATACCCGCTCCACTGACTGGACCATTCGGTTGAAGAAATCCGTCACTGTGTCAAGTCTATGGAATGAAATAAGACTCGGGAGTTTGTGAGTCGGAAGAAACAGAGCAGCTCACTCAGTAATGGCCATTTCAATCTTGTCGACATTGACGCCGCCACTACCACCTGACGTTGGGGCACTGCCTCTGAGGAAAGACATAGTGAATATGAAGTAGAGACAAAGAGTTAAGGTGAACGCCGCGCCGCGCGACACGAACCGGACTAGACTGGTCACGTTTTTGATCAGATTCGCAGCCGAAAAAAAGTTTTGGACTCTGTCAATCCATAAGTACTGACGCGCAGGGCTCGCTCATTGCTCACCTGCATTATTCTAAAATATTAAAAGGCAGATGGATAAGAGAAAGGAGACCACTACACTCTCCGTCCATCGCTGTCGTTTCGTCGACTATGCTCCATCTGCCATAACGGCCTTGGCCTACCCGCCTCTCCCTTTGCCATCAGTCAAAGGCAAGAAAAAAACCACCGCCGGGAAGCAGCCACTACGATTCGGCCTCCTCGCAGTCGGCCATGCCAATGGGAACATTGACATATGCGAGTGGCAGGGTGCTGAACGGGAGTCTCAGTGTTCTCAGGCCTGGGTGGTGCGAAAAGTATGTACTTAATAACTCGACTCCTTCCATGTCGCTTACCCTGTCAATAATGTCAAGACTCTCCCTGGACCGTACCCTTCAAAAGTAGATTCTTTGGCCTTTGTTGTGCGTTACCCAGAAGACGTGGGACCCGACGATGTCCCTATGCAATCCGATCTTCGCCTGTTTAGCTCAGGCGGAGGAAGTGAATTAATTGAATGGGACTTGGAAAGAGGGTGTATACGCGTGAGCAGGATGATTGTACTTCCCTTTGAGCACATATTGAAAAAAATTTTTTTGGACGCAGAGAACCATAAATTCGCAAGGTGGATCAATATGGTCCATTGCCGCTAATCCATCCTCTTCTTCACTCGCACTGGGGTGCGAAGACGGCACAGTTCGTATTCTCTCAATAGCGAACGATACTTTGACCCACTCGCGTCGGTTCGATAGAGTGAAGTGCCGGATGCTGAGCATCGCCTGGGGACCACCCATACCTCGACAACGGCAAGCTAAGAAAGCTCAGGAATTTGATGGCGATTCTTCTAGCGATGACGACGAAGAAGACGATTGGACCGACTCATGGTTAGTTACAGGATGCTCCGATAGCAGCCTACGGAAATGGGATATCTCAACTGGACGGGTTATTGAGAGAATGGGTGTCGATAAAGTACGGGGAGAGCGCACATTGGTTTGGACCGTTGGTGTCCTTGGGTATGTTTTCCCCCCTATTTCTAGGCCACTTTGAAATCTCATCGTCCACACTCAGCGATGGTACAATAATATCTGGAGACTCATTAGGAATGGTCAAGTTTTGGGATTCAAGGACTTGCACACAATTGTCTTCTTTCAAGGCCCACGGTGCCGATGTTCTGTGCATGGCCGTTAGTCCTGTATGTCTATTCCGATCCTTCTAGCAAATTTTCTTAATCATAATTTCTCAACCAGGAAGGAAGGGCTATCTATACTGCAGGCGTTGACCAAAAAACCGTTCAGTTCTCCCTCGTTAAGACATCCAGTACTGAAAACGGGCCCACCACGTCGCGTTGGACACAAACGTGTTCCCGTCGTATGCATTCGCATGACGTGCGAGCCTTGGCTATGTGGCCTCCCTACACTCCTCTACCCACAGCATACAAGAGACATTTTTCAATTGATGTAGCTCCCATTCTTGCGTCTGGGGGACTCGATATGTCCGTCGTGCTCACTCCTGCTGCTCTCCCAACGAGTACTGTTGTCAAAATTACGAATCCATTGGATACAAGCACGGAATCTACCTTTGAGGATTCCTACCACCGTAAACTGGCCTTTGTCGCGAGAGGTGTTGTGCGCGTTGCTCGAAGTACTCGCTTGGTATCATGTGCACGGGAAGCAGGAATCACTGTCTGGAGAATCCATAAAAAGCCGGAAGAGGGTACAGGTGTTGTGCAAATGCAATCGGGGCCCACAGACGATCCTTTGGAGACAGAACCTTACGCTGGTGGGTGGGAAAAGGTTCTTGAGATGGACCTCAAAGTCAACACAAATATAACCACCCACGAAATTTCGGATGACGGTAGATGGCTTATCGTTTCGGACTTGTACGAAAGCAAGCTCTTCGCTCTTACCACAGACGTGAGTATTAACAAAAAATGTTTTAAAGATTCTTGCTGAAGTCTGTCTTTAGGATAAGGGTGAAATCGGCCTCAAGCGAATAAAAGAGTTTTCGTCTATTCTACAAGCATACATCCCCGCTTCTCCAAGTCATGCAATATCTACTGGCGCCAGTGCTTTCCAATTCACCCCCGATTCATCCAAACTAATTATGTCCACCGCCCTCTCATCTTATGTCCTGGTCATCAACCTAATAGGAGACAAGCCACGCGTAATGCGCCGCTTCGATCAACACCGGTTACGAGATTCCATCGTTCACGATCGAGTTGTCAAAGGTCGAACACTAGCGCTCGATAGTGCTGAGAAGAAGCTCGTGAATGGACACACGCATGTCAATGGCGACGCAAGTATGGATGTTGATATGGCTGAACCAGATGTCGAGTCCCCTCCCCCGGCCAATGAAGCAAGCGAAGCATCTGATGACGAAGATGACGATCAGGACGTCAGCTCTACATCTGCAACTGTCAGCGTTGATAGGATAGCTGTGAGTACTGACGGCCAATGGCTTGCGACGACCGACAGCCGTGCCAGAACGCACATTTTCAACCTAGATTTGATTTCAGTGAGTTTTGACTTTTGATTGTGAAAAATTTGACGCTGTCTAACTTTGCTTTCAGCATCACTGCGTCCTCCCAACCTTCCCACGTTCCGCACAAGCACTCGCATTTGATCCTATGCATCCTTCAGTTCTCCTGCTCTCCTTCCCCGACAACTCTATCCAGATATTTGATGTTGAGACACGCCAGTTCCCTGTCTGGGGAAAAGAACTCGCCGCTAGCCTGCCTAAACGATTCACTCATGCACATGACCCTGTGCTTGGCGTCTCCTTCGATCCAGCTGTAACATCCAGCTCTGGCATTGATGAACAGGGCAAGACGCGGTACGTGCTCTTCTGGGGTGCGACGTGGATGTTCAAGGTGAGCCTCGATACCACCGTGCGCTCCGGCGCTAAGAAGAGGCGACGCGAGATTGCGCCGGTGCCTGGTGCAGAAGAGGAAAGACAGTGGAGAGACTACAAAATGATCACTCAGTACCGCCCGCTATTGTGCTGTGATTTCCTGGCAAAGGATGAATTGGTGGTGGTAGAAAGGCCGCTTGTGGATGTGCTGTTGACGCTACCGCCTGCATACTTCAAACACAAGTACGGCGCGTCATGATTGTCGTTAACAATACATAATCAACAATCACTCAATGCCATTTCCCTTGCATATCATTCGCGAGTTGACTTACAGAAAAAAGTGTTTGAATCATTGAGAAATGCACCGAAAATCTAATTCCCGAAGTGATTCTACGTATCTAAAAGGAATGCAGGTAACAGACTACACCCAACTAATAACATATTAAATGGCGAACATGGATTGGGGGAAATTGCAGCAAAAAAATGAAATGAAATGTTGATGGTTTCTAAAGCTACACGATGACGTCATGATATCTGACTAGGTAAGAATATAAGGTAAGTGTAAACAGTAAAAAATGATACAACACGAATATATGTTAATGCAATATGATGCAAGCTGAGGAGGGTTTGAGGACGTAGGTCCCCCATAATGGCACCTGTTTCATGAGTTCAAAACTTTTTGGCGCCGGTCCGCAAGCTCTTTGTCTTGTCGCACGTCTTCTCTGCACGGCAATCATTCCCATCAGAATTGACTTCGGTTAACGAGTCACAATGACGTACTCGGAATTTAGGATGGAGAGATACAGTGTCCAGAACACTCCACATGCTTGCGAAAATGGGACACGATATGGCAGGGGCATGTATCGGAAGTTGATAAGCTAAAACCGAAGAGATCAGTGGGAGTAATGGAGATCGAAAGAAGCTTTGTTACTACCTGGGCGAGAGGCCATACTCTCCAGTTGGCTATAAGAGCAGTGCTGTAGAGATCCTTGAACCGGTTGCCTATCTGACGGGGACTACGACCTTCCATGATACCCATTGAACTTAAGAATATTGCCAACTGTGTTTACATGTTTAGTTAGTCTTCCGCAAAGAAATTGCACACGAAGGTAAACGTACACCCAAAGGAGCCCTGCATTGTTCACAAATGTAAGTCACCAACATAGACGGAATGAGGAGCTGTGAGCGGTGCGTACATGAATAGCTGATCGGCTGCGACACGTTTCCCTAGAGCATTGAGGGATACTTTATTTGTTCCCTTTATAGCTCGTAACGGAAAGCGTCTTTCGAGGAACAAATTCCACCGGCCCATGAATGGACCTATTGAAGTCGAGATGTTAATTCATGAGCACATACAGAAACACCACAAAGATGCAAAATCCTCACTTATCATAACGCCATATGCGAAGAAACGGGCAGTTCGTGTGACATCATATTTAGGAACATCTTCCTTCTCTCCTCGGCCAACCTGCAGGTAGCATCGCGTAGTATTGGTCAGTTTCTATGAGATGAAGCATCATGGGGGAAATGAACTGACCGTTCGTTGTGCGACTTGGGCCACAACGTCCCCAAGGGCATTCAGGCATCCTCCCGTAACTGCGAGAGTGGAGTACGGATGGGTGTCGAAAGAGTGCTGATAGGCGCGTGCTAAAGTAAGGGCTGCCATATTGTACGGGCAGCTATTGATTTACTATATGTCTTCGTAGGTCAGGTTAGAAAGGGTTGTTCGAGACAAGGGTACGATATGAAATAAAGCTTTGAGTGGGTATGCGTTGGAAAGGAGAAACTTGGGGGTTTTGTGGTTTTGAACGATCACATCCAAAAATGTGGGGTATTATAGGTCAGAGAAACGAGTGCGTACCCTTGGAGAATTTTAGGTCATCGGAGTGGAGGAGGAGGCAGTCTCCACTCAACTTGGTCAATGCATTTCGATTTATTTCGATGGAGATCTGCCGAACCTGCCAAGACCGGCGGCATAATGCAAGATCTGACACGTGACGTGCGCGCACGCGCGAAACTGCACGCGTCTAAAGTCCTATCAGCGTTTGATCAGCGTCAGCCTCTGCCAGTGTCAGCCCTCCAAGTCAGCCGCCATTGGAAAAGTACAAAATGCCTTGTATAAGTAAAATCATAACAGCCCTATCTCTTTCTCAAACTACACTGCACATTCTATTCTACATTTCTAGGCGGGCACTGTCAACAATACTATCACTGCACAACACCCTATTCCACATCTATTCTCAAGTTTACTTACTCTAATTGGAAAGGAAGAACGCTATGCCTTCTTACACACGAGCCGCCGTACTCATTCTCTTCGCATCCTACCATCTCACTATTGCCGCGCCTGTTCCGGATAACAGCAACCAAGTCAACAATGCCTATACTGGAACTGCCGGCGACGCGTCGGGAGGTAGTGTCCTCAGCGAGAGCAACGCTCCAAAAAGTATTTTCAATGGCGGGAACCTCCTCAAATTATTTTCTGGTACGAGTTTCAGCAATGAATAACGGTTCCAAAAAGACTCAAAGTTATCATTCATAGGAAATGGGGGAAATGGAAAATCTGCCAACTCAGGCACAGCTTCTGCTATCCTACCTTCATCTCTGCAGGTCGGAGGCAGCAACACGGATGGAAGTTCTTCAGGTGGAACGAATGCCAACAGTGTTGGCAACACGTACAGTGGTGCAGGAGGGATTGCAAAAGGAGGAGACACAGTAGCCTCTGGAGGCCTTCTCGAACTGTTTTCAGGTACATCCTTTTAGCAATTCACAGAGGTGAATAAACGATGGTTGATTTGACCTTCGTTCACAGACAACGCAGGCTCGGGCGGTAGTGCAAGCAGCGGGTCTGCCGGGAGCCCAGTCATCACGACGACGACCTCCACCAGAAAACTAGGAAAGTCGAGAATAATTAGGGTTGTGCGCATGAGGTCGAAGTAGGTCCATGTCCGGTGTGTTACCTCCGGCAACACGATCGAACTTATGAATGAATGTGACGCCATCTTCGCAATGGGGCTGGTACCTAGAAATTAATACCACTTTACTTTGTAATATATATAATACTCAACGCTGAGCTATGTTACATATTGGCGACAAGTAACCGTTTGCATAGGTTATAGAAGGCGCAGTTTCCCAGTAACCTCGTTTATAAGTCCAACTGGACCTGGCCCTATTCCCAATATACTGCGTTCATTATCTCTCTCGCTATTGGCACAGAAACATGATATTAGAAAAACTGACAGGCGAACAAAGAACAACACGCACGGATCTGTTACATATCGTGCACAAAGGTTCAAACTTTTTGCAATCGCCTCCAATTCTAGCAGCTGGTCTTCTGATTTAGCTTTGAGAGCAATTTTGGCCTGTCTGGCAGTTTGAAAGATGTACATCGGTCAATTCCTCGTTGGAACAGATAGCATTGTTCGATTACCCTAAAACCTCCCATTGATACGCAAGCTGATGAGAAGGAGAAAAAGTCAAATCAGAGTTCGTCTAGAGAATAGTGGATACAAACGGATGAATTCTTCTTGCTGAGAGCTTTATAGCATGCTAATGTTGCATGGCTAGAAAATGTGTTATTCCTCAGCTCTAAAAGAGTAGGTAGGCGCGCACCAGCATCTGTTGAAGAGAAGAAAACATCAATAGAATTTTCTATGATAGCATGACGTAGTATGAACTCAACTGAGTAGCGATGCTGGCTGGGGTCAACTTAAGGTCTGTACGAACAACGAGTACCTACATGTCATGAGGGTTTTAAGCGTTGATGATGGCCTTCGAACATACCAATTTGCAAGGTTCCATGAAGCCGATTGGGCATTTGAGATCTCCATCGGATATGGCTTGTTCGTCAACCTCCTCCTCTTCAATCGCTGGAGGACTTTCTTTCAATTCCTCTTTAAGATTCGGATTCGACTTGACGCGTGTTGTTAACGCGCCAACCTGATATCCTACACCAACGGACGCTAGTGAGAGAACAAGACCCAGAAAAACTTTACGTATAACGTCAGACATGGCAACAGAGAAATCACGAAGCCTACTTGCTCTGAGATATTAGAGCGGCGGAGGAGGGCATGGATATAGAGAAAGTGCATACCCCGATCAAGAAACCATATCATAAACAAACTCGGCAAGTGCCGAAGGAATTTTCTGTCTTGAGCATCATTTCTTAAGTATTCTGGCCTTTTCGACGACACTATCTCTCTTTATTTCTGGATACCCTTAGAATATTACTCATCTATACTGCACACAAAGTACTTCAACATGTCACCGGACGAGCCTGTTTCTAGTAGCTCAAAGTTGAGCAAGAAGAAAAGCAAGCAAAAACTCAAGGATCAAGAGGAAACTGCGAATGAACCTACGACTTCTGCCTCTGCCTCCGCCTCTGCCTCCACTTCTGCCTCCACTTCCGATGTTGCTACTCCTGATGCTACCGAGGCTTCTTCAGAATCTAAAAAATCCAGTTCCAAATCAAAGGCCGCCCCCGAGCAAGCCCCCTCCGATTCAAACTCCAAGACCGCTCGAATCCCATTCTCAACACTAGGCCTTTCCGCGCCTACCTCTCGCGCACTTGAGGAGATGGGCATGACTACGATGACTGCTGTGCAAGCTAAATCTATCCCCGTACTGCTCGCAGGCAAAGATGTTCTCGGTGCTGCTCGCACAGGATCCGGCAAAACACTAGCTTTCCTCATTCCCGCCGTCGAACTCCTTCACCGCCTCAAATTCAAGCCTATGAACGGAACGGGTATCATTATCATCACTCCCACAAGAGAACTGGCTCTCCAGATCTTCGGTGTAGCCAGGGATCTCATGAAATATCATTCGCAAACATTTGGAATTGTAATTGGAGGTGCAAATCGGAGAGCGGAAGAGGAGAAGCTGGTCAAGGGAGTGAATCTCCTCGTGGCTACACCAGGACGTCTTTGGGATCATTTGAGAGTGAGTTTGACCCCAAAATTTGGGCATCATTGTTTATGACCGTAATATTTCTCTAGGATACAAAAGGATTTGTGAGAAGAAATCTCAAAGCCCTCGTCATCGACGAAGCCGATCGGATATTGGAAATCGGGTTCGAGCAGCAGATGAAGGATATCATTGCTATGCTGCCAAAAGGTTCATTGGTCCCTTGGTTAAATTTCTTGAGCCTTACACCATTTTTTACACAGATGAACGTCAATCAATGCTGTTCTCTGCCACACAAACCACAAAAGTCACAGATCTTGCCCGGATATCACTACGACCTGGACCTGTTCATATTGATGTTGACAAAGAGGAAGCTACCAGCACGGTAGCCACTCTTTCACAAGGCTACGTCGTTTGTCCTTCTGAACGCCGCTTCCTCCTCCTCTTCACCTTCTTAAAAAAGAATCTGAAGAAGAAAGTTATTGTCTTCTTCTCCAGTTGCAATTCTGTAAAATATCATTCAGAATTGCTAAACTATATCGATGTACCTGTCCTGGATCTACATGTACGTTTTTATCATATACTGAAGGTAACGACGAATGTAACATATTTATTATAGGGCAAACAAAAGCAACAAAAAAGAACTAACACATTCTTTGAATTTATCAACGCGGAATCCGGAATCTTGCTATGTACTGATGTTGCTGCCCGTGGACTTGATATCCCTCGTGTGGATTACATCGTCCAGTACGATCCTCCTGATGACCCTCGCGATTACATTCACAGAGTAGGACGAACGGCGAGAGCAGGCAAAGTCGGGAAAAGTTTGTTATTCCTCCTGGAGAGCGAGCTTGGGTTCTTGAGATATCTCAAGGAATCCAAAGTTCCTCTGAACGAATTTGTATTCCCAGCTAATCGAATCGAGAATGTTCAAGCTCAGGTATGTTCGTCTTGTCATGGGAGAGTTGTGCACAATTGACGATTTACCGATATAGTTGGAGAATCTCCTAGAGAAAAACTACAATCTGTATCGATCAGCCACAAGTGGTTACCGCGCATACTTGCAGTCATATGCCTCGTATTCTCTGAAAAAGATCTTCGATGTGAACGCATTGGACTTGACAAAAATTGCCAAAGCATTCGGCTTCAAAGTACCTCCTCGCGTCAATCTTGCTGTTGGTCCTGGTAAGGGCCAATCGGCTCGTGTAGGAGATAAGAGACGTCGCGACGAAGACAGTGCAGTGTCTGACGAGGATGCGTCAGACTCGGAGAGTCCTAAAAAGCACAAGGGAAGCGGTCAAGTTGGAGATGGTTCAGTGCGGGGCCCAATGCGTGTGAAAGAAAAATCGAAACGCATGGAGACACTGGGAAAGAAGGCTGTTGATAAGGATATGTACCGGAAAGGCCAGGAGATGAAGAAGTTGGGCAAGAATTGGAGTAGATAGTTATGTTTTGACCTTTGACGCCGAATGATGACTTCTGTTGTGACGTCCTGAGCACGTGACTAAGAGTGACGCCACGTTTAATTTGGTTGGAAAACTCGCCCTGCGCTTTACACCGAGGTCCCCCTTTGACACTGTGTTTTCACCGGTCTCCCTTTTATTTGCATTCTTGAACTGTACAGTCACTTCTTTACAAGTTTCCGGCCCTTTCGATGGCAACTACTCAGGTGATTCTTAGAAAGGTTATGACCTTAATCTGAACTAGCACTCAGATTCTGTTCACAGCACTATCTCTGGGCTTCTGGCCATTTCTTACTTCTCTTATCCTCTTTGCGGTATATCCTTGCATGGGTCACTTTCAAAACTGTCTCTGCTGCGTGGTACAAAGGTCAGATCCCTTCTTAGTACTCATATGTATGCAACCGACACAACCCGCTGACTTCCTTTTGCGCGACGTGTACAGCCAGCTTCACGGGCGCGTTGATCAGCTATGCCATTGTATGCCAGTGCGTCAACATATCTCTCTTTGTGTGATATCACAGAATGCTAATATCTTCTCTGTTACTAGTAAATCGTTGGGGGTATGTCAACACGTTTTCCTCCGAGCGCAATCCGTGCTGTATGTGTTGCCTGGAACATGACGTAACACACGTTCCCCCTTCCAGACACCTCAACCCAATCTTGCCTACATACGCAAGGCCATGCTCGATGAGGTTGGTTGACCTTGTCGTGTACTTTTCTATCATGACGCTGATACCAATATTGAATTTAGAACGTTCAGTACTTCCTCCTCGCCTTCTTCTGGTGGACCTCGAAACCGGTTACGAGTCTGTATCTTGTTTCTGCTTTATTTTGGCCACACTGATGTATTTGCATGCAGTTGCTTTGTTGCCGTACATGATTTTCTCGCTTTTCCATGCCATGACTTTCACTCGTACAACATTGATGCCCCAATTCCTCCCCCCTGCACAACCTGCTACTGCTGGCGGCCCTCCCCAGCCTCATCCTTTGGCTAAGAAACTCCAGGCCTGGGTCAAAGGTATGCATGAAACACGTTCAAACAATTCGTATATCCTAAATCATATTCCAGCCAACTACGACAACGCTATGAAGGTTGTTGCTTACACGGAACTTGTTATTATGGCTCGCGTTCTCCTCGGATGCTTGACATGGCGTAATTCAATCTTGGCACCTATAATCTTTGCGCACTTCTTGCGCGCGCGCCACTTCCACTCCTTGTTCACTCGCGAAGCTGTCGCATACGTCAATAGCCGTGCAGATGCCTTCATCCGGAAACCCACTAATCCACCCGTGCTCGCACAAGTTTGGGACAAAGTTCAATACGCTGTCCAGACTTGGTCTGGATCCACGTTGACACCCAACGCTGGTGTTCCTCCCCAGGCTGCACGATGATTTGTGACTGTCCATTATCTTCCTAAACAAGAATGGCATTGTGTGTGGAGCGTTTGTTGAATAGTGTCCCTGTGTTTGGAACGTAGATATGGCTGGAATAACTACAATCATTCGATGTTTTTTTTTGGTTGTGTTTAATCTTTATGTTCGGGTGGACAAACATTGAAACAGTTGGAACAAGACACGATTTGTTTCTGCTCTTTATTTTATTAGATTGGATGCTGTCGTTTTTATTTAGTGCGCGCCTACAGTGCTAATTATTTGTTTCATTGTTGTACTTTTGGATACTTGCCAACCAGGATTAATCCCAACATGACGAAGGTGGCGTACAGTGTGTCCATGACGTCGCCGTCAATTATGGAGCCCGTACAATGTATAAAACCGTGGGTGGGGATGTGGGGAAGGGCAAACAAACTTAACCATGCCTTCAATCGTACACGCCATAACAGAATTTATCAACTCAATAGTGGGAATTGTCTTCTCACTCGTACAATCGGTGTTTGCTGTCTTCCATGCCATCTTCGCATTGGGAGGCGACGTCATCACAAGCGTTTTCAAAGTGGCCCAGCACCTGATCGCGATGGTCACAGACGTATTCCAGGGAGCCCTTGGTTTTATTGCAGGTAAGATTGTTTGGTCAGCTTGAAATTATATTGTGCTGATTATTTGAACCAGCCAACTTCTTTGCAATAGCAGCGCTCGGCGGCGCCTACTACATTTACACAGTATATCAAGCCAGAAATAGGGGCTCACTACGGAACGGGAAGACCCGCACGTGAAACTCGCCACAATATTACATAATAAATTAGCCAACAATAATATATAACAAATATATGTAAATAAGATCACATTCACTTTGGGGAATAATTTCGATTCGAATTGGACTGAACTTGACGCTTGACTTTCTGCAGTCTCTGCAGTTGCTGAATGTCCCGTATACCCGTTCCTACTCATAACTCAGGCCGTACCCAGTCTCCACTTCCATTTCCTACTAGTCCGGAACGTGCTATCTCTCCGAGGCCAGGCGCTCGTTCAAACACGTCAAATAGTTTTGCTAGCACAGGTGCAACCATGTCTACTGTATCCGGATTCCAAAGTAGTGTCTCCGTCGCTGAGACAAGAAAGAAACAATCGAAGAGAGATGAGGTTAACTAAACCCGCTTAATTTCCTGGAACATATTGACTAAAACATAAATCAGGCTATCCGCAAGAAGATCGAATCCGAACTCTCGCGCAAGCGCACGATCTCGACGACCCACAGCCAGCAACGAACCTCTAAGCGCGGCAAGCCCGCCGCCGCTAAAGGAACTGTCGCTGCGCTCAAACCCAGCCCTGCTTTGACGGTTCCGGAGAATATCACCGTCTCGGAGGCCAGCCAGTTATGCGCCGCTAAGAGAACAGATTGTGTGTTGGTCGTGGATGACGAAGAGGGGTTGAGCGGAATTTTCACCGCTAAGGATCTGGCATACAGGGTGTGTACTATTTCTATCTCTTTATGCGCTGTTATAGAGTAACTGACATAGTATACGCCGTGTAGGTTACAGCAGAAGGACTTGATCCTCATACTACTCCTGTCAGTCAGATCATGACGCGTAACCCAATGGTCACTCGCGACTCGACTAGCGCGACTGAGGCCTTGGAACTCATGGTGTCGAAACATTTCAGACATCTTGTACGTTCTACAATTCTTCTTCAAATTTAAACATACTTACCAATGGTATTTTCTTCTTCACTAGCCCGTGTGTAACGAAGATGGAAATGTTGTCGGTTTGCTGGACATCACCAAGGTTTTCCATGAAGCTCTTGGTAAGGTTGAGAGAAGTTCGGCTGCATCAGAGCAGCTCTTCAATGCTATGGCTGGCGTGCAGTCCGAGCTTGGCGCGGTCGGAGGCAACCCTCAGGCAGCCGCTATGCTTGCATGGGCGGAGAAGCTACGTGAGAAGACTGCGCTCCCTGATCTCACTACTGTCATGGATACCTTCACCCAGCCTGCTACTGTGGGCCCGAAGACTACTGTCCGTGAGGTTGCCAAATTGATGAAGGAACGAAGGACCACTGCTGTCTGTGTCATGGAACCTTCGGGTCCACAAACATCCGGCAACCCCGCACCCGCAAAGATTGCTGGCATCTTTACCAGCAAAGATGTTGTGCTTCGCGTGATCGCCGCTGGCTTGGACGCTGGTCGGTGCAGTGTTGTCCGTGTTATGACGCCTCATCCTGATACTGCACCTCCTACCATGAGCGTTCATGATGCCTTGAAGAAGATGCACAGTAAGCTGGTCCTGCCATGTTGTTAAAAAATGATTGACATTATCTCCCAGATGGACATTACCTCAATCTTCCTGTTATCGAGGCTGATGGACATCTTGTTGCTATCGTTGATGTCTTAAAGCTTACATATGCCACTCTGGAACAGGTCTGTTCATCTGTACATCTATTTTATCATCTTAATCTAAAGTTGCGTTATCTTAGATGAACGCTATGTCTGGCGAAGCTGGTCACAGTGACTCGGAAGGCGGTCCTATGTGGGGACGTTTCTTTGATTCCATTGGACATGACGATGGCGAATCTGTCCTGTCTGGTTCTCAGCATGCTATGACCGACAACAGGTCCTTTGCTGGTATCAATGACCTTCATCTCCAACAATCTCCTCACTCTGAGGTGCACCCCAATGATTCGGCTTCTGTCATGGATGATGATCATGTTTCCGCTCTTGAAGGCTATGGCCGCCAGAAGGGTCTTCACGTTCCCAGTGGCGGAGTCCCTGTACCTGCAGACGATGGCACATATGTTTTCAAATTCCGTACGCCAAGTGGGCGTACCCATCGTTTCCAGTCTCGCCATGATGATGTTGAGCATCTGCGTGAAATTGTTGCTGGAAAACTCGCCACTGATCCCTTCTTCACGGAGTTCCAGCCAACTTCAGATGTCGCAACACGACCTGACCCTATCGACTTCCATTTGTCGTATACTGATGCCGATGGCGATACTGTTTTGATCACGTCTGACCATGACGTTTCGGAGGCTGTTAAAATCGCTCGTGCAGCAGCCCAGGATCGTGTGGTGCTTTTCGTGCAGGGTGGTAAAGGATGGGCTGAAGCTGGTGCTGGCAAGAGCGAAGCCAAGGCTGCGGAGGTTACAGCCGCTGCCATTGAACAGGTTCGCGAGGTGGAGAAAGCTGAGCAGGTCGTCGCATCGAACGTACCTACACCCTTGAAGGAGGTCATCCCGGAACCCTTGGCTCCTGCCCCACAACGTGCTGCTCCTATCGCTGCAGGTGATGAAGTATTCGGAATACCCAAAGACCTCTTACTTCCTGCTAGCATTGGTGCCCTGGCGGTCGTCATTGTTGGAGTCTTCACTATCTCAAGACTGACCTCGAACCACTATTAAATATTCCTATCATTTTGGATTAGTCAGTTTGGAAAGTAGGAATGGGGTGGAGAGTGGTGTTGATGCTTATTCGTTCGCTGATTATTAGAAAAAAATTATGAATACCTTTGATGATTAGGCTCTTTCCACCCACCCGTTAATTCTTTTTTATTTTGGAATTCCGTTCGTTCTTATCTAGACGCTCAGGCCATTAAAAGTCCGTTACTTATTATACATGATATTCGAGCTTCCTTTATGACACACGACCTTGACACGACCCAATTAATGCTAGCTTAATGTTTTCTTTTCAGTTGGGAGAGTTAGGATATGTGGGCATGGTACACTATTTGTTCATTTGTTGAGATGTTGCATTAGACGCTTAATGTATTCATTGAAAACGTGATCACAGTGTAATTGTAATTGCTCGTCGCGTACATCTACTTCCACTTTCATCGGCACTCTCACAGACCACGACTGAGGAACTGCATCACTACACTTTCCCTGGCTATTGTTTTAGCTTGAGGGATATTTACTTTGAAGGCATTGTTACTCTTCGACACCCAGGAGTTTGAAATTTACCATTGTTTGACTGGACACATTCACCCTCTAATCACACGACGTTCTCGCGCAGACAATGCCCAAATCAGAGAGAGAGGAAACATTGGCGGCCTTGGTAAGATACATTATATGTTGAAAGTGGTTGTCCTCGCTCCTAACATGCAAGTTTACTTTGGGTCGTGCCTTACAATTATGTCGTAACAGACTGCGCGAGTATTCGCGGCTATGCTGGAAGAGCTGGTAATGGATGCGACTTTGCAAACCCATCACGAAGTCGTTCGCGGAAAATCTGTGTGTACAACGTGTAATACCCAGTGCGTCTTCCTCTTGAATCTTCGCCTGCTGCAGTGAAATCGCTGTGCAGGTTTAGTGGTGCCCCAGATGCTAACCTCAGTGACTGTTCCCTGCTCATGCATCATGTACGTACAAACCGTTAGATGTGGATCAAGTAAGTGAATCATTGACTTCTGTACGTCTCCTGTCAAACATAACGGACGTTATTTTTTTTGCTCAGTACATAATCCTCGTACTACCAACGACAATTCTCGCCCGTCAGGTTTTGGTCAACGTGCAGACACACCCTCCTCTACAAGTGGATATGATGGAGGGGCCTCTAAAGGTGTGCCGAATGGCACTGGAGCCAGTACACCTACAAGTCTGAAGGGTGACGGGGCACAGCTCCTTGAATGTGTTTCATGCCAAAGACAAGTGCGTCTAACTAACAGTTATCCATCAAGCAATACGCCTGATATACTCATTATGTTGATGCTATTCGATTTTCTTTAGCTGGCGCCAAACAGATATGCACCACACCTTACCACCTGCCTAGGCCTCAGTACATCACGAAGAGGTGCTGTCCGAGGCAACGCAACGAAGCCTAAGTTAGTTCTACTTTTCCTAATTTGTTTTCTATAAACAATATTCAATATCTGACTGCGAAACTCAATTTTAGACAATCCTCAGAAGGCGGTCGTTCAGCGTCACCACTGTCCGACGGTGGTTATATATCCGAAGAGAAAGGCACCGCAAACGGAAAGAACAAAGGTAAAGGTAAAGGGAAGAAACAAGGTTCGTTTCTTGATTTTATCGATGCTCGTCACAGCCTTACGTTGCATGGGAATACAGCGGACGAAGGGGACTTTACTCTCAAACGGAAAAGGGTATACATGCTGCTTAGTTCTTTTCTGCCTGAAACTGATGGATATCTGGTAGCTTGGGTCACCCACGATCTCACCCAATAAAAAACCAAAGAAGGGCAAAGCCTCTGGTATGTTTAGCATGGTTCAATATATCTTGCTTAGTGCTCTTTTTTAAATTATTGATCTTTACAGGTTCGCCTGTGTCCAGAGTAAAAGCCGATCCAGAGTTGTCTGGATTTCCTAGCAATGTAGGATTCATATTTTCCTTAATTGATAAATTCTTATCACATTTGTGCAGTCTCATTACTCACCCTCTACAACTTCCCAATCAAAGATACCTTCTAAGCTGCGCGACTCCTCGACTGCGTCCTTCCTCGATCGGTCGTCGGCATCATCCCGCGATTCTTCACCGGATGGTTTCGTAGCTGGTACACCGTCGTCAACGTTTTCCACGCAAAGTCCGACCAGACCTATTGCCGTGAATAAAGCCGTCAGAGGTCGTCCACTGGCTATGGGGACTGGCCCTCCTCGTCGCCCCATTAGCCCACCTCGCCCACAACCAATTCATGTTCCGGATTATCAACTTGGTTAGTTCTTCTGCAATGACGTAGTACATCTTCTCTGACGACCCTCGTTATTTAGAAATTGATCATGCTAATGAAACAGGATCGTCGACTGATACTGACAGCGATTAAACCTCATCAACACATCTATCAATTCACTTCCGTGACTCTGTCGTTAACCCGTATTTCCGTTCAACCTTGTACTAGTATAAAGCAAATCCATGTCATCCATAGCAAACATGTACGATATAACTAATTATTTACCCGTCTTTACATCTTCTAGCATCAAGTGGCCATGTTATTGCTATTGCGAATTCGAATACAGATTGCATTAGAAGTGCAGAAAACATGTGGGCCCAATGCTGGGGTGAAGATTACAGAATACATGAAAGCTGCAGTACGGTTTCAAGTTGTAAAACAAGAAAAGTAGAAGAAAAAGAACAGTCTGTACTGAGCGATATCTATGAAATTTTGACAGTTAATATATACATAGCAGTCAAGATATAGTCAAAAACAGATGTGGGCATGGAGCCTTGAAGCAGCATCTGGATCGTTGAGGGATAACAAACATCATCCTTTTCTCAGACAGATGTCTCGGGACGAGAGGGTGGTTTGGATGGAAATAGGGCCCAGAGAAAAGTAAGGGCGCCAGCGAGAGGGACGGTGAAATATGTCAAAGTATGGATTCCTTGAATGCTCAATATTGTTCCAGCAACAAATGGGAACAAGGCTGATGAGAGAACAATCAGACATAAGGTTTGCTGCGAAACGTCGAAATATACCTGATCCCAAACTGGCAGCCGCAGAACTAATGTTGGCGTTAGGCCAAAAATCTAGTAGATAAGAAATGACGAAATCTTACATTAGCGCCATACTGATTATCCGGACCTCAAGAGGTAGAATATCATTGGCGAGTGTCAAAGAGGCCGGGAAGACAGGTCCGTAAACCAAACCGATGATACTGACTGAGATGGAATTCACAATGTTTGAACCAATTGTCCATATTAGAATTTGCATTAAGAGTCCAATGACTATAAAAGAGTTAATCGAATTTTGGTGTAAAGATATCAATGTAGTCTTACGCCTACAAAGACAGAGTAAGTCGATGTGCCTTTAGAAAAGTAAAAAGCACGTTGAACTAACATGCATATTTGAACGACTATTTTCCTTCCAGCAGGGTCAAGTCTAGTATAAAGGTCAAATGAACTGTTCAGATCACGAAAATTTTCAAGTTAGACGTACTTTGGGGTTACATGTCCCCAAACAAACCGTCCGATAGTGATGCCACCCCAGAAACCAGATGAGACGTATCCAACAGTCTTTGGATTAGCGTTCTACAAGATAATTCATGTCAGAGTATGCAAAATAAGGGTTGTTATATATAATGAACTGACTCTGATATCCAGTAGATATGACACAATCTATACTTTCATCAGAACAAATATTTGTCAAAATTTGATTCACTAACAAATCCTGACGTCGATGTTTCACTGTTGGGCTAATTAGTATTTAAGGAAATGATATAGGTATGCAAGACTGACCATCCGTAGTAGAGTAATGAGAACAAACAAATTGCCCACTGGAACTTCATCTTTAGGGCGCTTGAAAGGGCTGGTTGTGATATCAGCAGTCATAAGACATCAAAAACTTGGATTCGTGCCTTTTTTGTTGCTTGCGACGTTTTCAGATCGAGATTCCGAAGTAAAATGTTCCTTGTTTTTATTTGCTACCCAGGTGTCCTTATTATCGCATTTCGCTGCGAGCATAATTGCATTCTGACGGTCATGCAAATGCTCACGGAGCGTTGGCTTAAAAGTTGTGACCAGGAAGACCACATTAACAGCTGATAGCACTAGAGAACCAAGATAGAAATTAAACCAAGGCACGTTGACCGCGATGAGGGACTGGCAAAGCAAAGGAGATGCAACACTTCCTAAACCTGCGAGATTGAAAATTATGAGCAGTGAAGCATTGGGTAAAGTCATAACTACGAACTCCACAAACCAAAAGCATATCCAAGCGATTGCTTTGGCCCTTCTGCGAAATAACCGTTTCTGACTGGATGATTAGCATGTTAAAATTAAATCAAGAGGTTCGAAGATAACTCACAATGAAGCTGTTCAATATAACATGATCAGTCATAAGATAAAATCTACCATTTAAATTGCGAACTCTACCTGTCAAGACAGACCTCGCAAAAGCGGCAACAGCGTAGGCACCGAAAGCCGCCCAGAAACCTCCTCTTGATCCCATCATAACGAAGAACATCCCATGCAAAATGCTCGAAACTAGTAATGATATATGACGGGCTTGAGAGGGAGAGTAACCTATTTCATTATCACTTTGCTTTGTCTTGAGCAATTGTATGGCTGGAATCCAGGATGAATGGTCCGCAACAAGACGAAAGCGGCCAAGTTGGTTTATAATTGACTCCACCAACATAGTTCCAACTATGAACCTTCACAGAAGTAAATAAAATATTTATCTTATTTATGATGTCATATTTACATACCCGACAGTAGTCGCAGCATATAGTAAGGAGGACATCATGAAAGTGATATGATAATCGGCCATAAAGTCTATAAAAACGAAAATGAACGTTAAAGGCACAGTCAAACAAAACATATACTTGCCAGGAAGAACGGCGCCGGTAACTATAAAACAGTAAGTTCGACGACTAGAGTCAACACACATCAGAGGTTGCGAGTTGGATGACTTACCACCATCGCCCCAGCCGCACATAAAGTATGCAAAAAACCCACTTGCTAAACGCCATTTTAAACGATCTGGTGGTGATGAAGAATTCCCTTCAGAAGAATCAGTCGTAATGGATATTTTGCCGTTGTCGACGATGGTACAAGGTTTACTGGAAGAAGGAGACGGAGAATTGCGCAAGTCTTCCTTCGAATGTGTATATGGTAAACAAGGTGGTTCAGGTGCAAAAGTAGGTGCCAAGGAGTCAATGGAAGGAGGTGGTGAGGTTTGGAGTTCATCGTCGTTGGAAACATATGACCTGTTGGTGTGTATATTTTCCTGATTTTTGGAAAGAGAAGATTGGAGGTTTCGAAGGGACATCTCGAGAGGTGCTGGAACGCCATAAACCTTTGCAGAATAAATACCGGATTTTCGATTCAGCCCCCCTTTTCATTCAACCTTTCTAATCTTCAAGGCATTTCCTTCTCCCTGAAAAGCGGTGGAGTACATATACCCTTCTTGGCATGTAAAAAATCAGGTAGGGAAGGAGGAAATCCCCATTCAACAAGTTCGGCCTGTAAAATTCGAAGTAGCTTCTGCGATGCCGGTGTTGTTAAGTTTAATTCTGTCACAAGGTCAGATAATCATATTAACTTGATAAAACGAAAGCGTACCAGTGACCAATGATACACTCTTAAGCGCGACAGCAAACACGCTATCCACCACGCTATCTACCTGATCGTGAGATTCCGAGAATATCAAGATCTTGGAAAAGATTTAATGGACATATCTATGCTGCGTGCAAAGATACAGAGTACGTAAATTCAGTCAAGTAGGGGATGTCTGACGTTCAGAAAGGACTCCAGGGGAGACGGGGAGCTCCAAATCAAGCGTGCAGGTTCGTACTGCCTTACGTTGGGTTGCGCTCGATCCTTAATTCCAGCGTACCGGGTCGTAAAATACGATAGACAGCCAGTGAACTTCGGCAGACGAGGTCAGGTGGAGATGTCAAACGTAAGGAAATTTCGTATAGGCATTGTAAGTCGGAATCTGCGTTCCTTTGCGTGTTTTACGGAACTACGAAGCGCCTCTGAAGTCTAATGCAGCCAGGGGAAGAGATCTAGAGCATGGACTGAAGCAGGATGATATATTGTAGCACGGAGTGAACGATGTATGTTTAGAAAAGCCAAGAAATGACGGACATATAAAACACGACCGTGGCTAATGGCACGTGCATTATAATTTTGGCTTTAACAGGACGCGTCTTTGCTTCTTTCATTGTCATTTTGCAGCTCAGGGCCTCTATTTACCTTCCCTGCACAATGGGCCAGAATATCCGTATGTCTAATCGGTTTAATGAGACCTCAAGTCGCTGATTCTTTTATGACAGTCCCTATCTACGCCGCTTTAGTTGTCACTTCGCTTTCCATTGGTTTCTGGGCAGGAACACATACCAAAGCCCGGACCGACGAAAACACGACAGAAAATACCGTAGTCCCTTCCCCTCAATCTCACGCTGAAAAGAGGCTCCGAGTCGAGGAGCTGTCAGATGGAAATGAAACGGACGAAACTGAAGAAAGTTCAGTTTCAAGCCTAGGAGATGGAGATATCGAGTCACTCAAAATGGACCCCATCGAGGACACTTGTAAAATGGTATGTTTGCTTCCATCCCGGGAAACACGCATTTTTACATGATGTTCATTCAGCATTCTTTGCCTTGTAGGTTCTTGTCGTGCGCACAGATTTAGGGATGACATCGGGGAAGATAGCTGCTCAGTAGGTATCTCAAGGCTTGAATCGATGCAACGGATCCTAAACACGTTCTACCCAGATGCTCGTAAGCCGAAATTGCTCAGAAACTCAAAGGATTCTGTTTAATGTTTCCCAGCCATGCAGCATTAGCGTGTTACAAGACACTTCTGGTTAAGAATCCTGTTGTACGCGAAGATCTTATGTCCCCGTCCATTATCTTAATCTTGCTTCCGGCATTCTAGCTTCTACGGCAATGGGAGCGAACGGGGTACGCGCTAATCTCTTGGGCTCTGATATGATGATGCTAAGTAAAGTTCAGCCAGACTAAAGTCGCTCTGCGTTGCGATAATGAGGACGAAATGCTCCTTCTCAAAGCGCAAGCTCAGAGCCTAAACTTATGCGCTCGTTCGATACAAGACGCGTAAGTCAATCTAGTGGAGTTACTGAATGAAATGGTGCATGTCTGAATGACATTATACGACAGTGGCCGTACGCAGATTGCTGCGGGTTCGAGGACTGTCCTTGGGATTGCAGGTGAGTTTTATCCAATCCCATGTTGTGCTTAGAATTAAAGAGTGACCAGGACCTGCTCGACTGGTCAATCAAATTACGGGAAAACTTAAGCTTCTCTAAGCATGTCTACCTATTTGACGATTGAAGCTTGGGATCGAACTGAGCCTTAGCACTACACGGTACTACACGGTTCCATTGTCCATCTAATAATAGTTGTGTCCTTGTTGGACGAATTTAGTTAGTTGTTGGCATGCAACAATAATCAGGACGATCTACAATACATATTTTTACTAGTGTCGACAAAGCGCACCCAGCATAGTCAGTCTTTTCTTTGCTTGCATGCCAGCCTCCAGAGCCATATTTTACTTGTGCAGACTGGGACAGCCACTTGGCAACGGAACTAATTAAGGGCGCGACCAAACAGTAACACGGGGAAGCTAGACCGCTTACAGCTGGGAAAGTTGGCAACACATCAACATCTTTTCCAAACCTTCTCCAGACTCCGAAAACCTTTCTTTTGTATCGTTCATCTACACACTCTCTTAACCTCTTCGCAGGCCAACCATACACCGCCGCCATGTCGGCGCCAAACACCTATTCCGACCGTACACATAATACCCCCTACCTCCAGCCTTCAAGAACAGAAGAGGATTTCAAGGCTTCATACGACGACTTGATTGATGAATATTCCGCTCCCTATGCTTCAAATACACGACATCAGACCTTTGCCGTAGGCACACCAACACACCATGCCCACTACAGAGCCAACTCAATACCCCTCTCAAGCAAAGGCGCCCCACAGTCTGACGACACACACGACACTGCATACGTTTACCCTCCTGCCCTTCCAACGAAGGAAGTAGATACGCGTACATTGTGGCAAAAGGTAGATTGGTGGCCTTTTGCGTGCTTAGTCCATCTCATGCGTTTGCTAGGTTCTGCCCGAATCCTTAGCGTGTCGTCTCTACGTTATCACGGTCCTCATAGAGACTACGATCGATTTGGCTATTGAAGGAGAGCTGTTTCTAAGGGTGCGGGAGAAAAACAAACACATAGAGGGGAGTCAGGGGGACATTGCGACGCGGCGGATGCCCGTCTACTTGGCCATCTTCGCGCTAGCGCAGTACGTGCTGCTGCAGTTTTTCTACTCTGATCCATCCTCACCCTATCTCCAGCGTGTTCCAATTTGTCATGGCAGTCGATGCTGTATACGCTCGGAACACGCTACAATTTCTATGCTTGACGTGAGTCTTTCAATAATTACTTGAAAATTGGTTTCTTTAATCTAACTATACGTGGCTTCAGCGTTTTCAATGCCCTTTTCCTAGCCTATGCGGTGATACAAATTGGGGAAGTCCGAGAAGCCATGTCCGACTCTTCCGTTGCCGGAGTATCAAATATTCCCATCGACGTCCTCACCACTATAATCCCAATCGTTATTTCTATAGCTGAAATCGCGTACATTGGCCTTGGGTGGAAGATATACAACGAATTCGGTTGGAAAGTTTACAAATTCCTTGGCGCCGACATCAGAATAAAAAAGATGTATGCCGACTACCAGATATACGAGTGTCTGGTCAAATTCGACGTCTTTTTCTGGGTGGGATTCTCAGTACAGTTTATTTGGTTGGTCCTTCAAGATACGGATTGGGAGTACTATGTTACATGTGCTGCGTTACCGCTTTCCATTGTACTTCTCATTGAAGGTCATCTGGCGGCTCGACACGAAAACAAATGGATGATGGCGAGCTTCATGTCAGGATGTGTCGGAGCTATGATTTATTTTATCTATAAAGTGTGTTTCTTTTGCATGTCATCCTCATGCCATAGTTCTGATCCAGTTTTCCCTAGCTCATCAAAGTATTGCTATTAAGACATGAGGACCAATACAGGCTTGTGTGGAAATCCCTTACTATCTTCTGTGAGTGCATGTCGCTTGGATTTGTAAAGTCGGGTGACTCATTCTATACCTGCAGCTGTCATTGCTATTGTGCTTCTTTTTGCCACTTTTGTGTACTCTGTGATTGTGTTGAAAAACTTCGGCCGTGGTTTGAAGGATGCGTGTAAGTTTTTTAGAATGACTACGTCAATTCGTTGTAACATGCTTACAACTTTTCCCTAGTAACACGGAAAGCCCAAGGGTTTGGTGAAAACCACCGACGAGGACCAAGTACGACTCTAAATCGCATGAGCATTCACTGAAGAAAACTTCGCACAAGCACTCACGGAAAACCCAAAAGCCGTTGTACTGATAGCATACTCGACACATTCATGATGATGACGAAAGGACCTTTTTTATTACTATATTTCGCCCACTCCACATTCCCTCACCAGACACACTCTTTCTGCAACACACTCATCACACGCAGTCATTCCACTTGTTAACAATTGTCAGACCTACCCCTGCCCCGCTTTCCATAGCTTATTTGTCATAAGTATCTTATTTACCCATCATAACATACAACGATCCTTCCCTTTTTATTCTCTGGTACTCTGTAGATCCAGCGGTACCAGCCCATTTCTTTACTGGTACAGAGAGCGCGTTGCTGTTCTAGTATAGGTGTATTGTTAAAAATTACATTTGCTTCGTATCAAAATTTGCACCTATCTGAGTTGCCGTAGTTCAAGCCCGTCAACCAACACAACGAATGGTTTTGCAGAATGGGACATCTGCATTTGGAAGGTCAACCTGATCGGTAATGACCGCACCCGCGCACTACAATGAATTAAACACCCCTCAACGTGTCACCACGACCAACAGTCCCAGCGGACGATGCAAAATTAGACGCTAGCCCCAACAACTTCTCCAGTCCAGTTTTTGTCTCTCTTTTTTTTATTTTCGTAATGTCACAACGGTGAGAGTCCATGAATCTCCCATTTTCAATACGTGGGGAGGCTGGAATCCTGACCTGGCTGCTTTAATTCTAGAGTACGAGCGGCACCCTCGCTCCGCGACCGGTCAGCACTATTGGGCACAACACCTCCACAGTCTGGACGGTCAACACCCTTTGGCGGAAGTGTGTACAATCCATCAACACAGTTCAATGGTCACCGGTACGCAGACGATCTAGAGGGCCAAAATGACGAGGCGCTTGATGGCCTCAGCGCAAAAGTCAAGCTATTGAAGGATGTACGTGAGTTTGTGCTACCCGGGTGCCTTATTTCCAACGCATTGTAGTTTGTCTGATGCACTTGCGCTTGTTACTTTCGTCTTTTTGTAGATTACGATTGGAATTGGAAACGAAGTCCGAGAATCGACGATTCAACTCAGCCAAATGGTGCGCATCACCCCTAGCTTGATTGCTAATACGTGTCCTCAACTAACCCCTTTTTTCTTCAAATACAACAGAACGATGCTTTTGCGGAGACAGGTGGCATTTTGTCAGGCACATTTCGACGTATGAACAACATGGCTGCACGGCAGGGCTGTCGCTGGCTGTGGTATATTGTCTTCCTGGTCATTGTTTTCTGGTTCTTTATGGTTGTCTGGTGGTTCAGAAGATAACGATATTGAAGCCTATTTTCTGTGTAATTATTGCTATTATCTTCCAACCCTTACGGTTAATCTTCGACACTGGACGGCTATTGAATATTGGTTTTCATTCCTTCCATCCTCCGTCGAATAGCAAAGCGCAACAAAACAAAAGTGATAAAAATACAGCAAAGTATACGAATAGGTGCGACAAAAAAGAAACAAAGAGAGAAAAGAGTCCACAAAAATATTTACAATAAGAGGCTAACGGGAATTGTAGAGTTTGGAGTTGCCAATTTCCCAGATCATTCGTCTTCGAAGATAGTGCATATCGGCTTGCGAGAAATTGAAGAAATCTTCGCCTCTAGATAGCGATTCCAGGAACTGACATGTGAAGACACCGCAGTCGTAGCCGTTTTCCTGCTGTGGGGTCGACTGCAGAAAAGTGTGAGTAAGGTAAGCGGAACGACTTTGAAGAACCATACCGCTGGTGCCCAGTCTTCCCAACCATCGAAGTTGAAAGGCTTGTTCCTTTTGTTCATGTGTTCCGAGTTAACGTATGATCGTAGAACCTTCATATATAACGCATGAATTCACACTTCATTCCACATATTTAGTTCACCCACCTGGAATACTTTAGATTTCGCCATGTTCATGCTATCATACGATTCGAAGCGTTTTTGACGGAAATTGATTGAAGCGGCAGTCCAATGAGCATTGCCATGGTTGACAGGTATGAGAATGGCATCCTTCGAGAAGATATCCAACTAAGCTCCAGTTAGTAAGCATACCGCGATGAAGCAATAGATATGTGTACCTTCTTGGTCCATTTGGCGAGCCTTCCTTTATCGTACCCTTCTTGCGTCATCTTCGTCCAGAAGAACGAACTGAAGTAATGCACATTCAAAGGTGCCTTCATCTTGGCCTTTCCTTTGTCTTTCGAGACGGAAGTAGGGTTTTCTTTACTTCCTTCAGAACGAGCGAGAATCATGGCACCGTAGAAATTGATGATTTCGTCATTTAGCCATTGACCAGGACGAAGTCGAGAGATGTCTTGATCGGATACTTGCTCTCTGGCAAATTTGGAGATAACACCACGTTGGCGAAGCAAGGCTGATACTTGCTGTTCCTCTTCTGGAGACAGGCTGGTCGGTAAAGGAGGAGGACGAAGGAGCTTGTCGATAGCTTCCTGTTTCGCCTTTTTGCGCGCTGCAAGTTCGTCGATACTTGGGATATTTGGTCTAGGAGGTTTAGGACTAGAGACCCAGTTAGCTCATGTTTCAAAAGTATCGAGGATATGTGCTAACCCATTCATAGTGGCATCGAATATGTCCAATGCACGCTGCAAGTATTCAGGAGTCTGTGGAATTTCATTAGTCAAGGTTGTTCCCGTAGTCAAATCATCACCTACAATCCCATCCTGTGAGGTGCCAGACGATTGTGCAGGGGGTCCAAGTAATCCTGGGTGAATGTATGATGAGAAAGAAACAGCTTTTCGTATATAAACACATACCAGAAACCGAAGGCGCGCTGTTCAAATCTTCCAAGGTTTTCTTGTAGGATAGCCAACCTGAGGAAAGGTCAGTTATACGGATTGGGTCAATCAAAGTGCCATACCCTTGAATTCAGGGTACGAAGATCGATAGCCTAAACACCAGATGAGTTTATGCAAAAAGAAATGCAAGAGAGGAGGATTTACCATGAGATATCTTTGCTTGATAGAACCTTTGACTCAATTCCTCCCTCAACTCGAGCTTATAACGTTTAACATGAGCCTTATGCTGTAAGATATTCAGTTTTCGAAAAACGATTACGACGATTTTGTACGAACCACATCGTCGTATATATGCTTTCTCTTTTTGATAGGTTGGTGACTCCCACGTCTACCAGGCTTCCTTGAAACGTGATTCCGTGACTTTGGAACAGCGATGAGGGTCGGTGATTTTGAAGTCTGAGTTGTTCGAGTTGAACTGTCTCGCGACTCCTGTGACTTTGGTGTCCCTGAACTGTTTAAGCCACTAGAGTTGGACGCATTATTTGGAGAAGAGGTCTCGAGAGTGATATGATCAGAACTAGTCGACCGAACACGTTGTGCTTTTGGTGTGGAGAAGTTTGCGTCGTCAAATATTCGGAATGATTCGTCTTCACTTGGAGGATCTCGCGAGGCCCAGTCACTTTGGTGTGTGTCATTTGTCGGTGGAGACTGTATTGAAATGCCTGGGCGTTGTTTCGGGGTGGAGGAGAGGTTGGCATCTGATCTTGTACGTGGAGAAGGACTTTGTGGAGGAGTATCTAAAGAAGAGGATACGGGCGAGGAGGATAACCGTGCTTCATCCACAAGCGACGGAGTATCAGGTTCTGGCGACGAGGAAGATGGGGTTGGAGATGATAATCCCACTAAAGTAGAGATCAGAGGCGCATACACAACAGCATGAGACAATGATAGACGTACGCGAAGCAATCGCCGAGATGGTGTCCATAACGAGTTCCGTCATGTCTTTCGCCATTGCCCACCAACGACCAATGATTTTCTTTGATTTAGGAGGGTCCCTGTCAGGAATTTCCAAACTAAGACGTGGATGTTTAGGAGAATGTGGCGGAGATAGTGGTTCGGTGGCTGGTCGTTTTCTCGAAGACATGGAAATGTGATATGCAGACAACTGTAGCCGCGAAATTGGCGACTAGGAGTGATGAAACTTCGTTCGAGAAAGAGAGAACTTGAAGGCCAGGTGTGTCTTCAATAACCCCCAATGGTAAGAAAACAAGGGTCTGCGGAGTTATAAAGCGACAGATAGGCCGCAACAAAAGCGGAAAACAAGGGCGCGTCGACGAATACGGTGAGGTAGGAGGAGGTGGCCGGCCAGATAATTCGCGGACAGCAAGGAGATGGTGGTAAAGCAGCAAAGTCACTCCGTCACGAAAACAGATGCATGGTCACACTTGGTCATAACCTTCAGTCATTGTACGCTACAAAATGGCACTTGCGTATAGCCTCCTTGGCTCAGTTGGCTAGAGCGCAGGTCTCATAGAATCCCTATGACTAAGCATTGCTTAGGTAATCCTGAGGTCGCAAGTTCGAGCCTTGCAGGGGGCACATTTTTTTGTTTAGATTTTGACAGACATGTGTGGGTTATTCAGAACTTATCCCCTTCCAACACCAAATAATGCTACGAGGGGAGGCCATTGGGAAATAAGTTTATTAAAAATAAGTTTGTAAGATACAATTTGTCTAATCTACTCGTCTCTACGATTATGGTCTCCCGTCAATCCGCAACTGTAAAGTTTTGGCTTTCATAGATCCATAAGGTGCACCATTTCCCATTTTTCCGTGTCGGCTTCCCTGATTCCCCGTTGCCAGCGTTATCACCAATGAAATTTCGGTCGAACGAGCTGGAGTACACTGGGTTGTGATAACGTTTCGGTCGAGATCTGGAGTTGCTTCGAGAAAACTACACAGAGTTGAGCAACTTCGGAGAACAGATGTTATCCAATGGGAGATTAATCTCTGCGTCTGGCGTGGTGTGTAGGATGATTGTTTGCTTTGAGACCAATAAGTGTAGTAGTGCCCTTGATGCTGATGGAGTTGGCGTGATAATTGAGATTCAGGTGTTCGTCGAGCTTCGATTGTTACCAGACAGGTTAGTCCTGGTAGCGTTGAAGACGTTCAAGTTGACTCGTGGTGATGACATGACCACCAGCCACAGGGAAGAAAAGCTCAATAACCAGGTGAGCGTGGATCATTACAAATTTCCTATCACAGCCAAGAAGAGATAACCTCCACGAACTAGAATTTCAAAGTGTATGTATATATTCGTGACTCCTCAGGGTTCTAATCTGAGGGCAGTGTGTCAACGTACACGCAATATGAGAAGTTCATCTCCCATAGAGTCGAAGAAATGCCTCGAACACAGCACCAGGCGCAGCAGAAGGTAGACAGCAATAGGCAACAAAATTCCCGCCTGCTGCTGCAGTTCCAGCCCTATCCAAGAATAGACGCTCAATCCACGCTTGCTGTGCACCGCCCGTCCGAACGAAGGCGATAGTTGGAAGGGGGGGTATGACAAATAGCCCACGTAGGCTTTAAACCGACACTCCTTTTTTTTACGTTCCGGAGAAACAGCAGGCTGGGACGGATAATTGGCAATGAAGTATGTGAACCGTGACCTGATCATGCCCCTGCATATTGGTGGTAGCAGACCGCCGGAACTTCGAGGTACAAAAGAGTGTGTGCGGTCAAACTTTGAACAGACAAAAAAACCAGGGCAACGGTGCGCAGATCTGCAGCATTTCGTCATAGAGAAAGAGAGCATATGTCATATGGCAATTTTTTTCGCCCCAGGATGCGTTATATCATTTCGTTCGATCACAGAACGAGTATTTTTTTTACCATGGAAAAAATGGGGCAAGATCATTGGGACCTACAGGTGGTGTTAGAAGGTGAGCGGGACGGAGTTAGAGCGCGCCACCATCGTCCGAAGAGGACACGGTGGCTTGCGAAAGATAGTCATCGATGACAGAGCATGACCATATTTCACACCATGTAAGGCGTCAAGAGAGTCATTTATGGGTTACGGGACCTGGCCCTCCAAAAAAGCGGCCGGAGATGTGGTGTTGGTCGCCAGAAAAACCGCGTAGATCCCACATTCCCACTTTCTTTGCAAATTCGACAGCGAGGCAGAAGTGAGCAGGAACATGGAAAACAGGTGTTTTTGGTTCCCTCAGCCATGAGGAGACTGATAAGGCGTGGGCTTCGTCGCGGAAAGTCGCTGCAAAAGGGCGGAGGGCATGGACGGTGCGGAACAAGTTCGTTTATGGTAACTCTCCGGATGGTCCATAAGTATTTTACTCCTGACCTGACCTGACCCCCCCGGGATAAGACTATATAATGCTGCATTCCTTTCTCTCTCTACCTTCCCCACGACCTCGTCTAGTAGAAACCCATTCATTCTCAATCATTGAACTCAGTTTGCGTTCATTTGACGTGCATTGCTTGACTCACATCTTTCCAAATCTCTCATCTCAGACAACCAATCAGACAATTCATCTACAATGGGCATGAGCTACCGTCGTTACCTATCCGGTGAGCGCATCTACGGATGCTCGACCTGCAAGACCCATCTCGCGACAATCCACAGCATGATGTCTCGGGTAAGCTTGTTTTCCTGACGTCTGTCATGGAATCAAATCGCATGTGGCTGACATCATTTTGTGGCAGGCGTTCAATGGCCAGCACGGTAGAGCCTACCTCTTCGATGGCGTGTAAGTCTTCTAGTGGCCTTTCCACACACACACTCGCTTATGAACGCTTTACTCTAGTGTTAACGTTATCGAAGGCGAGCCGGATGACCGTGCAATGACCACTGGCAACCACACCGTCCGTGACATCTATTGCGTTAAATGTGGCACAACTCTAGGCTGGAAATACGTAAATGCATTTTCCTATCCACTGTTCTGTTCCCCGCATAAGCTGACCCTGGAACGCTTCACCACACACAGGATAAAGCCTATGAGCAGTCCCAGAAGTACAAAGAGGGCAAATACATACTCGAACGGAACCTGCTTGTGGACGTGCAGTAGGCTCCATACGCTATTCCTACGCGGTATTTGAAACCGCGTAGGGCAAACCGTATACCCTGCGCCTTCCTTATTTAAGGATGGCAAACTACACTCGCAACCATCGGCAGGCCGTTTTGATCATATTTGCTCTCGGAATCATCGTCTTTCTCGGACTTTTCAAACACAACGCCATTTGTACATTAGGAAAGCAGGCGGGGGGGAGAGGCCCATCCGTCGAGTCAGAGCGACAACAACAGGATTCATCGACGCGCTCATGCACACAACTCACACTCACACTGTCTTATCCTGAAACATCCGCGATCCCAGCTGGATATTATTAACACCTAATCTCTTCGACGGCCAGTTTCCCCCCACACTTATTCCCGTCTTCACTGATATTCTCAGTTCTTTCAACCCACACTCCTCCTGTTTAAAGGCGAACACACACACCGTTTTTAATTCTGTTGATCATTTGAATCAATTTTGCTGGTCGTGACTTGCCAATTATTCTTGTTCACCTCCTCCCCACCTACCCTCTAATGCATGTCGGTTCTTATCAATTGCTTCGCTTCGCACCCTGGCATCGATGAGCTGTATCCGAAACACATATAGAGTCATCGATAACGGGAGAACCCACTTTTCCCCTTTCCCCTTTCTCCATCACATCAATTCCCCATTACCTTTCCCTCACCATCTCTATCAACTAATTACTTTTCACAGTACACATTATCTGCTGTGTGAGTATTTAGACACCTTGTGTTGTTAGTTTCGGAAGCTTATGTAGTTAGAAATAAATAGTAGTGTTTCTGTTTGGTGTAATCAAAGCTTCGACTTGATAGTGTGTGATTTCGAATCCACCGAACACTGCTCGATCTCAAAGGCTTTGAATTAATGACTGGCAACAGGTCAGACCAGAAGTTGAAGCAATGGTTTAAAGTTTGACCTAGCACAAGCTGCACGACCCTGCCAGTTCCGATAGATATCGGACAGGCCGCCGGCCGCTCGTTTCCTGACATTTCCAGACGTTTCCCCAAGCTTAGAATCAGACCATGCAATTGAATGCACCACGCAAACATGTTGATAGCGATTGATATTCTTCTAGGCATCCTGTGCTGGTTGCTGTTCTCCCTTGGACTCCACGGAGTGAGAGAAGGGAGCGGATGTCTGGTAATGTATAAATGCATTTTTTTTCTCTGAGTTGCACGGAATGCGCCGCAAGACGGGGCGTGAAAGATTTCCCTGGTACTGGAACGGGTGCCGAGTTGGAAAATTACCTGGCATGTTTCGGAAAGGGAGGGAACTTGGTAGCATATACGGTGTCGTGATTACAAAACATGGGACTTATATGTTTACACTACAAGTAGACATCTTTAGAAGGGCAGTCGTGGTGACCTGGAGGCCTAGTAGAGCGTTTGAATCCAGAGCAATGGTCGTGCGGAGGCGTACGGTCCAAAAATTTCGTGGAATGTGAGAGATTATAATTCGAGAACTGACAGTTGGATAGCGCTCCGAGGCGAAGTCGATCAAGGACACACAAAAAGAACGCCAAGGATTGTTTAGAATCGCGCAAAGTGGTATGTTTACTGCGCAAGTACGCAACCATTGATTGTGATATCTCCAAAGACACATATTCGTGTGAAGAGAAGGAACGAGGGGATGGTTTGGAACAAGAAAAGTGGATAGACCATGCAGAAAATTGGGGCCTTAATGCTTCCTGGGAGAGATCTGCATGGCGTGTTGTTATCTGGGATTAATGCATGATGATCTTGTGCGACGAGGTAGTCTTGGAGAGCGGTCTTGTAGTAAGGATCTCGAAGACACATGGAGAGATAAGATTGCTTTATAAGTTGGAGGGGCTTCACGTGCGGAGTGAGACAAGATTGCGAGAAGCTAGGTTCGAAGAAATTAGACTTGGGTGTATTCGGGTGACCAGACAGCGGAATTTCCACAAGGCTGAGAACAAGGATGGAGACGCGACATGGTGGCGACCCGAGACAAAGGTGGAGAGCAAGAGGGGGTGGATATGAATGTCTAGGGGATCTCACGTTGAACCCCGAGTAAGGAGGACAGTGGATGAGGAGAAGCAAGAGGTGCAAGATAGATAGTGGGGTGGTTAGTAGGAAAGACGCGACTGTGGGGAGCCAATGAGATACGCGCAGCGAATTAAGCGTGCCGTGGGTAGGTTGCCGAACCCCAACCAAAATGTAGTTGCATCTCCCCCAAACTGAAATGCGCAATTGGCGTTCAGTCTAAAAGGTATAAATACACGCTCAGTCTCAGTCCGATTCAATACCAGCCTCCCTGCAAAGCATACATATAACAGTACGCCTGCTTTCATTTCTTACTTACTCTTACCTCCTCACTACAACTGCTGGCACAGGATGGCCATGACTCGCCCCGCTGTCTCCTCGCCCCTCGCCACATCCTCCCAGCCAACTCTCCCCGCAGAGAAGCGCGTCCTGCCAAAGCGCAACCCCTCTTTCCCATCCTCGCGCGCTCTCCGCCCCTTCCCAACCATTTCACATATCATGCAGCCCGCTCTCGCAGCAAAGGCTTCCACCACAAATGCCAAAACAACAAAGCTCATCGAGCCTCCAAAGAATTACAAGGCAACCTTTGTCCTCGACCTCACCCAGGCTGAATTCAGCCGCCAGGACTGTTGATCACTTCCGCGTTGCCCCCGATCCGACGCGCCGCCTTGGCCTGTACAAACACATATCCACCACCACCAACGACCTGAATACCTATTCCCAAAACTCATGCCTTGACGACTGTATTCCCTGCATAGTACCACCACCACCACCACCATTTTCTTGCCCATGTCCTCCCTTTTTCACTAGTTTATTTCCTTTTCCCTCATTTCTTGTCCTCTCAGTCTTTTCTTTTTTACGGGATTCCATGTACATCTATACAGCTTCTTCCCACCGCTGTACTCTTAGTAAACACAACTGCTTTGTTAAAACACGTCCACATACCCTCGGAATACCTTCGATAGTGATACCAAATATCCTGCTACAAAAATAAATCTTGCGGGCCCACTTCTAGCCTTTCCGTTTGTCCGTCGAGCGCTTGTAAACTTACGCCCTGCATTCCATACATGCCTCTCAACATGAAATTGCCTCGAGCGGCGTTAGGAGGTACCCTTCCTTACTCTGTCTCTCCGAAATGGATAATCGTCGGCAAATGCAGTTTCTTTAATTGCAGCACAGACACTGCAGCGTAAACAGCCGCCCAAAAGGCGCGAAATCGTTGACAAGGTGGCATCCCGGCACGGACACCCGGCTCTTTTTTGGCCCACACTCGCTTGCGCAATTTTACGCAGCCGGAGCTGACCAAGGGTCTCTGTTCGTTCCCCCTTCTCCTCCCCTTCCCTCCCTCTTGCGTAAGACTGCGGCTCTGTCTCTCCATCCTCGACGGGCGCGGGCGATGATTACGCATACAATATTAATACAACCTGCTTATCACAATCAAAACAACCGCCTTTATAGCTCATCACATCATCATTATATCAACCGTAGTATGTATGTATAGCATGGCAGACTGCAGTGGGACAGCCCCAGAGAATTGTATCCAGCAGTCAATGTTCAAACGTTCAACAGTCAACGGTCAACGGTCATCCGCAATGGTTACACTGATACCTACCACCAAATCCCCAAACAAATGCAAGAGCGCGTGTTTTCCCAAAAAAAAAGTTTGGTTGAAAGGTCAGGTATTGGTCAGGCATATTCGCACGTCTGACGCGCTCTCTCATGAAGTCAAGAGTTAGAGAGCGATAACCGTGGGAGGCAGATCAGGAACGCGAGGACCCCGGCCGGGTGTATCCCTCGCCTCATGAAGTACAAGTCACGCACTCCGCCCTTAGCTGATAAATCGAAAGAGTAAGCGCAGAACACAAAGCGAACAAGTGGCGAATTGCGCTGCACGAAAACCAGAACCCAGAAGTTACTAGAAAGAAAGAAAAAAAAGTCCAGCCCGTCAAAAAGTTTCCGAATATCGTCCTAAATAATCGGGGGTATCCGTATCGCCCCAACCTTGTAGAGCACGATGACACGTCCTTAGCAAGCAAGCAAGGCCAGAAGCCAGATAACATTTTAGTTTTGCACGCAAAATGCTCCGATGAGATTTCCCATTCCCAATTTCCCATTCCCATTCCCAAGGATTAAGGACACACGGGAAAAGCAGGAGCACTGAGGAGCAGGAGTCCAGATATCAAAAGGATTCAAAAATCAACATCATGCCAGACCGTCAGTGCCAGTGCCAGTGCCAGCCATTACAACAAACAAGAGAGAAAAATAGCAAAATGAGCTGGGTGGCTGGCTGGGGAGGGAAGGAATGTTCAGTGACGGGAACTTTGTTATAAATGAACACTGACAATTCACCTTCCTTGCATAGTCAACATTGACCTTAAACAGGTGAACAGTCGAACGTTGAACAGTTGAGTTGATGGATCATCAGCATCAACATCAGCATCATAGTCATCATCATCATCCATCAAGGAGAATGATGGAAATGATGGTCCCATGGGGTATGTATGATATGACGAACACGGGACACGTTCTGCAAAAGTCAAAAAAAGAGCAAAAAAAGTCAATAACCCTCTCCCCTGAACGCACCATGACCACCTCCTATCGTGCCTTGCTCTTATAGTGGGGCCGCACCCACGCGCACACACAAAATGGCGTGGATCACATCACACACCTTGTCAAAGTGTATGTACAATGTATTTCCCCAAACTTCGTCCAGAAAGAATCAAGGGGGTACCGTAAGGTGCTATCTTCTCCAAGGGCAAGTTGATAAGCTTCTGAAACATTACACACACACAAGCTTCCTCTTCCACCCTGTACAGATAGATAGATAGATAGGCGATGAATGTATTGTCGGATTCAACCTTCGAACGATAGCTTCGCAAAAAGTGTATGTGTGTATGCGTGTGTATACGTGTGTAGTGTGCAGTGTGCAGTATGCGTCGGCTGGAAAGCGTAAATTATCATTCTCTGATCCTTTTGATATAAAGAGGGAAAAAAAGGGTAACAACGTGCGCTAGTGGCAAGTGGGCTAGCCAACGGACCACTGTTCCGAATGATTGAGAGTTGCAAAGGCCGAAGAAGCGGATATATAGTTCACACACATACCATACTCTGTTTTATAACTTCGCGGGGAAGGGGCGGACAGTGCGTCCCTGCGATACGCCTGTCGAACTTGTAGCGCCTCCAAAGCCGCACCAGGAAACGCGACTTGCACCAGGGAAGGACAGAAACGGGAAGGGAAAGGAGAAACACGGACTGGGTAATAACCCACCCGGCATAGCGCTAAAGAATGCTAGAGGAGGATCCATTCGGCCAGACCCTAAATGGGCAGAATCAAAAGGCTACTTTCTCCGAAAAGATTGGCGTTTCCATTGTGCATAAAGCCCCTTAAAGACGACAAAAAAAGGGATGCACGCAAAAAAAAAAAAAAAAAGAAAAAGAAACCGAAGTAAATGACCCAGCTCGAGGCTAGAGCACGAGAGATAGGCCCGGTTCGCTTGGGAGGCTAGGGCTTCTGGACCCTCATCCCTCCGACTTGCAGACCCATGGTGCAAACACAGAGTAACGACCAAAAAAAATTAAACAAAAGACCTGGCGTTTGTTTACCACCAGTCAGTAGAGTCCGTATTCCAAAGGGGCGAGGCAGACCAGAGAAAGACGAGTTTGTTCATTGAGCGAGGTACAAGTCAAGAAAAAGGCGACGACCCTAAAGGGTTCATCGGTTTCCGAACCGTTCGCGCCTCGTTGCAAATGATTAGCGTAAAAGATTCCTTTTTTTCCCCGATAATTTACAATCGACAGTAGCAATGGTGATGAGAAGGTTTCGTTCTTGCTTTTTTTTGCATGATGTAAAAATCCAAAACACCGGTATATTTTGGTTCCTTATACACAAGACTGTGTGGTAAACCCAAAAAGTTGGCGATTACGAGTAACAAAGAAAACATGCAGAAGCAATTTGCCCCAATCTCCAGCATGAGAGAAACGTAGAACCGATCACGATTTGATAACGCAAGTTCCGCATATAAGAATAGACTTCGGAAAAGCCGTCGCAGACAGAAGAGCGCGCGAGAAGAGAATTTACAAGATAGCGGTGAGGGAGAGAACTTTTTGAGCAGAAGCAGACGGAGACCCGCAACAGACCCGAGTGTTCAAAAAAAACGCGGTCGACGCATCGTGCGATCATAGCAAACTCTATCAAAATGCAAGCATCCTCGTCAGCACCGCCAATGGGCTTCTGGTGCTAGAACATAGGTACGCAGGGTTGGCATGGAGCAAGAAAAGGCGAAAGCTGTTTTGTCACTGCATTCAAAATTTGACAAGTTAGGCTAACGAGTGGCGTTTGCATCATTGTAGATGCGGATAGAGATGCCCACCAGTTCTCCATCAAAAGGTCTTGGAAATGTGTCCACAGACAGGTAGTATGGGAGGGACAATCTCGAGTCCTTCACCTGCGGGTCCTTCACGTAAGAAGAGATTCGAAAATGGTATTATTCCGAGCATAATGGACGATAGTCCAACTATTAAAGACGTGTGGTATTGATTTTGTTTTTGGGCGTGCTTTTTGGATGAATGAACGAGGCAAAGGTTGAGTTTGTGCCTCTTTATAGTATGCTCCAAGCGCCGATTGAAATAACCCAATTTTGCATTGGATCCGTGATTGTGTGTGTCCGTGTGTGGGTCCTAGAATATATCCAAGAGTAGATATACACAGCATCCAAAGGAATGGAATCATTAGCATGACACGGTAGTTGGCAGAAGAGCATTTGATTGTTCCCTGATGATTCCCAAGTTGATATCTATGACTCGATCTGGTTTCATTCTTTTTAAAATGACGGATTAGCAAAAATACCTTACCCTGAATAAACACGGAGCCTTGACAATCATCAATCCGCCCGCGAGCCTTGAACAAAGAAAGGTGCGGCAGAGGCTGTCATCTTCGCCCCGGTTGCCTAAGAGGGAGATTGCATTCAAATGTGTAGTTCGGGTTGGGTTGGCAGTGAACTCTTACCAAACGTCCGTTTCCCCCGTCATAATGCGACGTAGATGCGGCTCATGATGATGAGTACACCATCTCAAGGCAAAGGCAGACGATGCAACGACTCGGGGTGAGAGATTCAGAGTCATAGCAGGATCGGATCCCATCTGGATCAGATATGCAGACTCGCATATCAGGGCTTGCAGAAGTGTACGCTTAAAGACACCAAATCATATGGCCGCGAGGCGAAGCATATGTGCCTTGGCTTTATTACATTTGCAATGGTTCGAGATGTGACCGCAATATGTAATAGGGCAGGGGCTCGACCGCCATTTTTAGCGAACTGGAGTGGGTGCTCATGCGTGACTTGATCGCTGGGATTTTTTCTTGCCAGGGAAGGCTATGGGGTGGAGACGGCGAAGAGTGGGGGGAAACAGGCTATTGTCAAGGCCAGCTATAACACCCTGACAGTTGGATAGTTTTGGACAATGGACGTGCAAGTCGACAAATGTCTGTGAAACATGTCGGTTCGCGAACGAGTTCGTCGTCACACAGGCGGTCCGCGCTGGGTCTCGTGTCCAAAATATCAATAAATTCTATGATAAAATGATAAGATAAGCAACATTCCAGAAACTTTTGGCCCCTGACTGGTGACTTTACATACCAAAGTAAGAATTGACTCGAATTCCTCAATTTGTTCAGAACGCATACCCGACTCGGTCGCACATGGAGCCAACACCTCTGTTGTGGACAGTCACATTATCCGCTCACTGTGTGGTAGAATAGAGGACAAATACTTCTCCCACATCCGAGGATGCTACGTCCCCTGAATGGCAGAAGCTTACTCTTCCAGCTTCAAGGGCAAACGCAGGATGATACAATCATGGAAATCCCTTTTGTACCTGAGCCTTCTCTCGGCCTACCTGTCTCCGAGCAGGCAAGAACTAGCAATGCCTAATTTATCTGAGAACGTTCCTGCCCTCAGTATAATTACGCACTCACCGGTAGATTTAATACTCTCCTTATAGCAATTTCTCGTCGTTTTTTTACCAGATATAAATCACGGTCGACTTGCATGTGTCTGTGCCATGGAGCTTAATAAGCAGCATGCTCCCTGCTGGACAATGCTCAGCCAGCGATGGGCGGTGAATATGATGATATGCTTCCCACGGAAGCCGGACAGATGCTATGAAGACTGCAGTGAAGTCATAGAGAAGCTTTTTATCTTTTTTTATTAAAAGTACTTTAGTACGAGCAAAGATCTGCCTTTCCCTCGTACGATGCAGGCCCTTGAGCAAAAGGTAAGATCTGGAGTGACATCCGAGAGTCTTGATCAAGCTTATTTATAAATAGAAAGGCATTATCATGCGCCACAATAGTCTGTTGCATCATAGCGCGTAAAGGTCGACCTCAGAATCCGTGACTGCGAAGAAATGTACACAAGTCGTCTGAAATTGAGGTTGAGATCCAGCCGAAGTTGTAAATGCAGTGCTGTTGCAGTAGAAATGTGACCAGAACATTCTCGAAGTGAATGTAGAAACGGCATGTTGACTCAAAAAGACATACGGTTCGCAAACTTGGATTCCACTGGGTGAGGTAAACCAACATAGATTGAACTATTAAAGGCTGTTGGGTGGATTCAGATTATCAGATCTATTCGCAAAGCGTTGTGTGTGTGAAGGATATCTGATCCTGCAAAATGAGACAGGGGATTGGTCATTTCCCCAGAACATACCCGTTTTGGCGTGTACAGGACTGCCAAGCTTTGAGCGCTTTTGTGCAAAACGCGGCGGAAATACCCATCATATCAGACCAATCAGGCAGAAATGTGGAATTCTTTTCCGACTTCTCGAAAGTCCACAGAGGCTTGGGATAAACCATAGAATAGTCACAAAGACCGTGAATAGCATCGGAGTCCGCGCGTGGTTTTCGTTCCGGACGGATTGAGCGCTCGGACTTTATCGGGAGACGAAGAGCATGAATTGGCCCTTGTGTGGGGCCTTTCTGTCGGGGCAACCTCGCAGCAAAGCTTAGCCCTGGGGTTGGGGGCGGAGGAGTAGCAGCGGGCGGGGTGTGATGGGGTGGCCGGGGCGGCAGGTGCGAGGATATTTCAGTGTGGGCTCCAGGCGTTGTTGGCTGTGTGAGCCAGAGATGCGGAGCACGGTTGACGGATTGGGCATCCGGGTGTGGGAAGATTCGGGCAAATAATATTTATTGCAGAGTTGTCCCAAAGGAGAAATTGATCTATTCGGAAAGATAGAAATAGGACCGATTCGTTTAGTTGCGAACCAAGTCTCTCTGCCCGTTGGCTCGCTGCCGTATATTCCTCGACAAGGCCCGTTTGCGCCTCTCTTTACGACTCATCCACGAACCTCGACGACGACGTTTTCTGACGCTTTTTCTTTCTTCTATCCCTCTTTCTTCTTGCTATCTCTCTCAAGTACTCGTGCTCATCGCTTTCCTCGCCTCTTTCGCTACCTCTGCCCGTGCAACCTTTCGTCTCGACTCTTTCTTCGACCTTCTCATTTGCGTTTTTCTTTCTCTGTAACGACCTGTAGAAATGGATAGCTGGAGAGTAGCAGTGCTTGGGGATGGAGGTGTGGGGAAAACAGCTCTGGCCGTGCAGGTTAGTCCTATTCCGTCCCCTCGAGCCACACCGTCCATATTGATCTTTCCCAGTTTACCCTCAATTGTTTTGTTGGTCAGTCTGCCTTCCATCGCCGATCTATCTTCCTTTCTGAGGTTCTCTTCGTGCCCTCTGCATCTTGATTTTACAGAGGTTCGTCGTCTCCCCCAATTTATTTGCTTCCGACCCTCACACACCCTGCCGATAGACATACGACCCCACAATAGAAGATGCTTACCGAAAACAGCTGGTGGTGGATAACAGAATGTGCTTTGTAGAAGTCATTGACACTGCAGGCCAGGGTACGTCTCTCCTCCTCCTCTTCCCTCCTTCATTTCATATAGGCTCACATAAGCGTGATAGAGGAGTATGCCACCTTGCGTGACCAATGGGTCCGGTTAGTCTAGATTTTTGCAATAACCATTATATCCAGAAATTGATCCAGCGAATGCGCCCCTTAGTGAAGGCCAAGGCTTTATTCTCGTATACTCGATCGCCTCTAGATCGACTTTTGATCGGCTCGAAATATTCCGACAGTCCATGAGGAGGGTCAAACGAGGTGACCCCATATTTATGCTCGTTGGCAATAAATGCGACAAGACCTACGAACGAGAGGTGTCGAAGGAAGAGGGTGCCGCGCTAGCGCGTCAGTTTGGCTGCGAATTCATCGAGACTTCCGCCAAGACTCCCACAAATGTCGACCGTCTTTTCACCAACCTCGTGCGGTCACTACGACAAACCAGGAATATAGAGCCTGGCGCGCCAGCTGGCGCACCGCTGAAAAAAGAGAAGAAAAAGTCGTCAAAGTGTGTTGTTATGTAGGGGACATTTTTCTGGGATTACTGGGCTTTTTAGATTCCCTCACCTTTACCTCTTTTTATGATACCACTATGTCTCCCTTTCTTTTCTTTTCTTTCCTCTGGTTGAACTTCATATGTACAGCTCCTCCACCACTTTCCCTCTTTGTCGATGTTGCCACATACCTCTCACCCATTACACACATCAGCATGCACTTTTCGTACATGATTCTTTGCTCAGGATTTTGATGTAAGTACACATTTTCGCGAAGACACGATTCTTCCCATCTCCATACGCACCCTCACGACGTGATGTATCAATCATTCTGTACAACACCCTGTCTGTTCTGTAAGTCACCAATATCATGCGGCACAGGCCAGTATGCTATGCGCCTCCGCAAATCATGATACCCACGTATACATCTATGTAATGCTATTCATTTTTCTGTCCAGGACACGTTTGATGCGCTGCGCGCCCTCAGATGTCATGATCATAAGTGATATATAAGACAAGGTGATGTATACTTTTATTTGACTCTTTCCTGGGTACCTACATCGATAATGTCCTGGAACACTTTTGAATGCCAAAACCCAGATCTTTGTGTAAAATCTGCCGTTGATGGGACAATATATCCCGCCAGTCGTGCTGCTTTGATGACCAGTGACGTCTTCAGTAAGCTTCAATTATACATCCAATAACGACAGAACAATGGCTGATAATTGAATCCGTATTATCAGAAGACATGTTCGCCTGTTGCGATGTAGGACCATCGGATCCGAAAGGCGAGGACGCCCTAGAGCTGCAAGAAACGGGTGGAGAACTAGCCGCTCTCTTGCGCCTTTTGCACGACCCACCACCACCTCCAGAGCAGATCCCAACTGATGATTTGTTCCAAAAGATTCGATATAATCTTGCAACGGTTATCCCCCTTCCATTACTTGTATCCCTTTTGTTCAGGCTCGTCGATAAATATGCAATCGCCGAGGCCGTTGCGGCTAATTTGCGGGTCCACCTTCGTGCAAACGCCCCAGCTTACCCGTTGGAAGTCTACGGTTTTGCTACCCTGCATGAGATGGATTGGGAGGCATCTGAGGCCAGCCAATTCGTTCGCCCAATGGCCTCGTATAGACTGGACGATATCGCAGTCCTTCCTAGTGTCATTTCTTATCACAAACTCGTGAAATTGCAACACTTTCGCGTTAAAGCATTGCAGGATCTTCTCTTAGCGGAAGAGATCTTCCCCCATGGTAAAGCTTTCTTTTTAATTCAGGCTGTGCCTTGGCACGAGTTAATCTTCCGACTCCAGGTTATGGTGCGTGCACAACACACAACGAGTCGACCACGACGTCTTGGGACAGACAACGTAAAGCCTTAATGGGAAGAATTGATAGCGGTGAGAAGGATTTTTGAAAAAATGGCTTGTTGGGTTGTCGTACTCATTGTCTGTTTATTCCTCCCGATTTACCTGAAGCCACCGATGTAGCCGGGGAAATGTCTGCGCTCACAGAAACCTTCGTAGCCTGTAAATCGTGCTACAAGGCGTGTACAGCAGCTGTGGAGATGCTCGCTGTAAGTAGGATTGCTCTTCCACGGAATGTTCGCGGCCTAACGCGCCCACGGTTTTTCCAGTATAAATGCAAAAGGCTGCCAAGACGATTGGACCAAGTTTCTAACTTGTGGTGATGTGGTCACAGGAACAACGCAGGATAAGTTCGATGTAAGTTGTTGTTAATAACATGTGGTATATATCCTAAGACATTAACTTTAAGTATTGTGCCAAAAGAGGGTCTTCAGGTCCTTCCACGTATCGGAATCGCGATATAGATATTTCATTGAGTTGAACATTCCGGGTTGGATAGTTTCACCCCGATGCCGGAAGAGCCACATCACAGCACCCCAGGAGACGGCAGCAAATAGTGTGAAATATTTCGAATCCGGAGGTATTGGTTTCACGGCAGATCCTGCAAGTGCAGATTGTGGGGATGTATTATACGGAGAGGTCGCCCGAGGAATGAACGATGCAACGACTCGCGATACCACATAGAGTACAATCTGAAAATAGAAACAATATTTTAGTTAAAAGACTCCAGCCAATCAAGGTAGAAATAACGACGTACCTGCTCGTTCACCGCATTTCGGTCGCCAAAGATGAAATATCCACCGATTAATCCGGCTACAAAAGTATCGCTGTCTCGCTCCTTTCCACCGTTCAGCTTCTTCTGAACCAAAAGAACAGTCTTATAGAGCGAGACAAATTTGGCCAGATTCAAAGCGTGTTGCTTTGTAGCTCGGTATATCACACGGAGTCGCGATTGCCAGCTGACCAAATTGGTTCGTTAAGGGTCCGAGAAAAGCTTGAGACGGAAAACTCACTCTCCGCGACCGAAAAGAATGGACATGACGAGTGCATGGGGGAACCTGACTTTAACACCATACACAAAGCCATTTCGGGCACCCTTCAGAATAGCTAGATAATCATGGAAAGCTGGGTTGGTAATGATTTCGTTAACAAGGGCCAAAGACATGATGGTAGCAGTATCCTGAAGAGTTGGTCGCCAGCGAAGAGACTAGATGGTGGTTCCGGAGCAGGTTGTTCGTCTTCCAAGCAAGCGGCAGGTAACTTGTCCGAATGAATTAATCACATGCACGAGACTGCAACTGCGTCACCGGAGTTGTACCGTTCAGTTGAGCACAAAGCATCCAGTTATCGCTTTTCTTTAATATTCTAAAAGCCATGCCAAACATTTTTTTTGAAAATATTTTAGTAGTGGGGAAGTCAGTATCCTCTTAATATGGTACCAGATGCCTTTAAATGAATGATGAGGCACCTTAAACTTCCAAGTTCATCGAAAACATTTAGCAAAAGTGTTTTACATCATATATTCTTGATATGTTCCACCTGTTTTTAGCAAGCAAGATAGTTGAGTTTCTTAACTGTTAGAGTACCAATAGATTGTATATACCACCGCAGTCGAAAAGTTGACCATAGAGATGCGCGAGTCATTTTGGCCTCTGGGCATTACCAATAAATAGCCAAACACGAAGTGGAGCAATATATGCCACCAACGTATAACCCAGTGGTAAAGGTCTGAGGGAGTGGTCTGCCTCGTGTTCATTTGAATCGTGCCCACACATGCCACAGAACAATAGCAATGAACTGAGCTGCTCGTCATTACCACGTTTAAAGGTATAAATCCGAGCATTTCTTTCCAAACAGGCTCGATTTTTTCGCAAGAAACGGACTCTTTTTTGGGAGAACTATCGTGGGATCTATGTATTTGATGATCTGAATTGGGTCAAAAGAAGGAAAACGAAGTATGTATGGGAGCGGAATGGATGTATGTTCTTTTTAAAGGTCTTTGGTTGTTTCTTAAATTGAACAATGTTTAAGTGCGTCGGCCATCTGCCATTTTCCAACCGTATTTGTGGAGTCTTGTTATCTGATATAACAAGGCTAATGATGTGATACCATGTCTGCGAATCGATGAGAATGGTGATATGCATGACAGGTGCATGGATGGTAGGTTTATTTGGATCGCAATCTAATGAATTTCGCCCAGTGAAGAAACGAGCCGTGGTTTGGTGCAATGTGGAATGAACTTGTCAAGAGGGGAAAGTTCAAAGAACAAGACTTGAGGACAAGTTGCGAATCGTACATCCCGGCCCGCAGGCATACCTAAAGTCCCCGAAAAGTATTAACAGGCAGTTCATTGGCGAGACAGGAAGTGCCCTGGCTTGTCGTTCACTTCTATTAAAGTTCAATTAACCATGAGGAAAATAAATACAACTGAAGTAGAGTCGGTAGAACGCAGGACTTGATTGGTCGAAGTTAACCGAAATGCGAGTTCTCAGGTCTTTCAGTGGTACTGATAACGACTAGTGGTTCATCAAGGGGCCCAGTCCTCTGCAAACTGTTGTAAGTGCTCATAGAGGAATAAATGGGCCAAAGATAAACGGGCTGTTCAAATATAAGTTCAGATCATGCCTGGCATATCGTCCATATGATTGTGGCTTTATCTGGTAAAGGATGATTGCGAAAAAGGATGAAAAGACGCATGGCGGAGTTGCCAGATGTCGGCCGTGGAGATCGAATTGTTACAGAACATTCCAACTTCATACATTAATAACGCTTGGGAAAAAAAGGCGTACTGACCTTTGGCGAACCAGGACTGACCCATGAAATCTGGCGCCCATTGCCCAAATTGCGTTGTACATTTGGCTTCTTTACAGACAGAAAATATAGTCTCCCGTAAAGGTCGGAAATGGCTTTGATGGAATTATTCCGAGGGTCAGGTCGAGCCTCAAGGAGAGATTTTCGCATGAAGGGGGCACGGTCATTGAAGTAATAAGGGGATCCACTTGTGCTGCACGGCGATTTCAAGGATATAAAATTGCAACTGATTAGTAGTAAAATCACCTCAGTACTCAGTATATGTGTTTTTAAAGCGATACCACATGGGCGATAGTCGACTCTGATTCCAGAGTTAAAAATGATGACATGAGTGTTGGGTTGCTTCGAAAACATAATCCGTGCCCGGTATGTCCTATTACTTCTCATATACAGAGAATTCGAAGGGTAACGAAGAAATAGGGAACAGAGCAACCAAAATTTCTGAAAAGTGACCATGGTGGAGGAAAGGAATAGGTTTGAACGCAAAGCGTACATGTTTGGGCTACCATATATGGCAATTGGACGCCTGGGCCATACCACCCAAACTGCCTTCATTCGAACCATCACTGTCCGACTCTTGCTTCATAAATGGCATCTAAGAAATCTAAACAGGAGGAGGCTCTCAAATTTCTCGACGATCTTGATTCTTTCGCACCGCCACCTGAGGTAGCCAGCGCCGACAATGGCTCACAACCAGCGGCAGGAGCACCTGGGTCAGGAAACGAAGGAGAGGCTGCTGAAGTCCTTGCTTTTCTTGACGAGATTACTCAAAAGAGCACAGAACCAACAAGAGCCACCACTGCTCACATCTCTCGCTCTGGCACACCAACGCTGAGAAAGAGTACCGAACGTGTGCGGTTGGGAGGGGGGTCCTCCCTGCTTCCATCAGCATCTTCATCCACCTCTTCGTTGAATAGAACCGCGAGTTCCGATGCTCAACGTGCGAGGGAGAAATCTGAATCTACGACTTCTGTTCAATCCCAAGCCCAAGCGAGCTCAGGGGGATGGGGATGGGGATCAGTGTGGTCATCTGCTTCTGCAGCCATTCAACAGGCCAAGACGGTTGTTGATGAGCAAGTGAAACATCTACCAAAGAACGAGCAAGCTCGGAAATGGGGAGAAGGGGTCATAGAATATGCGAAGACTGCGCAACTTGATAAATTAGGTCAGTATTCAATCTGTTTAGGCGTACGCGATCCGTCTGATCTCGCCATATCCAGGTCAAGATTTCAAGCGTGTCGGTCTCTCTACCCTAACAGATATTCTCAACGTCGTCGCTCCTCCCATCTCTGAACATGAAGTCATTCAGGTTTGGTTAAGCCATGATATGCAAGGATATGAAGGTATTGAACCTCTGGCCTATCGCGCTCTTGCTAGGGTTGGTCTTTGGACTACTCGCTCGTATTCATCAGTTAAAATGATATGATTTTTTGGCAGATCTTGGAACAGGTAGAGGGTGGGGACCTTGTGGTAAATCGAGGCAACGAATCGCGACCTAAAGAAGGAAGTGAAGGACGTGACCTAAATACAGTAGACGGCTACGAAGCAGCGCTGAAGCTTGCTCAGGTAAATCTGTTCTTCAATCTGTCTTAATGATTTCTTACATTCTCCTTCAGGTAAACATCGAAGATGTGATCAAGAAAAATGACAAAGCGACGTCCACGACTAAGAATTCAGCGAATGCCACTACATATTCCCATGTATATCTCCGGATTCAACCATTTTTCTCTACCCTTTCGCAGCCACCTACGAAATCCGAGACGAAGCAAGAACCATCTCAATACCTTCAGTTCCTTATCTATCTCGATGACCCGGAGCATAAGCTCACCCACGTTACAGTTACTCAGGCTGTCCCAAGCAAATGGATTGCCCTGTGGGATGAATATGACTGGGTCGAGGACCTGATTGCCGACTCGTTGAGGATCGGGGTGGAGGTCATTGGGCAAGAATATGTTGTTGAACGAATGGGGTGGGCCTCCAAAGCTGATAGTTTGAACGAAGAACCAGCGAGCACTGACTCGACTGAAGACAAAGCAGAAGGGTCGACAATCGCTGTGTAAAACTTGACACTTTTGTCCCCAATTTGGCATATACTCGATCCTCTTTTGACTCTTCGTGCTCCCCGCCTGGTTCGCTGTATAATTCACCTGATATATCAACCTTGACACCCCAAATGCCCACTGTACAATATACTAATAGCAATGACCCTGGAACCTCATGATAACGATGGTAATGAAATTATTGTGATCTGCCTTAGGATAACAAGATCTATATTTTGGTCTGGAAGAACACAAAGTAATCTATTTCTTGACCTCCTCTGATTTCGGCGGAGGCAGGGGTTTGAGATTGTCGGGGCGGCGACCCGCTGTGCCATCTCCGACTTGCTCCCATGGCGATAACGACTCGAAATTGCTAAAACAATGGTGCTAATGAGCTTGCGATAACCTCCCAGGCCTTGAGGAACATACCGGAATGCCTGTGTAAGTTGGAGAGGTTCGTAGACAACACGTTTGCGCTCTTCATCGTAGCGAACCTCAGTATAACCCTGGTGGAAACTCAATCTTACAGCGGTACCAAAAAAGAATAAAATGAACTCACAGTTAAAGGGAAATCTTTACGCAAAGGGTGGCCCTCAAAACCTATTGGCAAGTTAAACACAATAAAGTTGGTGTATTTTCGGAAAAGATAAATTACCATAATCAGTCAGGATGCGCCGGCTGGAGGTATTTCAGTCAGTAGGCGTTTAAGAAAGAAAGAGAGGAGAGCTAACAGGTCAGGATGACCTTCGAAAAAGATGCCGAAAAGATCCCAAGCTTCGCGTTCATACCTATGAGCAGCGTTCGCGTTAGCTGGAGGTGCCACAACTATAAGCGGCATTTACTTACCAGTCGGATCCCCTAAACACTTCGACGGAGCTGGGAACCGGGTCTGCCTCTCCAGCATAGGTCTTGACCCTGATTCTGCCAGCGTGTTTGACACTGAGAAGGTGGTACACGACTTCGAACCTCTTCTCGCGCTCGGGGAAGTCAACACCGCTGATATCCATCATTTGTTTGAACTGACATTGCTGGTGGTCGCGCAGGAAAGTTAGGACGGGAATGACCGCAGAAGGCGCGATGTACAGGGTCAGTTCATCCTTCAGGACCGAGAACTGTTGGATGAATTTAGGCAGACATTGAGTTAGGTAGGATCCGTATGTATGAAGTGCCTCAGTGGTCTCTGAGTAGAGCGTCACAGTGGGGTTAGGTGAAGTGGGCTCAGTGAACGGCGAGGTCGAGGCTGCAAAGATAGCTTAGTATGACTACGGGTATTGAGTCGGAAGATGTCGCTCACCTTTGGACGCAGAGGTGGAATGAATCTGGCGTCTGGGATAGACTGCCGCGTACGTCGCTGGGCGTGTCGAGACAGCCCCAAAAGCACGGCTTGCTCGAACGACTGCGCGGAAGGACATTTTGAGGTTGTGGTCGCTCTGGTGAACAACTAGCGTAGACCCAATCATCTTCGGGTTTTGCCGGTCCATGCCATTCATTCCTCGACCTCTCAGTATTCGCAACAATCAACTTCATTCGGTGTTTACCATTCATATGGCTTCAGAATCTACCTCAATCGTCTCAGAGATCTTCGACTCATTGCCCTATTATGATGACGACCTTCAAAAATATCCCTACTTGAAAGAGAAAGTCGATCAAGAAATAGCCCGCGAACTGAAAGCTACACAAACACTTCACCCGCGCGTGCCTCCACCTGTTACATTATTTGCTGTTAGTGAGCGGACTTCTTATTTTTACATATACTCCTTTATGAATTACCTTTAACTTTAGGACAATCCTCTTCTAAGAGCAGAACTTGAGCGTGTCGCAGCGAACAAACCATTCCCCCAGCTAGACACTTTGCGTTATACATTACCATCACCGTCATCCACACCTGCGTCTGATGCAGAGTGGAAATCTGCTCTAGATAATGCACATGCACAACTTCAACATCAACGGCTGAGGTATGTACACTTATCTGATCTTCAATGGCCAACGGCATTTAGCAAATTTCCGTCGACCCTAGGCAACAAAATCTGGCGTTGCTTCAAACTTACGGAGCCAATGCCTATCGAATACAAAACTACCTGCTGGAAGCTACGGCGAAACGTACCGAAAAAGCTCTTGAAGAGCTTCAACAATTGACCGTTGATGTTAATCGTGAACGCAAAAACACTCAGGTTCAACATCATCATTTTTCTGTTTTATTGATATGTCATTCTTACCACGATTCTCGTAGGATCGACTCGGCAAGCAAATAACTGCATTGGAGACACGTTGGACAGAACTTATTTCAAGTGTACTCCAAATTGAAATGGCAAACGTTGCTTTGGATGCTGAGGTGGAGAGGTTGAACAAGAAAGAGGCCGAGCTTGCCGAACTCTGAGTTGCTTGGGAGTTTGTATTGTATTAAAACTGCATAATGGCTATAGTCACTGTATGCCCATCGATACCATTAATTAATACCATCGCCATACATACAGCACTGTTAGGTCCATGAAGGTGGACAAGGAGGCATTATGTTTGACCCCGGCCGTTTTTGTGATCCGGAAAAATACCATATACAGCAAATTTGATGACCGAGGCCGTGCTGAGGTTGCAAGCAGCGAACTGCCTGAGAGCTGAGAATTCATATTCCTCTTCCTTCACTGGCGGTATAAACCCCAGGTCAGTATATCTTTCCTTTCGTTTTTACCGCCCTTTTCTCCGACGACTTATCTGCTCATTGTCTTCTCATCATCTAGTACATCAACGGGAAGACTAAAAGAACAAACAGGCGTGTTACGACGCGTCTATGGCTCAACCTACTCCAGAGTCTAAGCTGCTATCGGATTCGACTGGCCAGGAGGTGAAAGAACAGGTGCTGGAGAGCGCGGGGGGCGAGGTGGAGGCTGCTAGGGCAAAGCATGTGGATAGTGGTTCACCGTCAACTCCTTCCGTGGCAGTCCCTGATCCACATTTGGAGAAGAATTCCTCCCAGAATTCAGCCAATGCCCAGTCCAATGCAACTTCATCTCGCCCTTCTCTAGTCCCATTGGGCTCAGGCAATGTTCAAACCTCCATAATAACACCAGTTGCCCCACATCCGAAACGATTTAGCGCCGTAAACATCAACAAGAAATTTCTTGAAAAGAATACAGCATCCGGGACGTCAACGTCTTCAGGTAGCTCGTCTATTACGAAGTCGGGCAGCCCTGCGAGTGAGTATTTCCCCTTGGTCAATATTGCCTGATTTCTAAAACTTGGATGTTCTAATCATAGCACGACCTGCCGTTCAGCCTACTTCGTCGCACTCTCGTCTCGTCACCGCTAAATTGACTGCCAGTCCTGCTGTAGCATCGACAACTGCTGGATGGTCGCGTCCGTCCTCGGTGGCACCATCTCCAGCCACCAATTCGCCGAATAGCACATCTCCAATGCCAATCGCTCCTGTTTCGCAACCTTCGGCAACAGCTGCCCCACAGCTGCCTCATGCTGGGAAAGTCATTCTTCCTCAACCAAGGAATGCCGTTCCACAAATGAGCTCCTCTCAGAAGGATAACACCCCCAACAAACCGGTTTGGGGTAATGTCAAACCCCCTGTTGTTAGACCCGACTTCGAGCCCAGTGATTTTCCAACAGCTGCTGAGGTTGCCAATGGTAGGCACTTTTCCAGTTTTACATTTGTTATCGTTATTCAATACAATACTTGAATAGTGACATCCACATCACGCAAGCAAGCGAAAGCAGCTGAAGAAGCGAAGGCTACTTCTGATAATGCAGCGAAATTATTACGATCGGAGGAAGCTGATGCATTCAGAGGCGTTCATTTAGATCCTAACGTACATCATTGGGATGAGGTATGTTACAGAACGCATTCTTAGTGGCACATGTTTGATTTTAGTCCCCTCGAAGATGGAAGAAGATGATGACAATTTCCTTGGAGGGGTAATTGAGTTTGGAGATGGCCGACAATACAAAATCGAGTCCAGCGAATCCAATCAACCTGGGTCAGTATCTACAGGAAACGTGCCGAGATCCCAGCCAGACGATTTCAAGGAATCGACGATACCTGTAAGCAAAGAAGATCGATTTGTGGACGATTTTGACCGCAGTTGGCCGAAGTCTCGCAATTCTCCTGCCTCAGTGCCTAGAGATGTTCCTCCACATTCAGCTAGTCCTAGTGCTTCTCCCGTAATTTCACATACTTCTCATTCACCTCAAGATTCATCTCGAGTATTGTTCAACGAACGTTCAAATCGGTTAGAGCCTTATAGTCAAACTCATCGCCAACAACCAGGGCCGTTTGGCTCGAAGCGCTCTCAACATCCAGAAGGGACGGGGTCCACTCAGGAGCTTAAATCATCTCGAGACACACATAACATCCAGGTTCTTCAGAAACCTGCAGGTGCCGATTTCAGTTCTCGTGGAAGAAGGTTTAGTGGCAGCAATGGCAACTATGTCCCTGGTCCTCCTAACGGTTTTACCAGCGACCGAAACAGAGACAAAGAACAGTATCCGCGGCGAGATGGTCCTCCACCAAGCCCACGCCTGTCGCGAGATCATCACACTCCCTTAAATGTAGATACTGGAGGTCGTGACTTCAATACTGATCGGGGTAGAAGAAGCAACATAGGTCCTCCACCGGTACCTCTACATGCCGCACAGAAATTTGCACAAGAAGGCGTGCGCCAGCTACCACCTCATTTATCCCAAGTTTCTCCAAGTATGCCTTCTAGACGCCTGCCTTCGCGTGACTCACGATTTTCACCTGCTGAATCACCTGCGGGACTACCGGTTTCCACGTCTGGACGGATACCTCCTCATTCTCCAGCTGTTTCTCAAGCCTCTCTCAATGTTGTATCCCCTGTTGTCCCTCCTGGCGCTAATTTACCCGCTCTCAGTGCACCCGAGTTAGATGAAGTTCGGAAAGATGTGATGCACACAGCTGCCGAAAGAGCAAAGCAAAGGCGACAGCAGGAAGAGGAAGAACGCGAAGCTTTGAAAGAGAGGGCACGACGTAAAGCTCAGGAGATTGAAGAGAAGATGAAAGCTGAGAAAGAGAAACAACAACGAAAAGAAGAGGAAGCAGCTTTGGCCGCAGCTAAGGCATGTACCCTTTTTCTTTTGTGAGACTAACATCTTATCCAATCATTTATGCAGGAGAAAGAAGCTGTCCAGTTAATCGAAGCTGCAGTAAAATCTTCCGAACTTTCTCTGCAAGCTGGAAATGCCAATAACTCGGAGGCCGTTCCAAAAAGGATATCTTTGCAACGCCCACCGTCTTTGAAGGCCGTCCCACGCACGGAATCTCGGCCCACAAGACGACTGAGCAATACCGCTCCGCGCCCGATACCCGTTCCCCCCTCGCCTGCATCTCAGACAGAATCCTGGAGAGTACGACCAAATCCGATTCCAACATCTCCTCGACCACGGCAGATCCAATCTCGCCCTTCTATACCTTCCAACTTTATTTCTTCAGGGCCCTCTGCAGCGGAGCAAGTGGAATCTATTGCAGATGGTTCGAAAGACGAACTTGAAGTTGTAGACTTCACAGAAATGGGCAAGTTCGTTGGCCACGAAGACGTCTCGGAATCAACGCTGGAAAGCTCCAAGGAGGTACCCAATCCTGCTGCTGCTCTATCTTCAAGAGCGTCACGGCCTATCGCTAGCGATTTCTTTGAAGAGACGACAGTAATCGAACCATCCTTGAAGAAGTCAGATTTCGGTGCTTGGAGGAGAAAGGTTTCCCAAGAAGTGCTTGAGCCTCCAGCAAGAACAGACGATACCAAAACCCAGGTTGCTGATGAGATCGAACAAGTTGATTCCTCGATATCTGCTCGGGAGCGTATTTCACCCAACAAAAATCAACTGCCCGCCAAGGACGAGGCGTCCTCTCCCGATACTGCTGCGCTTTTGACGAAAGAACCGCTTAGTCAACACGAAAGCGGGCAAACAGTACAGGTTCCGCATAATCTCGTTGCTCAACGAACTCCTCGTAATCAAGCATTTTACAAGGAAGCTACGATAACAGCA